>NC_081756.1:42293851-42617882 GCF_963082965.1 Carassius carassius | reverse complement strand
ATAATGTCCATATTCATAATATTTGCAAATTTCACACCATATTTATTTAAAAATCATTTAAAGTTAACATTTATGATAAAATGCCTGTTTATTGGCAATGCAACATTGGGAAATATGACCTAGAAGATTGTAACGTCCAGAATTACCAAATTTGTCATTTAGAAACTACCGATTTTTAACAATTTTCAAAAGTAACAAGTATAGTTTTGCCTTAATTATTAATTCATAAATATCAAATTATGGAGGATTAGCACCACATGACAAAGGACAAGTTATTTTACTAACAATAATTTAGAGTCCTTTATTATTTATTTATATATATTTATATATTTTTTTTTTTGTGTGTGTGTGTGTGTGTGTATGTGTGTGAAATTGTAATTGCATAAGATTACTTTAAAAGCATAATGCAAATTTTCAGTAGGATCAGCCACATTTGTTCATTTTGCACTTAAAACCCTGCATTTTCCTTCTTTCCCACATCTTCCCATGAAGACTGATCTTTCAAAGAGTCCTGAATTGGGCACCAAGACAGCTCAATATAGCCCTGCTCTCAAAGGCTCGGTGCACTCTGGGTCCTTGTGTAGGCATGAAGGAAACAAAGGCAGTTTTGTTCTCCACCCAGCGCCCTCCAGCACCACACACAGCAACAGAGATAGTTTCCTACGTTTGCCCCAGTGAGTTTAGTCTAAGATCAATGAGCCTCCATGAAAGGTCTCCATTATTGAATATAGCAATAATATACAACACAAAAATACCTAGGCAGAAGACTTCAGGGGAACACAACAAAGCAAGCTGAAACGGATCACCTGAGCTGTCACGGATCAGCAATTTAACTCTTTTCATTTAAAAGTGCTGAACCCTAATTACTAATGAGCATGAAGCCCTTGATTTAACTTTTACTGCACTTTGACGTTTTGCATCTAAAGCAACTTAAAATTGATTTTAAAGTTATACAATGATCATGCTTCACTGAACCAACAGTATTTGCTCTAGCAGTCTAATCATTAGGCCCTCCACCACCCTTCATCTGAGATACAATATGATACATTTTGCTGCAAAAGGAGAGCTACCTGAATGTTTAATTGCAAAAATACTGTATTTGATGCAAGTAGAAAAACAGGGTTACAACATAAAAAAGTTTTATGTAAATAAAAGGTTATATATTCAGAATTTAAAATCGCATTTGGGTGTGTCTTCAACTTTGGAAGTCCTGTGTGGTGATTTTTGCTAAAACTAACAGATTTCAACTTTTTTATATTTTTCTTATATGAAGGTAACATGGGAACTGTTTACCATGTCTTCATGAATTTATCAACTTTTCAATGTAGAATTTAACCTTGCTCCAGACCCATATGTCAACATACAAAATTTAAAACTGTAATAATTTAAACATTTAGTGAAACAAATAATTTCAAAATTTATGAAAAATTATTTGTACCAACTGAATTTTTCCACATAATTTCCAAAACAACAACACTTTTGCCCCGGTAATGTACTTCTAGTGCAAATATTAATACTGAAAAATGATACTAATAATGGTACTTTAGTACTTATGTACTAATAGTGTACTTTTATATCAAGATGCATTGACTGTGAAGAGCATGCTCGAGATTAAATGTGACGTAATATATATTTTTTTTTTTAAGTGAAAATGTGAAAATATGATTTAACTGCATAAAATGATAACCAAAAAAAGATCAAATTATATTACTGGATACAATTTAAATTAAAATGCAGTGGAAATGACACTGTGGAGAAAATTACTTGTACTAAATAAATAAAAAAAATATTCTGTGTATGTACACGGTTGTGGGACAAACGTAAATTTTACGAGTTTATTAGGCAAAAAAAATCAACAGGCCCAAGGCATACAGGTAATCCCAGCAGTCTACAGACATGAACATCTTTCTTCAAACAGCAAAAGAGTGAAGCCTCGTCAAATTTCAAGGGATTTGTATGACAGTAGTGTCAAAAAACAAGTTGTTCATTCCCTTTATCGTGTTTTGGCTCTATATTCTACAAAACTCTGGACAAATGAACCTTTTCACACACGGTACTTGAGGCAATAATGTGTCCACTTAATCACAAGGAACTTATTCTAATATTGAAATCTACTTACTCGTTGTTTTGCTCTTATTCAGGCGAAAACAGTCGTGCACTCGTTGTCCCTCGTCGTCAAACTCTCTCCGAGTCTCCCAGTGCGATGTGAAGAGGTTTATCTCCAGTGCATTTACACGCAGACCGCGTTCAGAGCGAGAAAAGCGCCATGTGAAGAAAAGTTGACACCGCTCAGACACCTTCCCTTTCTACCATAGCTAACAAACGGCGAAATAATATCTCCCATAAACATTTACCAGGAAGCAGGAGCATGGAGGAACACTTTCAACTGGTTGTTTTTAGAAAACAGGCCCATCATCAACAGTAATTCAGAGCGATTCTTCCAGAAACAGCAGCAGGCCTGTATGAGAGGAGTCTTCTCGGATGAAATCAGATGCTGGGGCTCCGCATTATTCCCATTGATCCAATTACACGAGTTAACCCTTTCAGCTTCAGACAGCTAACTATTGTAACCCTTGTATTTCTAGGGTTTTATGTACTGGCATTTTCTGACCTCAGTGAATACTGCTCTCATTACAATGTCAAAAAAATTAAATACTAAAGCTAAATATTAGGCCTATATGAGGGCTTTACACTGATCTATAAAATAACTCTATTATATATCTTAAATTATATAACTTATAGTATACTAAGATACTATAAACTAAATTCTATACTTGTAATGGAGATATTATCTATTATAGATCAGTTGGGGATTATAGGCACTTAGTAATAATAAGAGCAACAGCGCCACCTGTAGGATGATATTCTCTCGTTTCAATGCTATTTCTCAGAACCATCGAGTTTGGAACCATCTTCTCTTCAGCGCTACATTTTTGATAGAAGCTCAAACTAATGCAAACAAAGATGTAAAGAGACAAACTATAAAAAAGTTTTGCCCTGTACAGTCCATCACACTACATGGGCTTAAATTGTCACAAAAGCACCAGCGATTAAACTTCTTATTATTTATCAGATTAATTTAAATATGAAATCTAGTGTAAAACTCAGGACAGCGAAAATGTAAAAGGTACAAAAATTGTCATACAAAACCATTGTTTATTAATACTTAAACACATTTTGAAGGGGGGTGGGGATGTGATATGCAAATGAGACACGTGCTACTGTAATAATAACGATGCTAATAATAATAATAATAACACTGATTTATAGGTATTAGAGGTTTTTTTGTAATATCCCTTTATCCAAATGACAGGTCCTAAATAAAACATATATTTTGCCAGAAAACAAAAGAGCAAACATGAGCAATTTAGCAACAGATTTCATGGATTCTGTGTTGTTTTGTCACCAGTGTTGGGGAAATTAATTTCAAAGGTAATTCCATTTACAATATTTTGTTACTGCAAAAAAATTATAATAAAAAAAATTCCTTTACTTTTGCGTTACATTTAGTCACCTAAGCTTATTAATCAACTGCAAATGCATGTTCACACCAAAAAGTGAAATGAAGCCTCAGCCTGAAGGAAGTGCCTCTGCCCTAGTACTTTGGTTTAACAAAGTAACTGGCGTTACTTATTTGAAAAAGTAACTATATTTTCTTGTAAAATTTAAAGCAATGCGTTACTTTACTAGTTATTTGTAAAAAAGTAATCTGATCGCGTTATTTGCGTTATTTGCGTTACATAATTGATTTTATCAAAATGTTCAGTCCTGTTAAGCATCCATTTCATTTTTCTCGTCCCTGTGTAAATAATCGAGCTATATTTAATGAAGCTTAATTACTTGAGCTTGAACAGAGCATATTTCTGACAAAATATGGTTTTGTTTGAATTTTATAAAAACAACAACACGGGCATATTGTTGTTTACGAATGGCAAAATGCATAATCGTACTGCGAAGCGGGAATATTTTTTAATTTTTTTATTTATTGCGTAACGGGAATATTCACCCCAGTGATCACATGGACTTTTGTTTTGAAATCTCCCCAGAGTCCGAGTGCGGAAGTCATTGGCTTCAGCGAAAGGTTCACGTTACTTGCAGGAACACTGAAGAAAGGAGGAAACGCAGGTAATTTAGCGGATATCAACACTGATTTTATTCAGAGAGGTGTCATATAATCTGCAGACGCTGGTATCTCAGTATTCATCTCCCCTCTGAAGCCTCAGACGAAGTTCGTCGTGGAAGTGAGTGTAATAAATAAAGCTGCTATAGCTAACGAGCTAAAGGTGTTTGTCAAGATGTTAGCTCCATTAGTTAATATCAGTTAGCTGGCTTGTAATCCTTCCTGTAATTAACGGTAATCTTAATTGATCGATTGAAGCTGTGATCTGTATTCAGTGTTTGAACAATAACTGCGCATCACGACTCGCCTGTGGCTCACATTAGCGACAGAAATGAATAACTGTTTAGATGTGATATTATGCATCGATATCTGACCAGCTCGATTGATTATCAAGAAAACAGTTCAATATTATGGTGCTCTAGACATCTCGCAGGTGATTTCTGAAATATCAAGGTCCTCTTCCTGTGAAGAGCTGAAAACATTGAACGTTGATGTTTGTGGCCCGCAGCAGGAGGAAAGCTCATTAAATGTCGTGGGAAGGATTTTATTTATTTATTTACTGTGTATTTTCATTTACGGTTATTTTCTTGTATTAAATATACGGATACAGGTGTTGTTTATTTCTACTTTTATTTATTTGTATGTATATTTATTATTTTTTTGAAGGCTTTTGTCTTTCCTGATCCATTACACACTCAACAGAGGTCTGAGACTCTTTGGTGGACGATCGGAGCTTAAAGGGCCAGGTCACCTAAAAATTTTAATTTGTATTATATGACAGCCTTATAGTTGAGATTCATTTTCATGTAATCGTTTTTTTATGTACAGTTGTGGCTGTCACTCTCTAACATAAGCATCTGACACATTTTTGTTACTCACTAAAGAAAGAAAGAAACGTTTGGATCAACATGAGATTGAGTAAATTTATGACAGAATTTCCATTTTTGGTGAGCTGTTGTTCCTTTAATAATTTAATTGAATTATCTATCAGTGGCTGTTAAACCATTCATTAAACATTGATTTGAAGGCCTTGTCAAGGAATGTTAAACGTTTGTGCTAATACAATTCTAATTCTTCAGTATTCTCAGATTACATTTATCATTTCCTAAATATGTCGTTTAGTTTGTAACAGGTGGTGTTTGACTACAGTTGTATGCAGATTTTCAGTATTTAGGAAATCAATTCTTATGGATAGTTTATGTTAGCAAGTGAATGGCTGAAAAAAGGCATGTAGATATAATAATCACTCAAATTCTGTGAGAATAAGAAAGTTCACACCACAGTTATAATGTTAAAGAAACAGATGAAGAGTATGGCTGTTTTCACTTTCAGAAGGTTTTTTTTTTTTTTTCTAACCTTTGAACAATAAAACATTGACCGACAATCATAAGTTCACATGACTATAAAAGGCCTGCTCACATCAAAAATGATAACCGTAACAATATTATTAATTATAATATTAGCATTCACATGAAAGAATGTTATGTGTTTATTATAGGGATGTCCCGATCAGGTTTTTTTGTCTCCGAGTCCGAGTCATTTGATTTTGAGTATCTGCCGATACCGAGTCCCGATCCGATACTTCTATAATACATAAAAAAAGAATAAAGAAGAGCGAAAAAACAAATCCAGGATCTTCAATAAATTACATTTTGAAATATATTCAAATATAAAACAGCTATTTTAAATAGGCTAGTAAAATATTTCAAAATCTTACTGTTTTGCTGTACTTTGGATCAAATAAATGCAGGCTTGGTGAATAGAAGGGACTTCTTAAAAAAAAAAAAAAACCTTAAGCTTACTGTTCAAAAACTTCTGACTGGTAGTATAGGCAACTTTATTTTTTCTCTAATTTCTAGCTTTTAATTGGCTTAGAAATCTATAAATGCTGGACAATAACAAATAATAATGATTTGTTTATATACTACAAACACTGTTTATCACATAATAATGCAGAATAGTTTCTATACTGTAATAAATACTATGTCAATCAGCACTGCATTGTTCATACTTATATTTATCACCTAGCATATTTATCACCTGCTGGAGATGACTTGAAGAACAATTTATTGTCGTGATCGTATATTAATGTCTTCGTGTTTGCATAAGTTTCTGTTTTCCTGTGAGCACCACAGTATAGCTGGACGCTTTTGTCCATATTAGGAATATCCTGATATCAGCGCGAGAGCGTGCTCCGGCTTCGAGTATGAATGAAACACACACTGCATGAGAGTTTAGCGCTCTGTGATGTTCATCTCGCTGTATCCTGGGTCCGAATGAAATATCAGGTCATGCGCAAACTATCATGTCTCTTTGAGTTTGAATCTATATTTATTCACACCAGCTCTTGAAAACAAAGTGATGTCATGCCGCACGCGTTGCTGTTTCTTTGTGGAGTCAAAAGGGTCTAACTCTGTGCCACCGCATAACAAAAGATGTGTTTAATGAGAATATATATATATATCCGAGTCCTGTTCGGGAGGTAACGTCCGATTCCGATCGAGTCTGAAACCACGCGATCGGGCCTGATTTCCGATCACGTGATCGGATCTGGACATCCCTAGTTTATTATAATATAAGCGTGTGCTCCAGTTATGTTGTCTCGTTTTAAATGCTTGAGCAGTTAAGTGGATCCTGATTCTGAAAATATAGTTGTGATGTGCTAATGAAGTCTATTTGTGTGTGTGTGTGTGTGTGTGTGTGTGTGTGTATTTAGATTCACTAATTTTGACCAGAGCCATTGATTTTGAATGTCGATATTGAAGGTTTTCCCCCAAAGCACATAGTGTGCTGTCTTACTCGGGGGTTCAGGGAAGCATTTCCTCACTGCTTGTCACTATAGGAATCCCTCCCCAATGCCCGACTTCCTCCTGAGCTAATCTCTTTTCAAAAGGTTAATGATTTGAGATTGGAAATCTAATGGGTATAGCATATTGCATTAGTGTTGCATCACCGATAATCACAAGGAACGATGCCATGGGCATTAGAAATACGTCAAAATGTATGCATTTGTGTGCTTATTTGTATAGTTTCAACCACTTATTGTTTAGCATGGCTGTGATGCGGTTGACATGAGGAACAATAGGTCAGTGTGTGATATAGGTCAATTAGAAGCACTTCAGACTTTTCTGTAGGCTTTATTCATTCTTCTAATCATGGAAACTTCTCTGTAGGGCTTGCAGGTTTGTTGTTATGTTTTGTGTTGGGGTTTGATTGTGCCTGATTGCTTGTGAGAGAGAGAATTTGATGTCACACTCTTATTAGTCTCTTCTGATTTTTTGCTTTTTAAGTTTGTAAGTGACCCATATCCATCATCCGTGAACAGACCTGCATGTGCACATTTATAAAAACAACAACAGCATCATGTGCTCTGCCTGCATGCACACAAAAAGCACTATGTTTGCTGGACAGTCCCTCATGCATTGCAAATTCAAAACCTAATATTGATGCACCTACAATATTCATTTTATGTTGTCTAAGAATGTAAAGCCAAAATATGAAAACAAAATTGCTATACTAAGAAAAGGTTAGATATTGGCACCTATATTTAGCATCATACATTTACTCACACATTCTCACACCAAATGTGATTTTGGCTAATTGTGTAATTAGAAAGGAAATTGGCAGGCTTTTATCTAACCCTTGGATTAAGCCTGTTTCTGACAAAATACCCACTGATGAAATGTGATTTCTTTAGCTGTGGCACTATAGGTTTTTCAGAGGGGAATAGAGGTGCAGGAAACATTGATGTATAATAATGGTGCTTAAAACACACTCCGATTGAATGTTTTCTTCCCTCAGTGTGCTGGCAGCAGTGACTGGCTCAGCGGCAGCAGTGCCAACAGCAGTCGTCCCATGAGTTTTCTTTTGGCCTGAGCTGTCTGCTTTGGGCTCCGGCCTGGTTCGTCTGGATCTCGCAGTCATGGATCACCCCAGAGAGAAGGAGGGCGAGAGGCCAGTGAGGAGCAGTAAAGTGGCCCAGGGACGCAGCGGGCACTCACGGCCCTCCAGCTCCTCCTCCTCCTCTGGGGTCCTTATGGTTGGACCGAACTTCAGAGTTGGCAAAAAGATCGGCTGTGGCAACTTTGGAGAGCTGAAGCTTGGTAAGAGAAGCCAGTAGTGTCTTAATTTTTCACAAAAGTCTCCATGGAGCAACTAGGGGTGAAGTTCTTGGCTCAAAGGTGCCAAGCAGAAGTGAATCTCAGGATCTCTAGAGTTCCTGGGTCACCATCATTTGTCAGTCCATTGGGGAATGTTCCTCAAAGGAGAAGTGGGTGATTTGTGCACTGCTAGTGGCAACAAATTGTATTGAAAAATTTGTTTTCAAAGAGGTTTTCTTAGAACACGCCTCGTTTAGTTGAACAAACTGATTAATTGAGGAACTGAGGATAAAATTGCACACTTAACCTTTTAAGGAAGACTCAAGCTTGGTCTGCGTAACATGTTGTTTACATGGCAGCGCTGGCCAATTCTCTCTCTCTCTATATATTATATATAATAAATGCTAGATCATTTTAATCTTTTCTACCCATCTTTTCTTCTGTAATGTTTAAACCTGAGATATTTTTACCTGCAAACAATATTTTTGTAGTATATCAGTCTATCAGCCACCATAATGGTTATCTAATGATTGACCAGTTGGTTTTAGATGGCCATTATGTAATCAAGAATGCTGAAAATTGTGACCCCACTTGAAATTCACTTATAAAAATGACAAGAAAATTGGAAGATTTTGTAACTGACACAAAAGGGAACAACCACTTCTTTTAATAAAGCAATCGGCCAAAGACATCACTGATACAGTAATCACATTACTCTTTTAGTGAGGGTAGAGTGTTGCTCATGACACATTCTTGTCAAAATCTGCATTAATCGAATTGATTTGATCGAATTAGATTCAGCTTCTGAAGTGGCATTAGGATCTTTCATGCTCCTCAGAAATGCATTTACACTGCAATTACAACTGCATACTTCAACTCTAGGGACTGAGGTGGGTCTGAGCAGGCATAATATAGTCTAGCTTTTATGTGGCATTATGTGTCTTATTTATGTGTCTTAACACTGACTTTTGAGCAGGCACCTCTAGAGCAGCATTAACTCTGCTATGTATAGATGATTTCCAATAATATAAGTATAGGCCAAAATGTCTGTATTACTGCATTCATGTTTAATCAGTCTTAATTTCAGTTGCAGTTGGTCACCCTTTTTCTGTTTTGCTTTTTAGGAAAGAATCTCTATACAAATGAGTATGTTGCAATAAAGTTGGTAAGTACATTATTCATTATATTCTACCAAGTGATAACAACAACAGAAGTTGATGTTCTGCTAACGTTTAGCTAGTTGTAACCATCTGAGCATGTCTGTAGACCTGGAGTCGAACTGAAGTTTCAATTGATAAAGAAAGCAACTCCAACTGATGTGTTTTAGAGATTTTAGGAAACTGAATCTACAGGAATATTGGTTGCACTTTATTTTACAGTACGTGTACTTACATGTACATATAGTGTACTTACAGTGTATTTATCTAAGAAAGTTCTGGTAATACAAGGTAACTACACGGGGTAGGGTTAGGTTTAGGGGTAGGTTCAGGGTTAGGGGTAGGTTCAGGGTTAGTACCTAGTTATTACATAGTTAAGTACATAGTATGTACATGGGGAACAGGACTGTAAAATAAAGTGCTACCAGAATATTAAAAATGATAACTTGAAGGTGACAATAAATGTGTATAGCTGCCTGGAATATTTGTATATTGTAAATCAACTTAATGTGAAAAAAATAAAAGGGTTTTACTGAATCTTTTTTTTTTTCTGCCACTCCTAAAGGAACCTGTGAAATCGAGGGCCCCACAGCTACATTTGGAGTACCGGTTCTACAAAACATTAGGCAGTTCGGGTAAGATTATAATCAGCACCAGCGCTGCTGTTCTCCTCTGTTTACTGGGCTAATATTCATTTCATGTGTCTTCATGTGCCATGTTTCATATTTTTGCATTCAGTCAGTCTTTGCTCATTTTATCTTATCTGCTTTTAGCCTTAATCTTTATATCCAGGTGCACTGGTGACTTTGTTTATACTGCGCCTGACAGGGATTTACCATTATTTTTCTTGCTTTGAAGCCTGCGGTTCCTGAGCAGGTTTTGTAAGGATGTTTCCTTTGTATCGGATTGAGGATATTTTCCCCTCTGGAGTATCTGAGTCATAGCTACAGTTTTGATCTTACAGAACGGTTTTACTACTGCGCCTCGGCATGTTTATATACATATATAAAGCAGAAATGAAAATCTACTCACTTAAATTCATGATTTGCCTCACCTAGCAGTGGTTGATGAATAGAGAAAACTTGATCAGATCATGTTAAAATATTTTTAGTCCCTCTGAGTGGTTTTTTATTGTATATTTGTCTCATTGAAATGCCACCTCACAAAAATGTCAAACTTAATGTGATGTTGTTCTTTATAATTTTCATACCTTTTGTAGGCTATTTGTACTTTATTGTTTTGATTCCTTTTTCCCCCCGACAATTTTTCAAGTAGTTGTGCGGCACAAATGGATAAGATATAATGTGATCCAACATAAGTTGGGTTTCCCTCTGTCTTTTCATGCAAATTTTGAAATGTTTCATGGAAAAAATGCTAGATGGAAACATCAAGATGGCAGTACATTTTACTATGATGGAAACACATTTACTAAATAAATCACAATGAAAATATGATTGAAATAATTTATTGCATAGCATTTCAAATGTTACTAATTCTTTTTTTATACTGTAATGAGTGCAAAGTAATTTATTTTAATAAAAAAAATGGTAGATCAAATTTTCATCTCTGTTTTGTAGCATTTTCCTCAAATTCCCCATGATTCTGTTATGATGTGTAGGTGGAATGGATATGCTAAAAAAATATATTATATCAGGGGGGGAGCAGTACAGTGTGTTTGTGAAAGTGCTTGTCCAGTGTAGAATTTAATAATTTCATATCCTTAATTAGCAATGACTAATGATCCTCTTTGCATCTGTATGTAAATATATGCCATTTCAACCTCAAAGCTGGGCTGTGTCCTGGTACCTCTCTGCTATAGTACAGAGATCGCCCGGTAATTTTGTTTTGGTTTTGTTTGTCTGTGGTTCCACTCTATCTTTTAGCTTTTTTTTTGTCAGGACACCGTATTTAGGCAAGACTCAAACTATTTGTAAAATAATTGTTTGCTCATGCAGTGGCTGTTGGCTTTGATCACTCCACACTGCACTTTGATTCAGGAAGTGGCGGCTCGCCATCAAAGAGCAGCGCGATTATACCGTTTTTGCCCTGGTTATACAACGCAGATGCTCAGTTCAATGTCTGGTGAATGACGGGCCAGGGGGTGTGGCCTGAGACTCTCTATTCTTGAGATTCACACACAGTCATTCCTCAGTCAGCATCTTTAGACTGAGTGTATTAGCATAAGAAATTTCAGCAGCAGCTGCGTCAGCAAAGCGGTTCCTTGTCATGTATAGCCAATTTTGTGTGTGTTTGAATCAATAGACAGCTAGCTAGATAGAAACTCTATTATCATCTTAGGAAGAATTCAGTTTAGAAGGAATAGATCTGGGTGTCAGTCATTTCACAGGGTTCATGCTAACAAGGACATTTTGATGTCTTTTGTAGAGCTTTTTAAAGCACTCATTTTGGGCCATGGTGCATATTGTTGAATGAAATTAAGATTTCATTGAACAGAATTTCATTATTAAAAGAATATAATTCTAATGCTGCAATGCTGAACTGAATTTTGACATTGTGATGCGTTTTCATGTGCTGTTTTTCTTTATAGTAATGTAATTATGCAGTGACATGATTACAAGTTACAAGATGCTGCAAAAGACATGAGATGATAGTGCAGACACCTCTTTATAGCCTTTGTTTGCATAGAAAGCAAACCAATTTATTTTTTTCAAACCAGTAATAGTAGTTTGCCGTTTCACAATTACTGTTTTACAAATAAATGCAGCCTTGATAAGCATAAAAAAAATTGTAAAAAATATGAACAATCCCAAACATTTGTGCATACCTACCAGAATACATTGTCAATTTAAAAATTAGATGTTTTTATATTAAATATTGAAAACTTTTTATATTATTATAGATTTAAAAAATCATACTGATTTGGGAGTGACAATAGATTGATCATTTTCAACAATCGTCAGATATTCATACAGATATTCATAAAGTTTGGCATTTTTATGTCACCAATACAAAAATAAATGAACACGCAGTGTATAGTAAACATTTGCCCTGATGTCAAGCAAGCAGATGTGTTTGTAATATATGTAGTTCAGGGGTGTGTTGGACCAGAGGAGACAGGAAAAGGGTGGCAGCAGCAGCATCTGATCAATAATTCAGCACACTGCACAGCTAGCATCTATACAAGCGTCTCAGTAAAGCTGTGTGTAAGCCTACATGTCTGCCGCTCTGCTGGTTTAAGCAGGGATGTCTGTGGAAATGCTTTGAGTGTTTCTGTGTAGAAGTCTTCTTCCTGTGCCGTATCTGGGATGGTATGCGGGCTGTGCGTCTCTGTACATGTCCCACAGCAGGGTTTGTGTCTCAGTGATGAATAAGCACTTCAAGCATTTCCAGGATGTCCACTTAGCTCTGTTATCGTATGACGTCTGAAAAGCAGTCCGCTGATTAAACTGCTTGGCAGTTGAGCTTGTGTAACTCTACACCGGTGCCCTGCTCAGCTCCTTGGGCATCACAATGGAGTAATACCAAATCAGACAAGGGTCCCACATGAACTCCGAAGCCCTGACCCCTCACAGGGGCTGCTGGGAGACAATATGCAGAATCCTTTTCTTAGAGCTAGCTTTTATAGCAAACTTTGAACTGTGTGACTATACCTTAATTCTAATGTTATTAAAAGGGAATTGAATAGGAGTATATTACTATTTGTACTTTTCTTGGTGGGGGAAAAAAACGTCAAATTAATATATATATATATATATATATATATGTATGTGTATATATATATATATATGTATGTGTATATTATACACACTTATTTATTTGAGCATGCATTTTGTATTTATCCATTTATTTATTTAATGGTCCCCTGAAGTGCCTTGAAACAAACAGCGAAGTGTGGAAGAGAGGGTGGGACATATCAAGCTTTTTAAAATAGCCAATAGCGTTTTGATTATGTCTGCTCAGGTCAGAGACGTTGAGCTCGGTAAAGCCGCATTTAACAGCCACAGTCTAATAGATTACCTCCTATATTCAGTATGAAACTCTTAGTAAAACAAAATAGTGGTCATAATCATGCTGAGGCTGTGTAGTTGAAGTTTTTAATAAATGCCGACTCGTGCATATGATCTGCTTTGCGCGATCACGTCTCTGGACCAGAGCCAAAGTCGTGATCAGACAGTGTGTGCTGCTGCGGTTCGCATTAAACATGAAACCAGGCCTCATTTGCACCAATCAAAAGCATATTTACACTGTCTGTCAATAGCCGATATAAAGATGATAAAAATTTTATTTTTATTTTATTAATATTTAATACATTTTAAATAATTTGGCAATGGATTAAAAAAGAGGTTTGTTAAACACCTTAAGATGACAAAGTATTTTTCACAAATAAATATTTAATAAAAATATAATTAAAAAGGAAGTTTAACCAACAGGTCACTCAGTATTCTGGGAAGTTTGTGTGCATCGGGAATCATATTTTTTAAATAAAGCCAAGGTAACCCTCATTTTACATACAGCACACAGTGAAAATAACATTAATATGACAGTGCGCAAATGCATGAAGCGCAGCATAATTTGAAATCACAAGATTAAAGTTTAAAGCATTCAGGTAACATGAACATCTGTCACACAAAGAACACTCAATCATGCTGGATAAAAATTAACACAATTAACGCAAAATGGCAAATATCGGCCAATATATCACCAAAGCCGATATATCGGTCGATATTTGGCAAATTGAAGACTGAAGTAATGGCTGCTTAAATTTTTTGCTTTATTACAGGAAAATTTATACTTAAATATTTTAAAACCGTTATTGTAATAATATTTCACAATATTACAGTTTTACTATATTTTGACCAAATAAATGCAGCATTGGTGAGCATAAGAGACTTTTTTCAACATTAACTCTTAATTACTCGTAGTTATTAGGATTATTTTGACTGGTTGTGTATATACATTTATTTTTTATTTTTTGGAGAGAGACTTAGTTGCAAATATGAAATCTTTGGTCATATTACATTATAATTTAAGAATTTTTGTTGAACAATGTGACACCTAAGCACATTTAACGGTACAATATGTACGATTTTCAAAATAAAATATCCAAAAACCACTTGGACAGATATATTTCATGCAGTGTGTTCTTACGTTATCTCAAAGTTCCCACGGATTTGTAAATCCAGAGAAATTCCAATTTCATAAAATTAACTTGCGAATACTCAAATCATAAACAAAAAAGTGCAGATGTATGCATGATGTAAGTAGGAGATTCATTCATCAAAGAGTGTATAGACTGCTTAAGAGGTTTTTTTTTTTTATTTTTGAGAGAGAGTGCTTAAACTCGTGCTAGATAATTAATTCAGTCATACTGTTCCTTGACAGTGTAAATGTTCTTTCCTCGGTTTCTCTGTATAGTTTATTCGCTGTTTGAATAGCTTTGGAATATACATGTAATAAAAAAAATATTTAATCTGTGGACATGATTTGGACTAGGGATGCAATGATACCAAAATTCAAATTTTTTTTATTCAGTATAGAATTTCTGCACTTTTTTGTGTTGACCTGATCATCATTCTTTTGTGTTAATCACAATTTACTACATATACACAACTTTATTCTAATGAAAAATAACAAATGAAAAAATGTATAATCCTAAATGATTACAAAAATATCATTATAAACTAGGTTGGTAGATAATTCAGCAGCAAAAGATACTCTAGATTCTGGAAAAATCACGGGTGCACAATTTTATCAAATCTATTGAAATATTTTATTTACTAACAAAAGTGAATAAGTCTAAAATCTGGTGAAATGTTACACATTGCTCTTGGTATTGTTGTAAAATACGTTATTTAAAAAACAAGTATATACATTTATATAGAAATATAAAAGATGTTTCTTTTAAATCTATAGGACAGTAATAAAGGCAGCAACATATCAGAACAAGAACAGAACAAGAAAGACTATCAATAATCTTTGATTTTGCAGAAAATATTATAATACTGAAGGCGCCTATATAGAGCGAAACAGAGCGCTTATGCGCATCCTGTGCGCAGAATGATGAGCTTGAAACAACACGGAGTCACAGTGCGCAGGCTGCATAGATTCATTTACTGCACTGTTTAAGTAAATTAATTACTCCGTGATATTGGTTTATTTAGACTCGGAGGGAGTGTCAGCCACGTTAAAGTTAACAGCTTAAGTGATTTATGGATTAATGCTTTTTGGAGACGCGAACTGTTTCAAGCAGTTCAGTCCTATTTGGTGAACTGGTTCATTCGGTTCACTAAGGGTACTTTCACACCTAGCACTCTTGGTGCGCATCCGGGTTCGATTGACGTCAGATTTCAGTTCGTTTGGATGATATGAACGCTGTCTTCCGAACTCGGGTGCGCACCCGTGAACCGTACCAGAGTCCGCTTAAAAAGGGTGGTCTGGGGTACGGTTCATGTGAACTCTGGTACAGTTGCTGCTGTTGTGAATGCAATCGTACCAAATCGCGGAAGTGAACCGCTAATAATGATGTTTTATCTGATGAAAATGTGTATTTGTGTGTGTTTCACTCACTTTCCTGACAAGTGTGACTGACGCTGCAAATAGAAAGCTGTATGTCTCATTTCTGTTCACCTTCAGTGTTCTTCAGATCATTTGCAGTACATTCGTAAGACAGACGTAAGTGTCGTTATGTAACTGAAGCTTTGTAAACAAAACTAACGGTTAAAAAATTTAAATATATAAAAGTGTAGAGAGCAATGTTATGTGTTTGCCGCCTTCTCCTGTGCCGCCGTTACTAAGCAATGAGGTAAACAGCTGCTGGCTTGATGACGCAAACGAACCGTGGTTCGGACCCAAATAACATAATATGAACGCAGTCCAGCGGGGGCAGGGGGAGAGGGAGCAATCGAACTCGGGTGCGGACCAGGCAAGTGAACCAAGTGTGAAAGCACCCTAAGAAGAACCGGTTACATCAAACGATTTGTTCGCGAGCCAGACATCACTAGTACAAAGGCAAGAGATATTGATACGTAGTCTATTAAATCTGTGCGTTAGTTTAATGAGACTTGTCTTTGAACAGTTATAAACCTAAACCTAAACCAGTTACTGTGCGCTCTTGAAGAGAGTTTCATAGATTTGACTGTAGTAACCAAACGCGACAAGCAGTTTGAACACTGAATGATGTCTACCGTCACTCCGCTCTTCTTCATAGTGTCATCAAGCTTCGTCATTTGAAAATGCGGCCTCTAGCGGCGAAAACTTACATAATGTGCCTTTAAAATCAGGCTATTGTGTCTATTTCTTGGGGAGCATGTTTATTTGCCAGACCCCACAAAGAAAGGACAAAAGGAAGTCAGTGGGTGGTCAGATGAAGGAGTTGCTATTGTGACTGTAGCATGAAATCCTGAGGATGTGCTTCCCCTTACGGCCTCTACTGTGCAACCCGACCCCAGAGGTCTGCCCTCCCCCAGACATGACTTCAAGCTCTTACATGCTGTCTATCCCCTTACTTCTGCCCATCATGGCAGCTGGAGAGATTCTTCATATTCCAGGACTCTTGAAACTGGATGTAGCTGATTGCACCTTTATAAATCCATAAAATGTAAAAAAATTTTCCCAATGTGTCAAGATTTTTCAACAGTGGCATAAGGAGCACCGATCTTTTGACCTTCATCCTTTAAAAAAAAAATAAGTGAATTAGGGCTACAATGACTAATTGCTAGAAATCAATAGTGAAAATAGTCTAGAAGTTTTATTTTTGATCAGCCCAGTCTTTGTGCATGTGTTGAGCACGCTGAATATCAGTGAGAACCAAACACATTAGGGTTTTTTTCCCTCTCTTTTTTATTTTTATTTTTATTATTTTTTATCGTTATTGCCTTCAAATGAATAAATTCCTGAAGTCACTGATTTTTCCATAGTCAATGCAAATATTTAGCATTTTGCTCCGTTCACAGTCAGGGCTCTCACGCCTCCTGGTGACTATTACTTCAGTCCTGGAAAACGCATTGAAAATGAGAGAAAAATGTAAAATGTCCTGGAAAATCTTGTATTTGTCCTGGAAAATTATAATTGTAAAAATTGTGATTGCATTTTTCTTTAGCCAAGAATAAACAGTTTACCACTGGCTTGAGGAAAAAAAAAAAAAATTTACCACTGGCTTGAGGAAAAAAAAAAAAAAAAAAAAACTTAATGGCCATAAATTGGAACAAGCCTGTTCTTGCTCCAAACATGCGATCGGCAACCTGCTCTTTTGTTTTATTTGAGCCAATCTCTTTTCCGGACTTGCACACAAAATGTATTGCAAGCATTTTCCAAAATGTAATTTGTGTGGAAATTACAGGACGTTACCAGAGTCCAGAGATGCTGAAGAAGGACACAAAAAGGAGAAAATACTCTAGTAGGCAGAGCAAACTCCGTGTTCACAATAAGCTAAATGTTGGGAAAAAATCCTTAATTTTGAATTGGGGGTGGGGTTTATATGAAGCTATTTCTGAGGGTTACTGACTGTCTTCTGAAAAGTTTAGATGGTATTTTGTTTTCATCTTGCCTCTGTTTAAAAAAAAAAGTGAAAGTGATGTGACATACAGTCCATGGTGACCCATACTCAGAATTTGTGCTCTGCATTTAACCCATCCAAAGTGCGCACACACACTGTGAACATACACCCGGAGCAGTGGGCAGCCATTTGTGCTGCGGCGCCCTGGGAGCAGTTGGGGGTTCAGTGCCTTGCTCAAGGGCACCTCAGTCGTGGTATTGCTGGCCCAAGACTTGAACCCATAACCTTAGGGTTAGGAGTCAAACTCTCTAACCACTAGGCCATGACTATTAAAGAAGTATCTCTAGGCACAGTGCTGCTTTGTTTACAGTGGTAGCCAAGGAAATGTACAGCATGCTGGCCCATGAGCGCATCCTGCTGTCAAAGTGAATTTGCGTTCTCATTTAGCTGGTCTGCTGGATTTGTTTCGTGTAGGTGTGTTTTATGTAGTATAATTTCACAAAGCTAAAGTCAGACCATTCTGTCTTCAGATTGAAATTACATCTAAATTAATCTAATTTAAATCAGAAACTGCTAATGTATGCATTCTTTATTTGCATCGTGAAAAAAAAATGCCTTTTGATTTTAAGTGGCTACAGTTAGTATCAGCTTGTTCATGTAGCCATATTTTAATTCTCTTATCTCTTGCTTAAAAAAAATAAAATATTAAAAATAAAATATTAGCAAATCGGTATTGGAATCAGCCCATTTGATTGTTAAAAAAGAAAACTAAATCGGCCATGGGGTGGGGGGTCAGGATTGTTGCATCATTAATAACTTTTGACAGTGTGAGCATTGATGTTTTTCCCAACGTTCTATCCAGTGTAGACCTTTAAAAGAAGCATTTCATTGATTCGGTAACTTGTTAAATAGTAGGCTATTATTGTCAAAAGTAGGCTATTAGTACTTCTGTACAAAGTTGATACTGAATTTTCTAAAATGTAACCATACCGGTCTTTCTGCAGCAGTGGTAGTACAAAGTTCAGATTCAGTTCAGTACTTGCTGATAAGCAGGTGCTTTCAAATGCTTCCGTGTAAGTTAGTCAGAATCCACTCAGTTTTTACTTCACCCTTTTAAAGCAAAGCTTAATTGAAAAATATTTGAAGGATACATGCCATAAAATTAGGCCATATATTACTCACCCTCAAGATATCCTAGGTGTATATGACTTTCTTCTTTCAGATGAATCCAGTCAGAGTTATATTACAAATGGTCTTTGATCTTTCAAGCTGGTTAATGCCACTCAGCAGGTGTTGCAGTGCTTCAGTCCAAAAGAAGTCAAATAAAAAGTGCCCATCCTTACGCTCCGGGGGGTGAATAATCACCAAAAGCGACAATAGCGAATCGATGCATTTTTGTAAGAAAAATAACCATATTTAAAACATAATAATCAATTAAATCTTGATTGCGCTCACTGTTGTACATGGAAGCAGTTCCAGGCGGATGACGTATGATGTTGGCTTTGTGAATAAACTTTTTAAAGACTTCTTTTTAAAACCAGTCATAAAACTACCGTATTTTCCACACTATAAGGCGCACCAGTTATAAGGCGCACCTTCAATGAATGGCCTATTTTAGAACTGGATTGGACCGGATTATAAGGCGCATAGAATAGAAGATACTGCAGTCAAACGTTTGACTGGGTTTGCGTTATGCATCCACTAGATGGAGCTGTGCTAAAGGGAATGTCGACATTTTGACAGAGTGCCTTGATCCATATATAAGGCGCTCGGGATTATAAGGCACACTGTCATTTTTTTTGAGAAAATTAAAGGCTTTTAAGTGCGCCTTATAGAGCGGAAAATACGGTAAGCTTTCAATTGATTTGTTAGGATATGACAATATTTGACCTAGATACAACTATTAAATAATCTGTATCTCTATATGCAGTCACAAAAATGGTTAGATATCTTACCCCAGCTATTTTAAACTGTTTGTTTACATTCTTTGGTTACTATTATGCATAAAAAACTTATGCAACATTAATAGGAACACTGAGATAAAAATAAATAAATAAATAAATCACCAACACAGAATTTCAAAATTGTTACTTTTTGGAAAAATATTACATAAAATTTTTATAATAATGCTTAGAGTATTACAACGTTATTGTACATTTTTTTGTAACATTTAGAATTTTTTATTTAGTGCAATATTTTGCCATTGCAACATTTTATTGTCATTTTCACTAGCAACTGCAATTGGATTTATATTGTATACCTAAAGCTGCGTTTCCACCGCAGGAACTTTACCCAGGAACTAGGGACTTTGGTCTGGTACTCGGTGTGTTACCACCGCAGGAACTAAATAAAGTTCAGAGTAAAAAAAATGCCCCTCAGAAAGTCCCTGCTGGCGATGTAGTACATTTTCAAAGTTCCGGAACTTTCAGGGGCGGAACTTGGGTGCTAAACATCCTGATTGGTTGAGTTAATGCAGCATTGTGATTTCGACCACCATTTATTCTGATAATTTTCAAAATATTACTGTTATTGTGTCATGAAATTTAATTTTAAAAGTATTTCAGGCGAGTGTAGTTGTTTAAAACTCAAATCTACAGTTTATTTATAAAGACAGCGCCTATTTAAAAATGTGTTTCGCTGATCTCGGAGACGTGAGCTCCAAGCGATCAGCGGGAGCTCAGTTTTCATGTTACTGACGAGAGCACTCTCAACTCGGCTAGACCTTCTGATATGTGCCACTGGCACTTATGTCTCTTTAGTGGTTAAACAAAATATAATTTGTTTTGGGTAAATCTAACAGGTTATCTTTGGTCTGTATTCAATTTATCTATATGTTAAAATGAAAATAAAAAGAGGCAATTCATATAATATTTCATTTCATTGTAATGGCTGTATATATACACATTTCCCTAAACTAAGTACACTTCTGCAGCTATTATTATTTTTAAATGAAAAACGAAAGGTGGCAGTGGTATTTGATATCCTATTTCGTTTTATTGTAAATATACAGTGAGGAAAATTACAGTAGCCAAAGCGAGCTGACTGATGTTATCAAGTACACTGCTGTTTGTAGAATTACCAGATTTGCGCCATCGCGGACATCACACTCTTGAGTTGAATGCGCAAAGTCCGAACTACTGAGGATGCTAGTCCAAATTCAGTGTACCTTGTATTAAGAAACACTCGCAGACCTACGTCACCAGTCTATTTGCCTAATCTTCCCGGTACTTTACACCGCGGTGGAAACGCAGAAAGCAACAGGTCTAGGGGGAAAATAGTTCCTGGGGAAAAAAGTTCCTGGTACAATTGTTCCGGGTAATTTTGGTGGAAACGCAGCATATGTTCACTGTTATCCCACCGGTCACTATTGTGACTATCAACATGTTTACTCATTCTATGACCACACTCAACAAAACTAAATATATGCAAATGCGTATATTAATACTAGACACCCTAAAGATCTTTGTCATATATTTATGTTGACACTTTACTAGCCTTTAGTTTTGGAGCTTTGATGCAGCCTTCATCTTCACAAGGTGCAAACAGGAAATAAGCTGCTCTGGTCATGTGACAATTTGCACTAATCATGTGAAAGTGCATGTTTAATTGAGACCCTTTATTGTTTCCATATTTGCAGGAAGTACACTAAAATATCAGTCAGTAAGGTTTTTATAGCTTTTAAATGAAAACCTTTTTTACTATTGTAACTATTGTGACCGGTGGGATTAAAATGGTTTTGTGGTCCATTGTCACATATATTACTTTAGGGCCCTAGACATGATCCTTGTCTTTTATTGTCACTGTAATTAAATTAAAAATGTCTTGGAAAAGTCATCTAAGTCCTGGAATTTGGTCACTTAAAAATAGTGGGAACCCTAAAAGTGCATTTGATTGATTAATTTACTGTATTACTGTAGTAAAATATAAAATGTATTCAACCCTTTTGACCTGCAAGACATTTTGCTGAGATGAGCAAAAATTTATGAGAACATATCAACCAACGCATCAGTAAACTATTACAGAAAGTTTATTAAGGCATATTTGAGGATGCAAAGTGGATGAAAAATGAATAAAATACCAATTGCCTCTAGATATACATGTACA
This sequence comes from Carassius carassius, assembly GCF_963082965.1. Lineage (NCBI taxonomy): Eukaryota > Metazoa > Chordata > Actinopteri > Cypriniformes > Cyprinidae > Carassius > Carassius carassius. The sequence continues at coordinate 42,595,946 of NC_081756.1, read as the reverse complement.
AAATTATTCAACCCCCCGAAATTACATTTTGTACAGTATCTTTTCTTGTTTTAACATATGTATTTGCAGAATATAATTTTTATGCAATAAATGTAGTGAATGATTGCTGAAAACTATAAATCTTAATTACAGACAAACATAAATATAAAACTGATCTGATAGCTTGGTGCCAACAGAGCAACAACAAATCCTTTTTACTCTCTATAAAATGATTAACAGTCCTTATTCGGTAATACAGTGATCCAAAAATGTTTGCAAAGTCATGCAGTTATTGCTCAAGGTGTGCAAAACTTGAATTTACAAATCAATTTTACAATGATTGAAAATCTGTTTAAAAATTATGAATTTTGTGCATCTTTGCAGAATGATTTGAGAAAGCGTCATTATGTCCCGATAAATCGAATTCCCCCTCTAGCCATAGTACAAAGAGCATCTCACAGGCATAGCCTAAGTGGAGGAGGTGCTATACGTGTCTGCAGGGTCCGCTGTGCCCACCCTCTGAGCCCAACTCATGCTTTATGGATGGGGGGGGCTGGATGGGTTGCTGAGGGCTGGTGAGTCGTGGCCTCATCTTTGTGATTCTCACCTTCCTCTTTCTGCACAGCATATTTGGATGGTTTGGTCTGGATATAATGCTTGGTTTATGATGACGTGTGACGAGACAATATTAGTGCATTATTTAATTCAGTCTCTATTTGTTCTTGGCTGTGGTGGTTTTTCTGTTGTTAGGAATTCAGTAGAACCCATAATGCACGAACACAGCCTTGTAAATGCAATAATTAAATCTATTTACATAACAGACTTTGTCAGGTGGCTTGATATCTTCCCTAGAGATACCAATCTTACTTTGAGCTTAAGCTCAGGTATGTCTGTTTGTGACCTTATGTTGTCATCCAGGAACACATTGCACAAAATTGAGATGCCGTTCAATCTTTATTAGTCTTAATTCTTAAAACCTTTATTTTTGTGAAATGCAGCATTTCCACTGGTTATTTATACAGTGTTCTGGGGATTGTTTTAATAATGTCTGATTCAAGAACCAAATGTGACCCCATGCCACAATACACATTGTGATTAGGGGTGGGCGATATATCTAACAATATGATCATGCGCATCTAGTCAGTAAATCTGGTTCTGGTTCACCTGCTTTCAAATGGAGTGGCATTTAATAGACAGAGACGTGGATCACTGACAAGCTACACAATATCGTGTTCATTATCGCCTTCGAACCAGATTCACGGAACCAGATTTACTGACTAGATGTGCATGATCATGAGATATATCTCCCAGCCCTAATTGTGATGATGATTTATAAATCAAATAAAAAAATAAAAAAATATCTTTTTATGATGGATGGATGCTCTTTATTGGACTTCTATTGGACTATTGAATCACAACAGCCATTTACTAAAGCTTGGAAGAGCCAGGACATATTTTTTTTTTTTTTTTTTTTTTTTAAATAACTCTGATTTTATTCGTCTGAAAGAATAAAGTCATATACACTTAGAATGGCTTGACAGTGAGTCAGTCATTTTTGGGTGAAATATCCCTTTAATTATTTCAGTCTTATTCAGCCTGCTGCCATGATAATTCTTCTGTCACTATGGCATATTATAAAATAATATATAAATATTCGATGAAAATCAAATAAAAAAGCGAATTCAGATTAAAAATGAAATACTAAAAATCTAGTTGCTGACTTTATCTAAAAATAAAAAATGCTGAAACAATAAACTTTTATTAATCAATACTGAAACACTGCATTTATATTTCTCAGCAATGAGGGGGTAAAAGGAGGGCAGTTTTTGAAGTAACTAGACTCAGCTTCATTGTTTGTAGACAGTCACACAGATGCAGATAATTCACACGCAAATTAATCTCTCTCTCTCTCTCTCTCTCTCTCTCTCTCTCTCTCTCTCTCTCTCCCTCTCTCTCTCAAAATGGCCATATTTGAGGAAATAAAGTTGAGTAGTTTGCATAACCTGGTGTAACTGTCTGTCATATAAAATTTGGCGTGGCCGCCAAGCTGCTGTAGGTAACATAGAGGGAGACCGCCGACAGACCAGGCTCTTGTCTTCATGACAACAATATCTATACTTCATGTTGAGCATAAATATAAAGACTACTGATAAAGGACACCGTCAACAGTATTGACGGCAAAATAGACTATGTTTGACAGGTGCAATATTTGAAAATCGATAATTATTAATTTATTTTTTAAATTACATTTATATGAGATGTGAAACGATTCCAACACGCTTACGTGTCGCTTGAAAAATAGGCGTCGGTTCTATTTCTAGCATGCATGCATTTTCCGCCGCGCCTGCGTCTCACGCCGGCAGTCTGCAAGCTCTAAAAAGTTAACATGGGAGCCGAATTAAAAATGGACACGCCACTCAGCTGAGACGCTTGTGCCACGCATCCAGTGTGTCGCCGGCCTTAGAATCAGCTGCAGGGCGGGATTTGCACTGAACGCGGAGACTTCCGCCACTTAATATGTTCGTTTGGAAACACGAAAATGTACTTATGTTCCGCGCACAAAATATTGCATTCCGTCATTTGGTACACACGTGCACCGTACCGGAAGCCCTGTACCGAAACGGTCCGGTACGAATACACGTACCGTTACACCCCTAATATATATATATATATATATATATATATATATATATATAAAATATTATTAGTGCTGGGCAACGATTCACTTTTTTTTTTTTTATCACGATTAATCGCATGATTGTCTGCGATTATCCGCATCATGCACAAAACTAACAATGCATTCAAAAGTAGTGTATTGTGCACTTATTTCATTTAAAAGTACTGCTACTAAATTTACAAAAGTGCAATAACATGGTTTGCAAACAATTTAAACAAATACGGTGCTCTTTTACAGTAGTATTTCTTTTTACAAAGCAGCAGTTAAAATATGAGTGTGGCGCGGGACAACACTTGATGGGCGGGTAAAGATTTGTGTATGTGGGAGAATAATTAGAATGTGCTCACACTAGGCAATCTTAACCCCCAAAGCCTGGTTTGTTTGACTTGTGTGATCGTTCTGTTTAGCAGTTTCTGGCTCTGTTGGAAGAGGTCGGTCAGAGCGTGATTCAGTTATATATAGCTAGATCAGTGAGTGTGAGTGTTAACCGCACCGGAGTGCAGATTTTTTTTCTTTAGAAATGTAATCAAGTAAAAGTACAAGTAATAAGTTTAAATTTTACATGAATAAAGTGCAAATACCCCCAAAATAATACTTAAGTACAGTAATCAAGTAAAATTACTCAAGTAGCATATTTTACGTTATTTATTTCACTGTATTTAACATTTTCACAACTGTGTGTAGGCTACATAGTCTACCTACTACCTTTCAAATTTTGTTTATAAAAAAATATGCTTCTGGAAATAGATCTTTTCTATCCCTAATCAGGGTTAATATTTAGCATTTTAGGCTCATATTGACTACAAAGTATGTGCGTTCTGCAAATGTAATTGTGCAAGTGTAATTGATTAGTTTATAATTTTTTATATCATTCATATCAGAGACTTCAGAGTTGTGACTAGGGCTGAAACGATTCCTCGAGTAACTCGAGTAACCTCAATTACAAAAAATGATCGAGGCAAATTCCTCTGCCTCGAAGCCTCTTTTAATTTATTTTAAATCTCACATCAGTTTCTTTCGCAATTACTTTTTTTAATGTGACACAACGCGTTTACGTCACCCACAAAGCGGAAGGAGACCCAAGCGCTGTGTCCAAAGTCGCATACTGCAAGGAGTCAGCAGTGTTTTGATTTGAGGGCGCGGGCAAATGTAAAGAGAACGTTGTGGCATGTGTCCATTGCAAGATAGAGCTGGCATACCACAACTAGGGCCCTATGATTTCCGCGATGCAGAAAACGCGGAGGGAATCGCGGAATCCAGTCATAAAAACGGATTTTACAGTTTAATGCGGAATGGCACGGAATTTGCCTAATTTTGAATGAATTCATCAAAAGTAGGTCATTGCACTTACATCAAATTACGATATGGACTAATATCTGTAAATATTAAGCCGGAACAGTCTATTTAAATATGAATCCTGCATGTTCTGCATGTCTGTTAATGAATGGCACAGAAGCGCTTCTTCATTCATTAAACACATGGAAGCGCGCCTGACGCTCGCGGTAATTGCAGCGTCTGCTTTCTCACTAAATAAGGACGTGAACACATGAACAACAGCTCCAGAACTGCTCTGACAGTCACTTCATGAGCATTTGACTGTTTGATTTGAGTAAAACTTGCGTCACATCACATACACAGAACTGTAAAGGTATGTCAACCCGTCAAAATAAAAGTCCGGTTAAAGACTATTGTTCAGCAGAATGTACATAGCCTACAAAAAAAAAATAAAACATTATTTTTTTAAGGTTTAATCGCACAACATTTCTTCCATGTTTTAATTTTTAATAGTAAATCCCCTTTGTTTTCCAAAAAGTTAAGTTAATTTTCAATAATTAAAAGATAAATTAAATTAATGTTTTATGTGTTTAATGTTTAATGTGCATCTCAGAAAATGCTTTATTTAAAACCCCAACTGAATGGCACTTAAATGCACTTAATTCATCGGCCAATTTTATTGTCATTGTTCACAGTACAAGTACAGACAGAGAAACAATGGGTAATAATTAAATGTTTATTTTTTTTTCTAAAAAAGGAAACTTAGTTGTTCATTTTAAGAGACCCAGGAGTCTTATTTTCTCTTGCATAATTAATATTGCACTTATTAAGCAAAAACACATTTTATCCGATTACTCGATTAATCGATGGAATTTTTGGTAGAATACTCGATTACTAACATTATCGATTGCTACAGCCCTAGTTGTGACGCAGTGTTTCAGGAATGTTCAATAGGACTATTGTGTGAAAAACAATCCTGCAACTTGCATGTCTTGTTAAACAGTATTACTTAGTTTTAATATGTATATAACGCGGTCTCTTTTAATAACTTATGATAATAGCGCTCTGCTTTTGCTGTAAAACGGGGACATTTCCGGGGACAACTCCAGTTGGGGACAGGACACCAAAAATGGGAAATTTCCCTGGAAAACGGAGATGTTTGGTCACCCTATATAACAATCATTGTTAGATTTTGATTTATGGTTAAGGGATTGCCATTTGTTTAAGTTCAGGTCTTAAATTTTTTTGCAATTTCTTAATTCCGCAATGTCATACAAAATTGCATGAATACTCATGAAACAAAGTCATTGTAAAGATTTTTATAGAAACGTACTAATAGAACCACCTACGGAAATTAATCAGACTAAGCAACACTCGTCTGTCTGTGGCTGAGCATGAAGGCTGTTCTCTTAAAGGTCCTCACACAGACATGCCCAGACATGATTCTCTGAGAAGTCTGCTTTCAGCAGGATCACTCAGCTCAATATCATGGAGTGATGTCATGGCCCATCCAGCTGATCCTTATCCGTTCAGAGGATGCATCACACAAGATTCTGAGCTGTCTTGCTTCTGCCAAATGAAATGACCTTTCAGGAGGTCTGTGATATTACAGGAGCAGTGATGGAATGTCAGACTGAATAATAGACATAACATGTAGCCATTCAGTGGTCTATTGGGGCTCTCAAAAAACATTTATTTCCCGTAAAGGTAAATGGAATATTCTCTAATGCAAGTTTGGAGCACAGGCAGTGACGAGGGTGTTAGTGATGATTACTCATCTTCTGCTGCACCACTCCAAAGTCTCTCTCTCTCTCTCTCTCTCTCTCTCTCTCTCTCTCTCTCTCTCTCTCTCTCTCTCTCTCACACACACACACACACACACGCTTGGGCATGCAGCTCTTATCAATGAGGAGAGGAGTGACATCACTGGTCCAGAGATCATGGTCCATCCCATCTGTTCTGATTAACATGTTATGATCACATACACAAGCATTAATATTCAAACTCCATTTGCAATGCTCTTGATGCTAATGCTAATGAAGCAAACGTTATACAACCCCACATTTTCATCAGCGAGGGGAAAATGGAAGGAAACTTATTATATCGCAAAATGAACTTGTACAAACAGAAACATGAACATTGCATTTTTTGTAGGAGTGGGAATCACCAGAGGCCTCACGATACAATAAACAATACGATATTTTTTTAATATATTGCGATATTCTGCGATTTTACCTTTTTCCAACTTCAAATTATATCCCCAAAGGAAAACTCTGGCAACAACTGTTTTAACTAAAAATAAAAATGTATCAGTGTATCTCACTAGAGGTTTTATTGCTGCAGTGCAAAATGTGATTGTCAAGCAGACAAACTGACCAACCCTTTCATGAAAATCTGTCATAAATGTTGTATGCACCTGGAGAAATCAACTATTTGTATTATTGTCTAGTCTAGTCCACCTTAAATGTAAACCGGTATGCACTGCTAGTGCTACTACAGGTATTTTGAACAATGCAACTTGAACTTGTACTTAAGTTGTGCAGACCCTTCAACAATTGGTGCATTTGAAATTAAATTGCTGCTAAATTTAAATTAAATTAAATTTAAACATGTTGTCTTGAATCTAGGGATGCACCTAAATGAAAATTCTGGGCCGAAACAGAAACTGAAAATTCTGGATTGCTTGGCTAAAAAACAAAAATGCTTTGTAATGATTTATTATTTAATTAATATAAAGTAATTTGTAAGACTTTTTAAATTTAACTAAATTTTGATGATACTGAATTGAAGAGAAAAAAAAACACAAGCCAATAAAATAACCACACTTTTACTGAAAGTAACACAATAAAACATAATTTATATTAATATTGGTAAGTTTACAATATGGTTCATTAGTTAACTTCTCTAGTTAACAAACTAAGAATGAACAATAGTTCTTCAGCATTTAATAATCTTAGTTTGTTAATATCAACATTTACTAATGCATTATTAAAATCAACACTTGTGCTTGTTAAGTTAATGCACCCTGAATTAAAATGAGCTAACAGTGAACAACTGTATTCTACTACTGTATTCTATTCTAAATTTGATAACATTAAAGGGTTAGTTCACCCAGATAGCAAAATTATGTAATTAACAACTTACCCTCATGTTGTTCCAAACCCGTAAGACCTCCATTTATCTTCGGAACACAGTTTAAGATATTTTAGATTTAGTCCGAGAGCTCTCAGTCCCTCCATTGAAACTGTGTGAACGGTATACTGTCCATGTCCAGAAAGGTAAGAAAAACATCATCAAAGTAGTCCATGTGACATCAGAGGGTCAGTTAGAATTTTTTGAAGCATCGAAAATACATTTTGGTCCAAAAATAGCAAAAACTACAACTTTATTCAGCATTGTCTTCTCCTCCGTGTCTGTTGTGAGAGAAAGTTCAAAACAAAGCAGTCTGGATATCCGGTTCGCGAACGAATCATTCGCTGTAACCGGATCTTTTTGAACTAGTTCACCAAATCGCACTGAATCATTTTAAACGGTTCGCGTCTCCAATACGCATTAATCCACAAATGACTTAAGATGTTAACTTTTTTTAATGTGGCTGACATTCCCTCTGAGTTCAAACAAACCAATACCGTGGAGTAATTCATTTACTCAAACAGTACACTGACTCACTGAAACACATATCGGTCGACCACTAATGAGGATACAAATTATTTTACTGTGGTTTTAAATGTGGCTTATGCTGTCATATTTATGATATAGTACTTTTTTTTTTTTTTTTTCTTTTTTTTTTTTTTGAGAGCTTTTTTCTAGCTTTTAGATTAGCTTTTCTAACTTAAGTGCTATATGAGATTTTTCCACTACTGATTCCAGCCAGATTCATTCGTTCACCAAAATAAATAAATAAAAAATCAGTTTCTTTCTTTTGTAAGTATTTAAGTCACTGGATTTTAAAAACCTTTCCTGCATTATGCAATATATCATATTTTTCAAATAAAGACGGTAACTTTTTCCAATAAAATGACATGAATATGGCAGTGGCCAAATGCATAAAGCGCAGCATAATTTGAAATCACGAGTTTAAAGCATTCAATTCACATGGACTGGCCATCACACAGAGAACACACGATCATGCTGGATAAAAATCCGCACTTCACAAGACTGCAGAGGTGGGTAGAGTACCCAAAAACTGTACTCAAGTAAAAGTAAAAGTACTTCTAGAAATATTTACTCAAGTAAAAGTAAAAATATTAGTCTTGAATAGTTACTTGAGTAAGAGTAAAAGAGTATCGGATAAAAAATCTACTCAAGTAGTTAGTTACTAGTTACTTTGGGTCAAATATACTGAGCCTATTTTTATTTAGATATATAGATAAAATGTATGTAATGTATGTGTGTGTGTGTATAAATGTATATATTGTAAATGTATAGCCTTTACTCCAATTTATGTAATGTATTATAAAACCCTGTCTGTTTACTTAAGTAACAGATATAGGTGTCATGCCATAACATATTTTTAATACGACTGACTTTATATTAAATGTGAATTTAACATTGAAAGTTAATGTGATATAAATATTGCTACTAATCTTTCATTGTTCAGAAAGAGAGCAAATAACATTTACATTATTAAAGATCATTTTCACTGACAGTCTAGATTTCAATCACTCTCAGAAACTCCCATTAAAATCACTGAAACTGTTAAAAGTGTGAAATCAATATCTTAATTAAAGATTCGTACACACTAGGGATGTGCACGGATAGTCGAACATTCGAATATTCGTTCTGCTCTAATTATTCGATAAATAAAAATGATATTCGAATTTCGCAAAAAAAAAAAAAAAAGTTCACAATAAAACCTAATTTGGTCACTTTCTGTGATTCTCCACGGCATATTTGAAGGTGTATGCAAGCAAAAAATAATTAATGAATGATTAAGGGGCCATTCACATATCGCGCCTAATAAGGCGTGGAAAAGGCTATGCGCTCCGCTTTCTCCTTCTTTCCAAAGCGCTCGGGCAGAAGCGCTCCTGAGGCGACGCGTTCTCTCCATGAAGACGCGGAAATTTCAGCAAAGGATAAATGGATTTGCAGCACAAAAAAAATCGCTTTCAGTAGCTCTGCTACTAAATTTATTTCAAAATGGCAATCCATATACAGCTATGATCAGCTGTTCCTTCATCTTGGCTGAGCTTTCTACGTTGTTACAGGAAAGGATGAAGCTGAATGTTTAGTTCTTGTCACATGACCTGCGGTGCGCTTGTGGCATTCTGAAAGTTGAGATATTTTTAACTCGATGCTGTGCGGACGCGCCTGGAAAAAACGGGACCGCGTCGCACCGCGTGCGCATCGCGACCGCGTCGCTTTCATTATGAGCGCGCATACCGTGCGCCTACATTGGAAATAACGAACTTGAGCATGCAAAAGACGCGATATGTGAACGCCCCCTAAAAGAACTGCGGTCTTCTACAGTACTTCAAATATGCCGTGGAGAATCACAGAAAGTGATCCAAGAACATTGCTGCGGCATCTCTCAAGCAACGAATAAACACTGCTAACTTGGAGAATGCAGAGAAAACTCCTCTTCGCGCGTCTGCCCTAGACCCTCGCCACAAACATCTCAGGTTTCTCGATGAAAACATGAGAGAAGTAAGAAAAAAAAACTTTTTTGAACATTATCAGAACATTTTCCTTGATGCGAGTGGTGCGGATGCAGCCGCCACCAACGATGAAGAAGATGCAATGCCCACTCGTCGGAAAAGGCTGAGCCAGTTCTCCAGCGATGATTACAGAGAGTCCAGCCGAGACGAGTGGGAACAGTTCTTGCTGGAGCCATGTATTCCACCAGATGAGGATCCCATTCAGTGGTGAAACGAAAACACGAAGCGCTTCAGAAAACGTATTCGCTTAGCACACAGTTATTTGTGAGTCCCGCCAACGTCTGTGTCGTCAGAGCGCGTTTTCTCCACGGCCGGCCTTATTGTTAACAGACTAAGGAGCCGACTTTCCCCCAATCATGTTTACATGCCCGTATTTCTTAACAAGAACATTTGAAACAATAGAAAAAAAGAAAAAAAGATTTGCTGACAGTTTAAAAGTTAAGTGTAAGCTACATTCTGTACAATAGCCTAATTGCTGCAGGCTGCTTTACGTTTTTTCTTTGTTAACTTTTTTTTTTTTTTGCTTTTAATCTGTACTTTTGTTTGTTTGCACGCATTGTTAAAGGTTTTCAGCTACAAAACACGATGTGTAATGTTCAAGCTTATTGTAAGCTTGTTCAAAATGACGAAAACAAATGTTGCTGAAAAATAACGTCTGACTCATTAAACTTAATTTAAATAAAAAAAAGAAAAAAAAAAGTTCACAATAAAACCTAATTTGGTCACTTTCTGTGATTCTCCACGGCATATTTGAAGGTGTATGCAAGCAAAAAATAATTAATGAATGATTAAGGGGCCATTCACATATCGCGCCTAATAAGGCGTGGAAAAGGCTATGCGCTCCGCTTTCTCCTTCTTTCCAAAGCGCTCGGGCAGAAGCGCTCCTGAGGAATTTCAGAAATTTCAGCAAAGGATAAATGGATTTGCAGCACAAAAAAAAATCGCTTTCAGTAGCTCTGCTACTAAATTTATTTCAAAATGGCAATCCATATACAGCTATGATCAGCTGTTCCTTCATCTTGGCTGAGCTTTCAACGTTGTTACAGGAAAGGATGAAGCTGAATGTTTAGTTCTTGTCACATGACCTGCGGTGCGATTGTGGCATTCTGAAAGTTGAGATATTTTTAACTCGATGCTGTGCGGACGCGCCTGGAAAAAACGGGACCGCGTCGCACCGCGTGCGCATCGCAACCGCGTCGCTTTCATTATGAGCGCGCATACCGCACGCCTACATTGGAAATAACGAACTTGAACATGCAAAAGACGCGATATGTGAACGCCGGAATTTCAGCGATGACTCATCTGAACACTTCTGATTGGCCAATGCTTTAATAAGCTCAAAAGAATCATGTGTGATTTGTTATAATGCGCAGCGCTGTAAAAACACATCTATCTCTGGCTCAGCGCCAGCAAGCAATCACAGATCTGAATTTAGCAGCTGATGATATGACTTGCTGAACGTACTCGCACCGGTGTGATTGTATTAAAATTAATAAAATCTTAATGGGCTATTTTTTGTCTTTTGGAAGCTGCATTCAACTTGACTCCCCTCTGTTATAAGCCACACACGTACAACAAACTAATGTCACAGTGGTATCGTGTACTGTAATCGAATGTAGCCCAAGTTATTACTTGTTAAACAGTAGACAGCACACGCGGTGTTCATCTAATAAGGATCTCCATCGCAAGCAAATAATAGCCTTTGCAGATTTGCTTTCAATTCAGTGCAGCTCCATATCCAGGTTTTCAACGCTGCGGATGTTAAACATTACAACTCCGAGTGAACCGCTTCAGACGCTCAGCGCGTGCGGCAGGGAACTGAACGACTCATTCAAACTGATTCATGAACCAATTCACTCGTTTGCCAATTGGTTTGATCAAGCCTTTGAACAGAATTGACTCAAAAGAATGAATCATTCGCGAATGGGCATCGCTCATTGTCCAGAGAAAAGTAGACGGCGCGTTTGGAATAAACTGAAGCATTTATAACATTTATTGCATTAAGATAAATTAACGAGAGGATCGTCGCCCACAGTAACGAAGTAAAAGTACAGATTTTCCCCAAAAAATTTACTCAAGTAAGAGTATAAAGTACCCATCTTTAAATATACTCCGAAAAGTATTAGTTACCCCAAAAAATTACTCAAGTAAATGTAACTCGTTACTACCCACCTCTGCAAGACTGTCAGTCATCCTCCATTCAGCATTCAAACTGTGCATCGCATTCTGTTACGACAGCCAAGACGATAAAACTCTCTCCAAGATGATTAATTGTTCCTAATGTTATACTTGATCTTTATGTAAAGAGAAGTGGTTTTGCATAAAAGGAATTTATCTTTCTGGAGTTTCGTGCTGTTTCTAAATAGTGTAAATTTCTACCGGAAATCTGGTTAGATCAGAAGACTAGAGTAGTAAGCACTATGAATTGTTTGTCCTGACCACATTAAATGTAATTTAAAACTGTTAAAAGAAAAGCACATATTTAATACACTACTCATCAATATATCTTCACTTTGTTCTTTGAACTCTTTGCGGAGCACTGCGCTCTGTGACTTCATGTTGCTTCAAGATGCATTCATTCTGCACATGGGATGCGCATAATCGCTTATTGCTGCTCTGTATTTGGAGCCTTTAGTATTATAATACTTTTGCTCAATTAAATATTTTAATTTATACAGTAGTCAACATTTGAAGTAGATCAAAACAGTTAATCAAAGTTGTCCTAAGACAAGAACCTGCCCAAACTGCCAAAAGAACCAAAAGCTGGTTAAATGAACATGGTGTTGGTGTGCTTGACTGGCCAGCAAACTCTCCAGACCTGAACCCCACATAGAATCTATGGGGTATTGTCAAGAGGAAGATGGGAAACAAGAGACCAAAAAATGCAGTTGAGCTGTAAGCCACTGTCAAAGAAACCTGGGCTTCCATACCACCTCAGCAGTGCCACAAACTGATCGCCTCTATGCCATAACGAATTGAGGTAGTAATTAAAGCAAAAGGAGCCCCTACCAAGTATTGAGTAAATGTACAGTAAATGAACATACTTTCCAGAAGGCCAACAATTCACTAAAAAATGGTCTTATGAAGTATTCTAATTTGTTGAGATAGTGAATTGTGAATTAGTGAATTGGTGGGTTTTTGTTAAATGTGAGCCAAAATCACAATTTAATCACAATTAAAAGAACCAAAGACTTAAACTACTTTAGTCTGTGTGCATTGAATTTATTTAATACACAAGTGTGACGAGTGGGGCGGGGCCGAGGAATGTGGAAACGAGCGAGGCCGGTGGAGTGATTGGGAAATGAGCGACACCTGCGACCCACCACCGGTCTCGAGTCCCACAGAGGAGATGGAAGGATATAAAACTGGAGCGACGACAGTGAAGGACGAGAGAGGACCAGGCCTGGGCTTTACTTCATGTTTTGGTTTTTATTTGTGCGCATCAGTCGTCCGCAAGGGGCTGATGCGCTGTTTTGTGTTTATTTTGATTATTAAAGTTTCATTTTGATTGTCCGCCGGTTCCCACCTCCTTCCGATGATTATGGAGTTTTTATTATTACAACAAGTTTCAACAAGTTTTAATTTCATGCACTTTAATATTGTTGTTGAGTTTTGTAGTAGGCCAGCTCCACCCTATTTTTGTGATTTATGTTGTGACTGCGACTTGAGTATGATTGAGAAATAATGTTTGATAATAGCATATTTTTAACCCATGTAGCAAAAAAGCTAATGGAAATGAAAGCTGCATTTGTTTTTCAGATCAAAATCTTTTGAACTGTCCATTTCGTTCAATCAATTCTTGGACAAAAATAAAAAAAACATTGTACTTTTTTCACTTTTTATTGTTACGTTGGTGCATAAAAATCAAAATAACTAATTTTGGGAAAACATGCCTTTAACTACATTTGTACTGTGTTATCCTGCTTGTTGCAAATTCATAAATATTAAGATGCCTAATATAGTCTAATAAACTGTATGAAACATGTTAAGTTTTTATCTGTATTAACCAGCCATAATATTGTGTAAGTAGTTTGTAGTTTGATTGGCACAGCCCTTCCAGTACAGTTTCTCTGAATGTTTTTTGTTTGCTGCGTATGATCCTAACAAATTTCACTAACTGATTCAGATGTAATGATTCTGTTTGCACTAGAGATCGTCCCATTTGGTCTGATCCACTCAGGTACAAAAGAAGGCGAGGGAAATCTTTCATGTGGGTACACATTCATGGACATCACAGCAGTTCAGGTCATGTTACAGCGACTGGGCTGACAGACCAGATGAACAAATATCACAGCAAAGCTTCCTGTCTTACAATGTTGGTTTGCTGTAGGTGCATTGCGGACAAAAGTCTCATGAGCCCCTTTCACACTGCCATTCCTGCAAATACACGGGTAAAGTGTTCCGGCAATTGTTCCCGGGTCACTAGTTTTGCACTTTCACACTGCCAGTGATTACCCGGGATATGTGCGTGCTTTCACACACAACCCGTAAAGATCCTGTAACGACACGTGGCATCAGGGCGTGACGTGTAATGTACGAGTCGAAAATGTTAGGCACGTTATACTTTGACTGAAGCAAGCGAACGATCTCGGCGTCAGTGCAGAAACTGAGGAGTTAACTGATCTCAGCTTCATTACAGTTTGCACATATTTTTTTGTCGTGAACGTTGATCTTCCTTCAAAACAGCCGGTAAAAGTCGCGCGATAACGCACGTCATCACTTCGACACTGCATTAGATCTGGCTTTTGTTCACACAGCGCTCGTCCCGGGTTGAACCCGGCAATGTTACTAGGTCCCCGACCTGGGTTCAATGCCGGAATCAATCCCGGGATGTAGGGCTGGGCGATATATCGAATATTAGCGATAATATCAGAATAATTTTGACGACGATGTACATTTTAAATATATCGGGAATATCGAATATTTCAAATTCAAGCATACTTTCCCAAAAGAACGCGCCGAATGTCCAAAAAAGATCAGCGGTCCACTTACTCGACCGCTGATGTTTGAATAGAGAAACATAGGCTATGGCCATTTGGAATTACTATTGGGGAATTTCACTGATATGTTTACCAGTTTCCATAATATAGACGGAGAGAATGCAAAAGTCTTTGGTATTCATTTATATATTATTTATATATAAGAAATAGCTATGTGCTTCAGCAACTAGCTTCCCATCTAAGAGGGTTTTTAGTGTCAGTAAGAACGTAGTTTCATGCCACAGAGCCTCTCTTAAAACCACAGACAGTTGACATACTTGTGTTCTTAGCTTAAAAACTTGTTAAAAAAATTAAAATAAAATACTTATCCCAGTTGCATAGTTTAAATTGTGAATTGCATGCACTAAAAAGTTGACAGAATGCACTTTCTGTAACTGTTACTTAATTTGCACTGCTTCAGTTACATATAGGCCTACATGTATTCATTTAATTAAAAGCAGTAAGTGATCTCTTGGTCTAGATGTTTTAACTGCTTAAATTAGCTGTTTGTTTTTTTTAATGGGCAAAAGAAAATCATGTTTTATTTTTTATTATTTAAATGCAAATGCAAACATATCAAGATATATATCGAATATCGTAAAAATTTTGACAATATCGAGATATAATTTTTTTTTGTAAAAATTATACCCCAGCCCTATCGGGATGTGTTTGCTTTCACACTGAAGGCGACCCGGCAATTTGCCGGGTCCGACGTGCAGTGTGAAAGGGGCTTTGGTAATTCTGGTTTAGTTTGCAATGGAGGGTTTGTGTTTTTACCGATGGTGCCACTTTGTTTTTGATACAGCCCCCTGTCCTCTCAGCTTATCAGGGTTGGCCGAAGGGAGCTGACAGGAAGTCTGAGCTGTGGCCAGGCGTATCCCACGCACTTACCCACGCACAGATAAAATGAGCAGATAATACCACCTGGCCATAATCGTGTACTGCCCCCGTCTGCAAACGTGACTGACAACACTCTTTCTTCCAACCTGATCACCGGTCACACCTTGTCCTCCAGTCTCTTGTTTTGCTGCTTTTCCAGTGGTGCTTGCTGTAAATGTTTGTGCATGAGCACTTACAGCAAAGTGGGCAATTTGTTAATCACGTTGTCCTGACCACAATGTGTGTTGCAGAGGAGTGGTGCTGGTGAGGGCAGGATGTTCTGGTGGGAGGTAGAGTTCCTCTGTCTCTCCATCCTCAAGCACAGCTTTGTGAATGACATAACGCCACCCATTGCTGTTATGTAATCCACGTCCATCCTATTTGTCTCCTCTCCGTCTCTCTATGTTCTTCAGGCTAGATGGAGGCTCATGTAATGCCAAGGGATTTGTGAACTTAAATGATTTTCTTGCATCATGAGTGAGCTCAGTCTACTTAGTCAACATTAAATTTGAATAGGGATCATATTTTTAATAGTGGCATTACTATGGTGCAGTGAATTTAATTTTTTTTTTTTTTAAATCCAGAAAGGATTAGTCACAATGGTTAATTAACAAAAAAAATATCTATTCATGTGGTAAAAGCAACTGAAATTATTCAGCCAAAACAGAAAAATAGGGGTGATCAGGAGTTTTGAGGCCAATCACAGAAAGCAGTATCTGCCGATATGATCACCGATCTTTTAAAGCCTTCATTTTATCATGTGGAATTAGTTCTAGTAAGACTTCAATCAGGAATTTTAGACATTTTTGTTTAGGGCCTGAATTTCATTTTTGATGCTGTGGAAAGAGATCGGTCCACTGGTTAGTCAGGATTTACCGTCCCATAGCACAAAGTCACTTGACTTTTTTTTGATGCGCTTGGAGAAATTTATTTGCGAAATGAATTTTCATCTTCCATTATTCTCATTAGCCCTTTGCACAAGTCAAAAACCACCTCAAGCGAGCATAAATTTTTTTTTTTTTTTTGTGAATTAAGGCATTTTTATTCGAAATCCCAGCTACAGTTACTTAAAATGCTTTTCAGCATTGATTCTTTTCTACACAGTGCAATAGCTATTATAGTATTTCATAGACGCGTTTAAACACAATAAATATAAGAAACCCATTATTCAATGCTTTTTACTTTTGCGTTTAATTCATAGATTGATATATTAAGTTGCTCAAGCAAGTGGCGAAACATTTATACTATTTTTCTGACATTATCATAAACATTCTAAATTAAAACTTAGCCTACCATTGACAGAAACAGTCAGTTCTACTGCGATTTCTTTTGCATTTCATTCTTTATTACAAGCAATCGTGCGGTTCATAATGTTTTCCTACCTCTGCGAGTGCCATCTATTATTGCCTTGTTCATCCAAAAGTGCTCTTTTCCTTTAAACCTAGCCAAAACGCATAGCCTATGTTGACAGTGAAACACAGTAGACTTTAATTATATGCATTTGTGGTGCAATTACTACATTTTCGAGTTGATGCATGTCCATATTTACCACAAAAAATGCTTGGTTTCTTTGATTCAGCCCTTGCAGTGGCAAAAATAGACTCTATGTGGAAATAATCTCTGCACTGCTAGTGGAACGGACTGCCGGGGTACAGTGTGAACAGTTAACATGAGCGCGGAAAAAATACGCACCGCATACACACTGCAAATGGAGTAATGTGAACCTGGCATTATGTGTGCATAAGCGCTAGACTTGTGCCGGTATTCAGTAATGCGATATATTGCGGTGATTAATATGCACAATATTGTTATCGTGGGCACTTCTAAATACCGTGAATAAATGTACATTACAAATTATTCAGAATTTGGAATGCATTTTTAAAATAGTATTCCCATCAGCTGCTTAAAATGCACAACATCGCTGTATGCTGCTTGAAAGAGCACATGCGCTCTGTAAACAAGCACGTGGAGGAACACGTGAGAGACACGCTGAATGAAAGCACATACACTCTCTGAAAGCAGATGGCGCTAAATGCAGCCCTTACCCTGTAAACACCGTAAATAAAGCTGCTGTAACTTTCTAAACCATATTTAAATAATATTAAATAACCATTCAGATTTGTGTTTTCCCTATGGTGTTTATTACAGAGCCAACTACCTAATCTGACTACAAATGCCCTAGATATTGTTTGAAAGTGTTTTGATCTTATATTGTTCATTCACAGTTTACATTATGGCTTCATTAGTTAAAGGTGCTCTAAGCGATGCCGGGAGTCGTAACTTCTTGTTGACGTTCAAATTGTTGTCAAACAAAACGGAGGCTAGCTAGACCCTCCCTCCTCCTCATCCGTGCACTAACCCCCCAAACCCCACCCCCAAATCTTTCTCCTTGGTTATTGGCTGGAACAGTTTGTTATGTTTTGTGGTGCGGGTGATCCCAGTTTGTTTTTCTTGTTGTTTGTGGAGCCTGTGGTGTCTAGAGAGACCCCGTTTTTTACAGTGTGTTCAGGGGACAAGCAGCTAGCGGATAGTGAAGAGATGTTTGCTGGATGTGACAAAAAATGTTTTGGCCTAAAAAATGTGTGACATCACTTAGAGCACCTTTAACATAAACTGCCAATGAAAAAATTATTCTGAACATTCATTAATCTTAGGTATTCCAATATTTAATAACACATTGTTAAAATTGAAATTTAATGAGCTAACATGAACTAAGACTTGTATTTTTAACAAAGATTAATAACTTCTATAGTAAATGTAGCTATTGCTCATTGTTTAGTTGTGCATTAATTGAATGAGCACTATGCGATGTCCAAACTGATTACACTATATTTTATGTATTGCACTGTATTTTATGTAAAATCATTTTCTATTTTTAAACTGTCTTAAATTAATTTTAAGTCAATTTTTAAATCATTTTCAAGTTCTTAAATTGCTTGTTTTATTTTTGTGATTAGTTTTCTTCATGACTTTTTTTTTTACTTTTTTTTTAATTACCATTGTGTACGAAATGTGCTATAAATAAACTTGCCTTGCCTTGAATGTTAATGCATTAACGAAGGTTAACTAATTAGGTCTTTTATTGTAAAGTGATACCTATTGGTTTTTATAGTTCTTTTGCACTTTAATGCGTAAAACATTTAACTTTTATATATTTTTCTGTATTGCTTTGTTTTAAATGTTTAGTTATTTTTGTTATAAGAAAAAAAGTTATTTAACCTGTTATACTTTATCATGACCACTTTTTTAAAAACAAATTTCAATACCGTGATAATAGCGTATACCGTGATAAAAGCATTATCAATTAACCGCAACAGGAAAATTTTAAAACCGGCATATCCCTAATAAGCGCAGAGGTCTCCAGGAGAGCGTGGAGTGCTGAATTGTTTAAACACTGGCAATAATTGAAAAGCAATGCAAATTATAAATTTTAATGACAACGCGACACTGCCCTCGATTGTGCAAAGGGCAATTCCGGTGTTAACTGTTCAGTGTGCAGCTCGCTTATAGTGCAGACGCAGTTTGATTTGAAGCCATTTGCGCATTTTGAGAGAAAGAGAGAGAGCATGCGCAATGATTCACTCAAGCTGTTTGTGAAATTATGTCACGCATAATGTTTTCAAATTGGCTACTTTATAAGTTATTTAATGAAGAAATATGAACTGTACTTCACCTTCAGCATTATAATTATTTAACCCGCGCTGGACAGAGACTAACACCTGTTTCACACATACTCCGTCTGCAGTGCGTATACATTGCGTATTTTTTTACGCACCCATGTTAACGGATTCCAGCGTTCACACTGCACACGGTTGCGGTCCGTCAATGCGTTCCAGGAGCAGTGCGTCCGCAACAGTGCAGCGATCGTTTACGTACAGAGTTATTTTTGCTGTGCTGCATGCGCTGAAATAAAGTGACAGCGCATTGTTCACGATAAAAATTAACATGGATTGACACGGAAATGCAGTCATTTTACAATAAATGTATACTAATTAAAGCATACTGTGTTTCACACGCAACACATGGGTCTTGGTTCTAAAACAAGAAAAAGAGCAACTTTAGAGAAACAAGGCAACATTATATATGCACTTTTATAGAGGCAGAAAAACAAAGTTATTTAAGACCCGTTGGATTGCGTGTAATAAAGATTTAAATGCAAAAGGCACTAGAGTCGACTGTTTCTGTCCGTGGTGAGTTTTAATTTGAAATGTTTGTGATATCCTAACAAGAAAAGTAGGCTAATGTTGTTTAAATGTGTTGCAGCTTGTTTCAGAAACTTGTTATAAAAACCTAGCAGTCAAATGCTTGAGTAATACGTTGTTTATATTTGAATTTAAATGTCTATGGAAGATTGTTACTGTACTGTGATGAAAGAGTATCACAATGCTGAAAAATCTTTGTGAATTTTTTTTTATTTATTTATTTTTTTACATGATTTGATATCAAAATAATGGACAAATGTTGTGTTTTGTGGCTTAAACAGCTGCGGATCAGTAGCGGACTGCAAACGTGTCCTGTTTCAGCACCACATACATAATGCACTCTGACTGCATACGCACTGCAGACGGATTATATGTGAAACAGGCGTAAGACCGTGCCGCTGCATGTCATGCCAATCCTCTGACAGCAGGTGCATCATCAGTTTAAGATCGCTTTTTTTGGGATCTGCCTATATAGAGACCACCCATCAATCATCCTAAAGCAATTATCGGCCGATTGTGATCGGCAGCCGATCTATCGGAGCACCCGACAAAATAATTTTTAGCCATAAGTGTTTTGGAGGGCTGAAATTGACCAAAACTGTTTCATCTAATTAGCTTTTTTTCAATGGCACATTTAGACTGTGAATATGTAAAAATTTAAAATTAGACACCATGGTAATGAATGATTTATCAGACTTGTACATATTGGTTTTTGCAAGATCCGTGGTGCTTCAAAGTATGGTGTTATCATAGTACATCTTTAAAAAATTGAAATGCCATGGTTCTTAATAGTAAGAGATGACTTATCAATATTCCACTCTCATTATTATTAATAAAGATGACCCTTACACTGACGTCCTTTTGAAAATACTTCCTTATAAACCATAAATATTTAACTTCTTGTACACGCCATAATTTCCCATTACGCTAACAAAACTCAGCCAAATGAAGGTCACATTCTTGTGTCTTCCTCTAGAAAGTCCAGTAAAGTTCTCTTTTGTTTGTGATTAATGTGTAGCTGTATTGTGTTGAACTCTGATACACCTCCAGGCAGCTTTGGCAGCGGGACTTGAATCTCTTCAGTTTGGCTGGGAATGGCTTGGCTACTGATCAACCAGCTCAGGCATGATAAATCCAGCTCAATGGACTCTCCCAGTCTTTGTCTTTGATTCTCCGATTTAAGTATTCAGTGTGGCAGAAGTGAGCTACGTCACTGCAGGCTGGTGTATGTGAACTGGAAGCAGTAGAGTCACATGGTTTCTCCTCACCAGTCAGACATCTGTGTTTGAGCGGGCGTAGGTGGCTCTGCTCTGAAACGGGCTGCTGGCAGATGACGTTTTGTTGGAGCACTGAGGACTCCAAAGTGGGTCTGACTGGGAGAACTACACTGCACCTGGTTTAGTCAGACCTAGACCTCCATGGTATCTCTTTTTTTTTCTGCATTGACTGCACTACACCGTTCCATTAAAATACATGGATTATGGTGTTTTGGAATGATACCAATCCCTGAAACCTTGGCATTAATTCTAAATTGCCACAAAAACTTCATTTTGCCTCAAAATTAAAATTCCGAAATCTGAATTTATCATATTTTTGTCCATGAATCACTTTATTTATTGACATTTAGATTGAAATCTTTCGGTTTTGAGTTTTTTTTTTTTATATATATGTCAAACGATTTCAATTCTAGATGAGTTATTTCTTTTGAGCAACAGCACAATGATGCCAAATTTGCACAGTGCTGGTTCCATATCTTTTTTTAAATTGAAATCCTATGCCTTTTCTTAAAATTTTAGTATGTATTGTATATTGCACATATCCTAGTATGAAGTATAAAATCAGCCTTAAAATCACTGTTATTGGTTGCTGAAAGCATTTTTAAATTAGCTGAAATATATAATAAATGGGCAAGGGAAATTAGCTTTTGTGAATGACATCTTTTCAAATTCTGTCGACATCTGTGGACTTGGATTCAATACAGCTTAAGTCATGATGACCTTTTCTCAAATCACTGTTTATGACTGGTGACCTGAAGCTCACAGTATTTACACTTTTCATGTAATATGCCACTTTTTGAGTGATTACATGTCTATATGTATTACTATATGAATTTTCTCCCACTCTTTAAATTCCCACTCACGTGTTCCAGCAGCATCTAGCAGTGGAGTGCCGATAGAAAGCTTGTGTAAGTGTTAATAAGCAGAGATAGAATCCAGCAACTGAATGTGTATTATGTGCAGTCTGAACACAAGATGAGTCATCGGCAGGCCAACAGTGTGCTCTATTCTCAGGGGTGTTACAACACCACCACACAATGAGCAGTGTAGGCTTTGCCTAAAACACATCACCCTTAAAAGATGCATACAGTTTAGAGGAACATGTATATGCTTTAAAACATAATAGGATTTTTCCATTAGCTTTTTGATCACTACAAAAAATAAGGTCTATGACCAGCAAAAGATTTATTGATGAAGTTTTGTTCATGATAAAATTCACTAACCAATCCAACTCATGAATTCTAAAGCCTAAATACAGTAGGTAGAAGTAAAAAGCTAAACATAGGCGATATTGAACTACACCATATTCACACAAGTTCAATGAGTCTTTTTTTAAATAACATTTTCCCTGAAAATTTGAGTTAGAATACTATGCAAGAGCATGATGTAGAAGCACAATGGGGCTGTGAAAGCGGACTAGTTAGTAGATGAGTTTTCCTGTTAAGCCCCTTTCACACTGCACGTCGGACCCGGCATATTGCCGGAACATTGCCGGGTCGCCTTCTGTGTGAAAGCAACCACGTCCCGGGATTGATTCCGGCATTGAACCCGGGTCGGGGACCTAGTAACATTGCCGGGTTCAACCCGGGACGAGTGCTGTGTGAACAAAAGCCAGATCTAATGCCGTCTCGAAGTGATGACGCACGTTATCGCGCGACTCTTTTACCGGTTGTTTTGAAGGAACATCAACGTTCGCGACGAAAAAATTTGCAAACTGTAATGAAGCAGAGATCAGTTAGTTCCTCACTTTCCGCGCTGACGCCGAGATCGCTCGCTTGCTTCAGTGAAAGTATAACGTGCCTAACGTTTTCGACTCGTACATTACACGTCACACCCTGATGTCACGTGTCGTTACGGGATCTTTACGGGTTGTGTGTGAAAGCACGCACATATCCCAGGTAATCACTGGCAGTGTGAAAGTTCAAAAACTAGTGACCCGGGAACAGTTGCCGCAACACTTTACCTGTGTATTTGCCAGAATGGCAGTGTGAAAGGGGCTTTAATGTCAAAATGCTTAGGTTAGATGACATATTGACTTTATCAACTTTGAGGGATAGACTTAGAGTCTTTACAATGGCACACGCTGTATAAAAAAACTAGCCACTTCTTAGCCACCACCCTTTTTGAGAGTAAAAAGTTTTTTTTATGTTGTAGAATAAAACATCAAAATCTTAGATTTTCATGAAAACATGAAATTAAGGTTTCTTGCAGTAATTCATGTTTGATTGCAAGCATTCAAAGTTACAGCTTCATTTACATATTCACCCAATTGCATAGTTCTCACAGTCCTGCCGTCTAGTGGTTGGAGGAATAAGTTGCTTTAATCCAAGCCATCTCTTTTTATAGTCATAATTTCATAAAAAGTACACACTTAACCATTAAAGAGAGAATGTTATGACAAGTGTAGTTAATGTTTCTGTCATTTTCTTGTGTTTTTCTTTTAAAAGTAGAGGGTCTGCCTCAGGTCTACTATTTTGGACCCTGTGGGAAATACAATGCCATGGTTCTGGAGTTGCTCGGCCCCAGTCTTGAGGATCTCTTTGACCTGTGTGACCGAACATTCTCCCTCAAGACCGTCCTGATGATCGCCATTCAGCTGGTGAGTGCACAGGCCCTCTGAGAAGCTTCTGTGGGTAAAGAGCAGTGTGGCACCTGGGTGAGAAGTGCTTGCATATCATTGGATGATGGTTTGCAATCTAAGTGTGTAATGTGAGTCTTGTGTTCAATTTCCCTAGATTTCCCGCATGGAGTATGTGCATTCTAAAAACCTCATCTATAGGGACGTGAAGCCAGAGAACTTCCTCATTGGTCGACAAGGAAACAAGAAGGAGCACATCATTCACATCATAGACTTTGGCCTTGCGAAAGAATACATCGACCCAGAAACCAAAAAACACATTCCTTACCGGGAGCACAAGAGCCTTACCGGCACAGCTCGATACATGTCTATTAATACACACTTAGGGAAAGGTAAGTGTTAGATACCTCCCTAGTCTGATCCTAAAATGGACTTAACATTAAATTTAGCATGTCACTATCCTCACGCTTTATGTGGCTTCTTGAATGGCTGTTTAATAGGGTTGGGAATCATGAACCAGTTCCTTTAAAGAAATACCTACTGTAGAATGCAAGAATTATGGGTAAACGCAGAAGCTCAAATGCATGTGCTTGATACACAAGATCAAACATCATCAAGCAAGCACAGTTGTGTTCAAAATCTTTGTTGCATTGACTCTAACTGGATAGACAAAAATGGTTCTGTAGATGAATGGAATCTTCTTTGTTTTGGTCAATTATTTGGTCAACTCATGGCATAATTAATTTTATTAATATTAATAGTTAAGCAAATCAAATCTGAACCAGATTTGTTATTGTGTACATGTAACTATTTTATTTACTTTTTTTTTTAGAGCAAAGTCGGAGGGATGACCTCGAGGCTTTGGGTCACATGTTCATGTATTTCCTCCGGGGTAGTCTCCCTTGGCAGGGACTAAAAGTATGTTGAACTAGCATGTTCGAGCCAATAAAACTGTTACCAATTTAGTTCTTGAAAATGAGACGTTGTTGTTTTGTGCTTTGCAGGCTGACACACTGAAAGAACGTTACCAGAAGATTGGGGACACAAAGCGTAACACTCCCATTGAGGTTCTCTGTGAGAATTTTCCTGGTGAGACCCCCATCAAGTACTTCACTTGTAATCAGCTAATCTTAAAGTCGACATAAAATCAAATTTGACAGCATTTACACTTTTCATGCACATTCCTGGTCTTGTGTGCGAGCGATTCAGAAGTGCACAGTATGCCAAAGGAAATATCAAGTTTCTTTATAATAGGGATGTGCAAGACTAGTCGACTAAATTATATGGCTGCTGCTTCAGAATACTGTCATGTTAATGATACTTTAAAAAAATGATATGTTGTTTATATATATCTGGAGTGCAAATTTCTTTCTTATATTGCCTTAAAGCTTGAATGCAGTAATTTTCTCATAACTCACGGCAGGTTCAGAGAAATGTCCACTTGTAGGTTAAGCAAGTTTTAGTATATGCTTGAGATAAGGGACAATACAGTTATGAAATTTTATACCGGTTTAAAAGGGAAACATGAATGCTTACTGGACAACAACAGATCCTATACTGAACACTACACTTAAACATGGTACATGCCATGCTTTTCTTGTAATTTTGCTGCTGTCGTGTATATTTACTTTATAATAGGCTTATGTTTTACTTATTGGTCACTGTCTATTAAATCAGTTGAATTTAATAAATAGACTCACCCACTGGCCACTTTTTTGGTATAGCTGTTCAACTTCTCTCACTGTTGTCAGCTAAGAACTGAAACTGAGGCTGCAATTTTGGTTTGTCTTTGTCTATTGGACAATAGAAGATTAAAAAAAAAGGTTGTCTTGTCTGATGGTTCTTGATTTCTGCTGCAACATTCAGATGGTAGAGTCAAAATTAGGCAGAAACAACATGAAAGCATGCATCCATCCGGCCTTGTAACAATAGTTCAGGCTGCTGCTGGTTGTGTAATGGTGTGGGGGATATTTTCTTGGACCACTGTGAGCCCCTTAGTACCAATTGACCATCCATTTAAATGCCACAGTCTGCCTGAGTATTGTTCACAAATTCTGAGTATGGGTTACCATACATTGCCACGTCATGTACTTTCACTTTAAATTGATTGTAGCCTACATTAATCATAATGTAAGGCACGCACATTGTGTGTGTGTGTGTATATATGTATATGTTTTTATATATATATATATATATATATATATATATATATATATATATATATATATATATATATATATATATATATATATATATATGTATGTATGTATGTATGTATGTATATATATGTGTGTGTGTGTGTGTTTTTATATATATATATATATATATATACAGTCGTGGCCAAAAATTTTGAGAATTACATAAATACTGGAAATTGGAAAAGCTGCTTAAGTTTTTATAATAGCAATTTGCATATTATAATTTCAATACCTTCTTTGCCATGAAAATTAACTTAATCCCAAAAAAAACCTTTCCACTGCATTTCATTGCTGTCATTAAAGGACCTGCTGAGATCATTTCAGTAATCGTCTTGTTAACAAGGCTGGAGATCATTATGTCAGGCTGATTGGGTTAGAATGGCAGACTTGACATGTTAAAAGGAGGGTGATGCTTGAAATCGTTGTTCTTCCATTGTTAACCATGGTGACCTGCAAAGAAACGCGTGCAGCCATCATTGCGTTGCATAAAAATGGATTCACAGGCAGGGATATTGTGGCTACTAAGATTGCACCTAAATCAACAATTTATAGGATCATCAAGAACTTCAAGGAAAGAGGTTCAATTCTTGTAAAGAAGGCTTCAGGGCGTCCAAGAAAGTCCAGTAAGCGACAGGATCGTCTCCTAAAGAGGATTCAGCTGCGGGATCAGAGTGCCACCTGTGCAGAGCTTGCTCAGGAATGGCAGCAGGCAGGTGTGAGCGCATCTGCACGCACAGTGAGGCCAAGACTTTTGGAAGATGGCCTGGTGTCAAGAAGGGCAGCAAAGAAGCCACTTCTTTCCAAAAAAAACATCAGGGACAGAATGATCTTCTGCAGAAAGTATAGTGAATGGATTGCTGAGGACTGGGGCAAAGTCATATTCTCCGATGAAGCCCCTTTCCGATTGTTTGGGGCATCTGGAAAAAGGCTTGTCCGGAGAAGAAAAGGTGAGCGCTACCATCAGTCCTGTGTCATGCCAACAGTAAAGCATCCTGACACCATTCATGTGTGGGGTTGCTTCTCATCCAAGGGAGTGTGCTCACTCACAATTCTGCCCAAAAACACAGCCATGAATAAAGAATGGTACCAAAACACCCTCCAACAGCAACTTCTTCCAACAATCCAACAACAGTTTGGTGAAGAACAATGCATTTTCCAGCACGATGGAGCACCGTGCCAAGGCAAAAGTGATAACTAAGTGGCTCAGGGACCAGAATGTTGAAATTTTGGGTCCATGGCCTGAAAACTCCCCAGATCTTAATCCCATTGAGAACTTGTGGTCAATCCTCAAGAGGCGGGTGGACAAACAAAAACCCACTAATTCTGACAATCTCCAAGAAGTGATTATGAAAGAATGGGTTGCTATCAGTCAGGATTTGGCCCAGAAGTTGATTGAGAGCATGTCCAGTCGATTTGCAGAGATCCTGAAAAAGAAGGGCCAACACTGCAAATACTGACTCTTTGCATAAATGTCATGTAATTGTCGATAAAAGCCTTTGAAACGTATGAAGTGCTTGTAATTATATTTCAGTACATCACAGAAACAACTGAAACAAAGATCTAAAAGCAGTTTCACAGCAAACTTTTTGAAAACTAATATTTATGTAATTCTCAAAACTTTTGGCCACGACTGTATGTATGTATATATATATATATATATAGATATAGATAAACATATACATATACAGTACAGACCAAAAGTTTGGAAACATTACTATTTTTAATGTTTTTGAAAGAAGTTTCTTCTGTTCATCAAGCCTGCATTTATTTGATCAAAAATACAGAAAAAACAGTAATATTGTGAAATATTATTACAACTTAAAATAATAGTTTTCTATTTGAATATACTTAAAAAAAATTATTCCTGTGATGCAAAGCTGAATTTTCAGCATCATTACTCCAGCCTTCAGTGTCACATGTAACATCCAGTCTATCACATGATCATTTAGAAATCATTCTAATATTCTGATTTGTTATGAGTGTTGGAAACAATATATATATATATATATATATATATATATATATATATATATATATATATATATATATATATATATATATATATATATATATATATATATATATATATATTATGGCTTATTTTTCAGTGGCATTCAGTATAGGATTTGACTATTTGATTCATAGATATCTATTATAAATAGATTGCATATACAGATTTTCTTCTGGGAGTTTGTTAGACTAGTCAGCTAGCACAAAAAATTGACATGATAATAATAGCAGTCCGACATTTCAATTTTTGACATGACTTTGAACAAGCATTAACTTATTTTATGAAACAATTTTATGAATATTATATGAAACAATTATTTAGATAAAGTATTTGTATCAATACTGCTGCATTTTGCCTCATGCTAAAGAACCTTTTACTCCAAGTATGGCCATCTATTAAATATTTACGAGATTTAAACTGCATAATCGACTTTATGATTTGTTTTCCCACAGAATGTGGTGCTTCATTAATGTTCAGTAAAAAAAATACAGTTGAAAAAAGTAATGGGATGCACCTTTTAATTAATTCAGATATATGAAATGAAAACCTGGCTTTGCAGTCAGCATTTACAAACACTTGTGGGGTCATACTCACATTACCAAGTACAATGTAAAGTGTCAGATGGAGTTGTGTAAAGCACCGTGCCACTGGACTCTGGAGCAGTTAAAACATGTTCTGCGGAGTTGACTGTTGACTGTCTTCTGGGGGTTTGTTAGACTAGTCGACTAGTTGGTTACAAAAGTTCAGGCATTGCACACAGCTTCATACTTCGTAAGCCGTAACCCAAATGCAGTAACTTTTTCAGCAACCATGTGGAAAACAGCACATCACATTGCAGAAATAAAATGGATTGTTGAAGCCTGTCATATGTTGACTTTAAGACCAGGGTTCCCTTTGCTCTTATTTATTGATTACTGTCATTGTAACTTTTTCCTCCTTTGTGTTTTCAGAGGAGATGGCCACTTATCTACGCTATGTCCGGCGGTTGGATTTCTTTGAGAAGCCAGATTACGAATACTTGCGGACCTTGTTTACGGAGTTGTTTGAACGAAAAGGATATACCTTTGATTACTCTTACGACTGGGTTGGCAGACAGATTGTGAGTCAATGTCATCTTCATAAAGAATTTATGCTTTCCACTCACACTAGCCCTATTCTAGCACCTCACTACATAGGTCATATCCATAATTTAACCTGCCTTGAAACAGTTTGGGTAACATGGGTAGCAACTCATACCCTCAGTTGACTCCAAAAAACTTGTGATGTTAGCATGAACAGTAGCTTAGCTAATAATGCAATTCTGTTAGCATAAAAATTCATTACCATTTGTAATAATTTTTCCTCAGATTGAATATTCAGTGTAATGTACATTGTAATGCGTAGAGAATAGGAATGGGAATCACAAGGTACCTCACGATACGATATGATGCATGGCTCACGATATCGATAATATCACAATACAGCAATTCTGCAATATATTGCTAGACAATCCTATAATGATACATCATGATATGTCTAACTATGAAAACAAAATGCCTGTAAAAAAAGTTAAGTGCAGGCTTTCTCTATATTCAAGTACAAACTGCAAAAAAGTCTGCAAAAAATCTGCAAAAATGAAAATTCTATGATTTACTCACTCAAGTTTCTTTCTTCTGTTGAATGTGAAAGTTATTTTGAAGAATGTGAGTAACCAAGCAGTTGCTGGTCCCCAGTGACTTCTATAGTATTTTTCTCCTTTTGTCAAAGTTAATGGGGACCAGCAACTGATACTCAATTTCATTCGGCATTCAGCACAAGAAATAAATTAATACAGGCATGTATTTCTCAGGCACGGTTTACTTTCACTTTAGACATAACCAACAGTGTTTATATGTAAATCTCATGTGTTTTTGAAAGTATTAAGGCCTGTTCACACCAAGAGCAATAACTATAAAGATAACAATATTAGCGTCCACACCAGCGAACAATATCCTCTGTTTATTCTAAGCGCACATGGGTTTGCTGCTTTAAATTCTCGAGCTCGTTACAGCTGGATGGATTCTGATTAGCTGTCAATGTTTTTATTGTTCATCAGCTGGAAAAAAATAATAATTCTGAAATGGATTCCAACGATATGGTTTCATTGTGCCTTTATTGTTGTGGTGTGGACTGCTATTCTTTAATATTGCAAATGATTTTTAGAGCTTTATCTTTATCGTTATCTTTATAGTTATCGTGCTTTGTGTGAACGGGCCTTTAGCGAAATCAGATGTTAAAGTTCACTTAGTCCAGTAATCAGGTGCTGTTTGACAGTCTTTTAAGTGTATGCGCTCAGAAAAAAAACTACGTCAGAACATCATGCAAATTCAATGTTTAAATGGCAGGGCTTTAAAGCACGTGCAAATGACACAGTTTTTGCGTATCGCGTACTCGGTCAAATTAGTTTGTCCTAAAAATGGTGTAAAAGCCATCCCGTTAAAAAGCCTATTAGACTGTGACTGTGTTGAGCGCCACCCTGAGAAGCCATGAAGTAGAGACACTGTGAGCAGGGAAATCCATTTAGCACGGAGAAGGACAATGATATATTTCCATAATATATCTTGTCCCACCCCTATTAGAGAATAAATAAAAAGTGGCTAAAAATTACCCACCTCTGCAAGACAGTGTAATGTTGCTGCATATATTTGTCGGATGCAGAGCTAGCTCACCTTACACTGATGTTCTGTGTTTTGGTGTGTCTTTGTCAGCCCACACCGGTGGGGTCGGTCCACGTGGACTCAGGGGCATCTGCCATCACGCGTGAGAGCCATGCACACAGAGACAGACCCTCCCAGCACCAGCCCTTAAGGAATCAGGTAATCTTTTGAATCTTTTGAATCATTAAGAAAGCTTATGATTGGTGAACTTTGTCTTTAATACGAGAACAGAAAGAGAAAATGCCCTATGTTCACGTTTCAGTTCACACACCCATTTATTAAAAGTAAATCCTATTTAGCCTATACCTAATGGGTCAATCTTACAAAACAAGTCTGGGTCATTTTTCACTTCGTAATCACCACATGCATAAATTGCATATATTTTAATGAGTTTTGATTTAATTTTAGAGTGAAATTATGGCCTAGACATGTTTTCATGACATTTGCTCAAGAATGCTGAACAGAGACATGGTGGAGTTGATTTTAGAGGGTTTCTGCAGCAGTATATATAGCTTAAATCAAAATCAGACTCACTCGTTCAGCAGCTGGCTGCGACAGCATGCACTGCTTTAGCATATCATGGCTCATAGTGCATGCTTGGAATAGAAGTTCATAAAACTATGGAGTCTGGAGACTATTTTTGTATTGATTCATTTGCAAGTTTCTTTAAAGTGCTTTTTCTGCCTCTCTCTTACGTTTGCAAGAGCAAATCCGCTTTGCACATTTCACAAACTTGCCCTGTTTCAAACTCATCTGCTAAAGCGAAAATTTTATTTTGGCTCAGAAAAGATTTTTGCAGAAGTTTTTGAATTTGGAATGCACTCAAATTAGTGCTTGCATTAGGTCAAGGATTAAAGTCAACCAAAAATCAGATTTTTCCTTTTTGTTGGTTTTGCAAAGACCAAGATATGGGGTGATAGAGGTAGAGGTGAGATAATGAAGTGATGACTGCTTTCATTTCTGGCTAAATTGTTCTTTTAAGATGTCTTGACTATATATTTATGGTCTTTCCAGTGATTTGAATCCAGTGTATATCTATATTCTTATAATTCTTGTGAGGGAAGAGGAGTGCAGATGTATTTAGAAATCCTTGGCTGAAAGACACATGCCTCATCAGTTTGGTGGAGGCTCTGGTGTTTTGTGAGTCGGTTTAGAGGGCACCGCATCACTAATTGGGGCATATCGAGACCTATTCACAGGAGCACAAATTTTGCCACAAAAGTCTTAAATTAATGCAATGCATTTTTATAGACTTGCCGATAAGTTATGGGGTTTAGCAGGTCAATTTGTCTGATCCTTGATGCGATCGTGGACAGCAACGCAAAGTTGATTCAGTGCTAATTTTATTAAATTGTGTTTTCAAATGTAATATATTTGTTGCAAAGGAAAATCAATAAAATTAGCTTAAGTCATTAACTTATGTTGTTCAAAACCTATATTCATTTTTTTATTCTGTTGAACCCAAAATATATTTTGAAAAATGTGGGTAAACAAATGGTTGTTGGTAACCATTGACTTCCATAGTGTTGTCATCGTAGTGTTTTAATGACATTATTTATTGAACAAATATATATTTTATCAAAATAAAAAATTTGAACAAGCATTAACTTTAATATTATATGAAACATTACTTTAGATATAAATAGAAATATATAGTTATTTGTATCAATACTGAGTACCTTTTGCCCCATGCTAAAGAACCTTTTACTCCAAGGCCATCTATTAAATGTGTACAGTTTGTTTTCCCATAAAATGTAGTGCTTCATTAATGTTCAGGAAAAAACATACAGTGGACAAAAGTAATGGGACACACCTCTTAATTATTGAATTCAGATATATATATATATATATATATATATATATATATATATAATCTAGGGATGCACCGGTTGACCAGCCATAAATCGGAACTGATTTATTTACTTTGCTTAAAATACACGATCGGCAATCGGCCGGTTTTTGGTCTTTTTTCGGCCGGTTTTTCCAAAAGTGCACCCGCGTGCACATACTACATTGTAATTATTCGCTATCATGTCGTTTGGGAGGAAGTATTTCGAAATCTGTGCGTAGGACACTGGCAGGTTTTCAGCACTGGAAGTGCAGAGCTACACGTCGTGGCCTAATGGTTAGAGAGTCGGACTCCCAATCGAAAGGTTGTGAGTTCGAGTCCCGGGCTGGCAGGAATTGTGGGTGGGGGGATTGCATGTACAGTTCTCTCTCCACCTTCAATACCACGACTTAGGTGCCCTTGAGCAAGGCATTGAACCCCCAACTGCTCCCCGGGCGCCGCAGCATAAATGGCTGCCCACTGCTCCGGGTGTGTGCTCACAGTGTGTGTGTGTGTTCACTGCTCTGTGTGTGTGCATTTCGGATGGGTTAAATGCAGAGCACAAATTCTGAGTATGGGTCACCATACTTGGCTGAATGTCACTTCACACTTCACTTAATTAAGAAACCTCTTATTGAATGTGTGTTGTTTGGACTGTAGAACTATGCATTTGTCGCCTTTAATTTCACATGGTTACAGTTATTCTTTTCATTTAAGGCCAGTTCTATGTAGTTTCAACCCAATTCAAAAACATTTTACCATCTATGTTTGTATTGAATGTAGGATACTTAATGTGCAGTTACTGCCGTTAATTTCAGATGGTTACGGTTATTGTTTTCAATAGCCAAAAGCAGGTTTGGCCTATTAAATACCAAATAAACATTGTTTATGCACACTTTCCTTCTTTCTTGTTTGTTGCTTAAAGATAAATAAAAAAAAAATCTGAAATCGGTATCGGAATCAGCCAGTTTGCTTGTAACAAAAATCGGTATCGGAATCGGCCATGAAAAATCATGATCGTGCATCCCTAATATAATCAAAACCTTGCCATGCAGTCAACATTTATGCACATTTGTGGGGTCATCCTCACATCACCAAGTACAATGTCAAGTGTCAGATGGAGTTGTGTACAGCAGTGAAAACAGTGGGACACTTACTTTTAGGGAAGAGAAATCTTAACAAAGAGATTTTGGACTATGCTTTTCTATTTTAACATGACTGTGCCCCAGTGCACTACGAATTGCGAAGTCCATAGACATGAGTTCAGTGTGAAAGAACCTGACTGGCCCACACAGAGTCTGGACCTTAACCCCATCGAACATGTCTGGGATGAACTGGAACAGAGATTGCAAGCCAGGCCTTCTCATACAACATCAATGCCTGACATCACAAATGCTACTACTGGATGAATGGCCAAAATGTCCCTCAAAAAATACTTGTGGAAAGCCTTCCTAGATGTGTGGAAGCTGTTATAACAAAGGCGACCCAACTCCATAGTGATGTCTATGTATTTAGAATTCTAAGTCATTAAAGATTTTTTCTGTAGTCATAAACTATGAGTAGTGAAAAGCACACTTCAACCCCGTTGTACCCTGTGTTTTTGGTCGTTTGTCTAGAAACAGTGTTCCAGATGTACATAGAACTGTCTACAATGTATATAAATATTCAATTAGGCCATCCTTAAAAATATTTTGGTTTGCAGTAACAGTAAAAAAAAAATTAAAAAAAAAGGGTCGGTAGGTCGGTCTGTTTTTATTTTTTTTTCAAGTTTCAATGTAAAAAAAAAAAAGGAAATTTTTGGCGAAGGTGATGACGTAAGTATGAATTTAAACATATTAGCATATCGTGATGTCACTGACTGTGTCTTCAACCGTGCCTTCGGGTGCATAATTGCAAACCTCATTTTGATGCAGGCTATATAGACCACAAACAAATTAAAATCTTTGTCAAAAACATGTTTATTGCATGAATTTCAGGTGAGAAGAAAAAAAATGAGGTACTGTTATACTGTTTTACTTGCATCCACCACTAGGTATCAATGCAACCTACAAATGAGAGACCGTTTACTTTGCTTTCTTGGGTTGTCACTTTTGTGAAAAAAATCCTGTTTGATTTGAGTAACAAGTGTTCATTGAATCGATTGTAAAATTTTTAAGATTTAAGATTTTGCATGTCTAAATAAGTTCTATACGGCAAATAACACCAAATATAGGTAAATCCACGGACAACAGGCAGGACGAATGTAAAGACCAATATTTCTGATGATTTATAGGCGTGAACTTACGTGCACAATGACAAACAGGAGTGCAACATTTTCGAAAAACAATAAGCAGAGTGGAATGCCATAATGCAAAACATTTACTGCAGGCCTCAACATGGCTGTGTTTACGATTAAAAATGTCCACAGCAACAAAAAAATCGCATAGGCGATTGTAGGGCTGTCAAAAATAAATAAATAAAATAAAAATGACAAATAAAAATCCACATTTTAGGTGTGCATTAAGGAAGCTGCCTTATGAGCCCCGGTACTTCACAGTCCGTGTTCCATTCCATCTCACGCGCACACAGCCGTGTCTACACAACTTTCAAAGGCGGACGAGCTCGACACGCAGTAGCTGCTGTCTCATCTTTCACCTAATGTACACGCACCATCCGCGCGGTCTCAAAAAATGCCCGTACATGGATGATGAAAAGGACATAATGCAGACAGTGTGCGGACGGCCGAAGTATACTTGATCTTTATCAGTGGCGCACGAGATGCGATGACGATGGATGTGTCATTGCATTACAAGGTTATGTTAGCCTATCCAGTTGAAGCCACTTCAAAAAAAAAAAAAAAAAAAGAGAGAACATCAATGTGGAGAAGATCTTGTTTACATCAAAACTGAAACCAAGCCGTTCACACAGAACGCATATTTCGCGCATTTTATAGAGGGACACCGTTGGACTCGCGTCTCGCACAAGAGAGCCGCATGTTTAGATAGACATGTAAAATTAATTTAATTTACTTTTCTAAAAAGATCTCAAGACTTTATGTTGGGTTTTTGTTCCCCATCCCACTGCATCTCATGTTTTAAATGAAAAATGAAAAAAATGTATCCTGTGTGACTGGTTTTCCGCCCTTTTTATTTATTCAACAATGCATGCATACATGACGCTGTATGGTTTATAGTTCTTTAAGCAACTTAATTAATAATAATTGGTTCATAAAAATTATTTTAAATATGTTGTTTTTTTCACAGTCATGTATTCTAATGCTTTGAATACGGTAATATTTATCTTGAGGCCTCAGAAGAGAAGCAAAAAGCTTCACCCTAACTGAAATTATTATGCATTTTAAATTCGAATACAATCATATTTAAGTAAAAAAAAAATCGAATTTAGTTTTTCAGCTATTTTGACAGCCCTAGGCGATTCCACCGATTCCGCCACAAAACACTTTCACATTTCCCACTAGTTATGCACCAGGGGTTGTACTGACCTGAATTTCAGAAATTAAATTTGGATTTGTGTGTACTTTTCTCATTGTTTCTCCTGTCTGACTGAATATGTTGAGCTCCCTGTTAATGGTGTCTTGATCAATTAAATGGCAGATTAATATAACCCATCTGGTTGTATTGTATGCAGTGCGTAGCTGTGGAATTCTTTAGTTCTCTTAGTTATTGAAATTATGCTGTCAGATATTCCAATTCGATCTCAGTGTTGGATGCCGGATTTGCTGCATGTAGTGTCCACTTGGCACTCAACAGCTTTCAGAAAGTTTTCTCTTCATGTCTCTCTGTGTTTGTTTTGTGGTGTTTGCTTTTTGATTTGATTGGACGACAGTCCACAGTCACTAATGCTGTTTCCTGGCTTTGACTGGCTCTTTTTGTTTCTTGTTGATTTCCATTCCTGCATTGTGCTGCATGCCACCTGGCCTCACTCCGCCTGCTCTCGCTCACTCACCACACCTCCCCCCTCCTGCGCCTCCTCCTGCACCTCTTCCATCCACGCAGACGGCCATCTCCGACCACAGAGGAGCTTGGGAAGTACAGCCCAACTGTCAGACAAACTCCTCCTACCTGACCTCGCACCTGGCAGCGGACAGGCACGGAGGCTCAGTGCAGGTACAGCTTCACCCCTCGCTCGACTCCTCCTCCTGTGTGCGCTCATGTCTACAACCATCTGCAGCAGCACGCCCCACCTGCTCTCAGACTTGACTAGAACACTTCCTCTATGAGTTCCCCTTTTTGCAATTCTAATTCTTATTAAAAAGAAAAAAAAAGTAGTAATGCTGCGCTTCATTCAAAATTGAATGTGAGATAATCCAACTTAACATTTCTGAATTCCAACCGTATAGCATTCAGTTGTTTAAGAGTGTTGTCAAGTAGCATTCTTTTGGAATTTTCCAAGTAGGGGGTTGGAAATGTGACATTTTCATATTCTATCACTTTTTCCAAGTATGAGGGTGTAAATTCCAACTTATTGAGTTGAATGAAACCCAGCATAAGTAGTCACACAGAGTCTGAGATTATCAGGAAAATATGATGTAACCCCTGTTGTACGGGGTATGGTACACAAAGCACTATGCAGTGCATTGTGATGCATATATTTGATTGAAACAGTGACAAACCTTCAGATTCACCACCTTGAGCTGCTTGCTTCACTTTTATCCTGTAGGTGCCTCAGAAGCAACTCAGAAATGCTGCTGACAGTCTTAGAGCATAATCAGAAATGGCTTATTTATTCATTGGACTATAGGAAATTATATAATATCTAAAGATATATTATATGACAAAATAATAAACCAAATTGTATTACATTAAGTGTACAAATACTTTGGGGGCACTGTACACCAGTGTTAGTTTAGTATCATTAACTTCATATATATTCATATTTTTAATTATTTTTAATTATTTATTTTTTTCTGCTTTCACTTTAATTGTATTAATAACTTATTAGTTTTGTATTTTTGTAATTTGTATTCGTTTTTTTGTTCATTTTTTATTTATATTTGATTTAGTGTTTATTTCAAGTAAAAAAAAAAAAGTAGAACAAAAATGAGATGTTGCCTTTTACAGCTAGCTGAAATAAAATATCTAAATTTTTTTGTTTTATTTCATTAAATATTTATCAGTGTCTTTCAAGTAACACTTTTTTTTTATGATTTTAGAGAATTTTTATCTGTTCTGTACATTAATGTATCTAATGTGATGTACAACGTCAATAATAGAACATTAGCTTTTAAATGATAGCATGGCTATATTGGTAAATGTTGAAGTAGTGTTTTTTTTTTTGATTGATTGCAAAATAATTTTTAATGAAGCATTTAAATTTTCCAGGTTAAACTCAATTTGAATAATCAACATACAATGAGCAAACAGCATTACAATACATGGCCCTATTGATTTCCATTGTAAGTGTATAATCCTCTATCTTTTTTTTTTTTTTTTCAGTTTTAAAAGTGAAATGATTTTCAGTGGGAATAAAGTTTAAGTTGTATTTAACCAGGAATTTATGACCAGCCACTAAATCCTCTTTCAGATGCAAGTATGGTAGTAAATGATATTCCTCAATTACTGTCTTCCAATAGTTACTTGCACAGATACACAGTTGTGTAAGGAATTTCTGTAGAGGAAATGACTGAACTATCTAAATAAAATAGCATTGTTACACCGAGGCTACCCAATTCTTTTATTGTATTTTTCTTTTAATTAATTTAATTAATTCATTACTTTTTGCCACAGGTGGTGAGCTCAACTAATGGTGAACTGAATGCAGATGACCCACTGGCGGCCCACTCGAACGCACCAATCACAGCGCAGGCAGAGGTGGAGGTGGTGGATGAGGCCAAGTATGTGCACATGGCTTCTCACAAGTTCTGTTGTCTTTGCCTTGTGTCTAATTGATGCAAGCTGTCCTTTAGCACTCTGGGTTTTTACATGATTTCACTCCTGCCCTCATTGGTCCATTCCCATCCGCTCCCGTGTAGTGCTCTGTGTCTCCAAATTGTTTAATGGAACATTACATTTTCATTTAAATTCAAATAGAAAACAGTTATTTTAAATTGTAAAAAATATTTCACAATATTATTGTTTTTACTGTCTTTTATCAAGTAAATACAGCCTTGCTGAGGATAAGAGACTTCTTTCAAAAACATGAAGAATCTTAATTCCAAACTTTTGACTGGTAGTTTACATTTTTAACTGAAATTTTGGAAGGCAGCTGTTGAAATTCAGATACAATTTTACACTCTTTAGTTTCCTATTCTTCTATACATGCAATTGAGTTTCAGTCATACAATCCTGTCTGATATAATTTGAAACACTTATTCTTGTAGTTCTTTGATGTCTTAAAAAGCCCCCTGTCTTTTGATTTATTTGATGCACAGACTTGAAAGTGGTACAGACAGCAGCAGCCTTTATCAATTAACAGGATTGCACAAACACACAAGGTCGCCATGGTTATTAAAGGGTATTAATGCTCACCAGAGCTCTTTCTTCTAATCTCTCTGATCCTTTCTCCTTTGCATTTCCTTCTTTTCTTGAATATAGCAACCTGTCTACTGCTTTATCATTGTTACATATCATGATTTAAATATTAAGCCTGAAATGTTGGAACACTGTCACATGTCTACTTTACACAGCGTTACATTAAATGGAAAGTTCATCCAAAAATGAGAATCATCATGTACAATTCACACAATCATCCGATGGGTTTTACAGGGGCTTCACACTATTAGTGTTCTGCTTCTGTTTCATGTCCTATGCTAAGCTCATGATTGTGCCTTCCAACTGGATGCCAACTCATGAATTGTTTTGCTTTGCATAGAGATAGAGGAGCAAATAAGATACTTATTATTTTACTCTTTATTTATTTTTATTTTATTATTATTTTATTTCTATTACATCATATAGAAAACTTCTTTTGTGAGATTAGGTACAACAATTCTTATTCCACTAGCATTAAAATTACTTTAATAAGATGAAAAATGGCATTATCACTTTTCCAGTGAGATACATTCAATTTTCTATGTAGTAAAAAAATATATATATAACTTTAAACCACAAATGTTAAAATTCATGTCACGTGTCTCTAAATCCGGTGAGCTTTAAAATATTAAAAGTTCATGAGTTGAATAACTAAGAACACTTCATCTAATCTCATCTAATGTCTATATCTCATGTACGTATATTATCATTACTGAGTGGCACATTTAAAACGGTGTTATTAACTTAAAATTCTGATTGGAGGAGCTGCATTTAAAGCTGTAAAACAGTCAAAACCTGTTGAATGCTGCATTGTGTGACTGTCCAGGTCATAAAATCAGAAATGATATCTTATTTACCTATACTTAAACATATTGCAATATGCAACATATAAAACATATTTAAGTCTTATTTTTCAAATTGTATTTTTATATATTTAAAATGTTTTTGTTAGATTTCTCTCTAATACATGAAGTTGCTTTTTGACAACTTTTAAACAACCTACTTGGCATGGGCCGGTATTTTACGGTATCCTGTTATTGTAATTACAGCTCTAAGATGTGTTGTTTTTAAATGTATTTTTAAAAACCAGCTTCTTTTCTTTATTGAACACAATCTATCAAATAATGTTATAAAAATCTATTGTTTTAGTGTTGATGCACATATAGCGATAGCCAGTTTCTGAATATTTAAGAAACAAATTAGTTAAGATGCTACACAGGTTTAGCTTGAGTAGTTTTTTATTTTAAATTTAATTTAAAATTTTAAATTTTTTTTGTATAATTTCATAATGATCCCAATTGAAACAAAAACAACGTTCTGACTACTATTTGTATAGTACATAAAACAGCAGATGACGGGCTGAATGAGAGGCAGATTCACTCTCTGACAGCAGGTGCCACTTATGAAAGAGCAGCAGATACAGCATTCCTTGGTTACCACTGTAAACAAAGCAGGGCTGTGCTTAAAGGGTTAGTTCTTCCAAAAATGAAAATTAAGCCGTACATTACTCACCTTGAAGTCATCCTAGTTCTATATGACTTCCTTCTTTCAGACAAATCCAGGCATAGTCATTTAAAAAAATTACTTTGATCTTTTAAACATGTTTAAAGCAACTCAGTGGATGTTGCACTTCCAATCGGTCCATGAGAAGTTTAATAAAAAGCTCATCCATTGAAAAAAAAGTGTCTTGAACGGCTCAGGTGGGTGAACAAAGGCCTCCTGTAGTGAATCGAAGCGTATTTATAAGAAGAATATCCATTTTCAAAACTTAATAATCACTTTAATCTAGCTTGCACTCACTGTTTTAAAACAGAAGCAGTTCTTGGAGCATGACGTATGGAGGTCAGCATTGATCATGCGCCAGTGAGTCTTGTGTAAACCAACTGTAATATGGTTCACGTTTTCTTCGCGTGTGAAGGAAGGAGACCAGGGTCGGCATACTGAGGCTCGAGGAAGATTTTATTACTTCAAAAGAAAATAAACCAGAAAACAAAGTCGCGCCACATACGCATTAACATTCACATTCACTCGCTACTAATGATACACTCTCGTGCTTCAATGCTGCTGCTGCTGCTGCTGCTGCTGCGTCCTTCCCCGAGTCCTCAGGCCCCTCTCTCTCTGCCGATCCTCGGGCTGCTTAAAAAGCGCATCCCCACGCCAGTCACTATAACGAGAACCAGGTGTTACTTGTTTCTCACTTGAACCACTTACCGCCACTCGTCTCTTCACTCTCTCTCCTGTCGCAGACCTCGCTGAACCACGCCTCCACCGCCACACCAACGTTTGTTAACAGGAGCAAAGGAACGTCTCGGGTTACAAATGTAACCATGGTTCCCTGAGTAGGGAACAAGACTCCATCCTCTAGGGGTCGCTGTGGGGAACATCTCATCGTGACCAGTGTCTGAAGCATACATTGAAAAAACACCAACGAGTTGGCCTACTGTTCTAAGGAGGGGCTCTCGTGGCACTCTGATAGAGCAGCTCATAAATGGAATGGTGAATGGAGTCATCAACTCGTATTGAGAAGGCTCAGCCTCAGGTTCAGGGTAAAAACCCAGAAGAGCACTAACCTCAGTATCAGAAAGTGTTAAAGATATAACATCATCCTCCAGAGGCTCTCTTTCATCTGCCGCCATTATGAGCCAAAGGGAAAGTCCCTCTCTAAACCATTCAGACAGATCAACCTGAAATTCTCACGAGCTCATTCTCCTCCGTGCCTCAGCAGAGGCGGGTCCTGAACCGCGGGAAGCAGATGGCTGCTTTTTTTTTTTTTTTTCTCTGAAAGAGAGGCGAATGGGAGCGGCTCTTTTTCATTGAAAAAACTCACAATTGCAATAGCGACCCCTAGAGGACGCAGTTCAAAGTTCCCTTGAAAGGGAAGCAGAGTTTCCTTACTTTAGCAAAGGAAAACCAGTGTCCTCTTGGCTTATATCGAAATCCTCTGACATTCTTTACAAATCCTCATTTTGTACTTCTAATTAATGACTGTTGTTTTGTTTATATCTCTCTGATGCTTTCCGCTTGCGTCACTTCGGAGCTTTGCGTCCGCAAAGCTGACCTCATACGTTATTCCCCCGGGAACTGCTTCATTTAAAACAGTGAGCACAAGCTAGATTAAAGTGATTATTACGGTTTGAATATGGATATTTTTCTTGTGTTTTTCTATTAAACTTCTCATGAACCGATGCAGTGCAACACCCGCTTGAAAGATCAAATACAATTTTTTAAATAACTCCAAAGAAGAAAGTCATATACACCTAGGAGGACTTCAGGGTAATTTATGGCGTAATTTTCATTTTTGGCTGAACTAACCCTTTAAACACTGCTTTAATATGTATTATGAAGAGACAAGATGAAAAGGAAATACTACTTCAACTTTACCTTCATCAAAACATTTATTTAATCCCCCAATTCAGTATTTAGGATTTTCTGCTACAGTATTTTCTCCTCTTTGATTCCGTCTTCAGCGTCTCTGACCTTGTTAACGGCTGTTTACGGACTTCGTTACAAATTACATTTTGAAACTTTTACAAAGAGAGATACAGAAAATACCAATTATGATATTACTAGGCGACTGTAAATTGAGCAGATGTTTATATCTACACTGTCTGTCCCCTGAGTCTGTCTCGTTCTCTTTCTTTCTGTTTGTGTCTCCCTGTTGGTTTTTGTCCCCGACATTAGGTTTGTCTCATCGTCTCACCTCTGTGTAATAATCTCTGTCTTTTCTCTTTTCACACTCTTCTGTAGCTGCGTGAAAATGCTCAACCTGTGGTGAGTCCCTCTCTCCAGTCCACATCAAACCCAAGGGGAGTGGACCAGCCTAGACTGTGGCCATATAGATCACGCCTACACCAAGATCTACTAACATAGATGTAGGCTAATGTAGCTGTTCATGGTCTGTGAGTTTGAAGCAGAAAGAGGGAGGTCTATTTGCTCAAAATGTCTGATTTGAGGGGCTGAAATACCCTAAACTTAATTAGAGGTACACTGAGAAGCCTTAAATAGCCCAACTTTAGCTTAATTACAAAAACCAAATTGATAGATGGAGAGGTTAAACGAA
Organism: Carassius carassius; assembly: GCF_963082965.1. Taxonomy (NCBI): domain Eukaryota; kingdom Metazoa; phylum Chordata; class Actinopteri; order Cypriniformes; family Cyprinidae; genus Carassius; species Carassius carassius. The sequence goes on along the minus strand of NC_081756.1, from coordinate 42,553,201 downwards.
CATGCGCAGTTCCTTACAGAAGTATGCAGACTCTTTAACTAAATCTCAGATTTTATACCACAGCATTATTACATTTATTTGATATGATTGGTTGACACAATTCTGATTTAGTTTTTTGCAGTTGCACAGCCATGAAGTTCCAGGTTTATTGACAGCATGATGCTTCATATTTCCCCCCCATAATTATTACATATTAATTTCATATTAATAAAAGTCCTAGCAGAAGTCCTTGGCGGATTATTTTATTTATTTATTATGATAATAAATCCTTAATCTCTCATTTTACTGAATTTCCAATCCTACAATGGCATGTTTAATATAAGTATATTTTACAGCATTAAACTGTCATATTTTATACCATGGCATTATTATATTTATTTGATGTGATTGGTTGACACAATCAGAATTTATTCTGGTTTTATTCTTAATTTGTACTCGCCATCCTCAATTTTACAACCATAAAGTAGTTTGATTATTTTCAAAATTGCACTTTTTTTGACATCCTGAAATTATCTGAACAGTGTTTCAGAGTAATTATTTATTTAGTTAATTAATAATTCATATTTTTAATTATATTTATTTACTTACCGTATCTTCCGGACTATAAGTCGCACTTTTTTTCATAGTTTGGCTGGTCCTGCGACTTATAGTCAGGTGCGACTTATTTATCAAAATTAATTTGACATGAACCAAGAGAAATTAACTAACAGAAAACATTCCCGTCTACAGCCGCGAGAGAGCGCTCTATGCTGCCAGAGATGCTGCTCAGTGCTCCTGTAGTCTACACTGAGCAGCATAGAGCGCCCTCTCGCGGCTGTAGATGGTAATGTTTTCTCTTGGTTCTTGGTTCTAAATAAATGCGATTTATAGTCCGGTGCGACTTATATTTGTTTTTTTCCTCGTCATGACGTATTTTTGGACTGATGCGACTTAATTATAATATAGTGTATATATAGTATATAATTTTTTTACAATTATAATCTTTTTTGTTTAGAACTAAATATAGTACAGATAACATAATTTAAATGTAGTCTTTAGTAAAAAGGCAGACTTGGTTAAGGAACCGCATGTTTTTGACATTATGACTTTTCATTAACAACCACAGTGAACCCAACCGATACAGCCAGTGACTGACCGTCAGATTTACTGGCTGTTTAACAGCAGCATCCTTTAGAAACTTGTTTAGTGAAGTCTATCACTTTTCAATGTGTCAGTCTGGAGCTGTTCTCTTCCACTGCATGTGCCTTGTTTTCCCTGACCCGTTCTGTCGTGTTGTTGCTGTTTAACATTTCTGTTTATGCTTGTAATGAAACATAAATGTCTTCAAGTATGCTTTTTATTCACTTTGACCAGTTATTATCCATTTATATGTTGCATTTAGGTTGGTACGAATATACTAATGCAGTATTGACAGCGCTGACAATATGTAGCTTAACCCACATTTCTGCTTTAAGATTTACAAAAGCAGCTACATAATGACGGCGTATGTGTAACTAAAGGGCAGATGCTTCATTATTAGGTTAATAGTATCAGCTAATCGGCTGCTTACATTAACATCGCTAAGGTTAACCTGTGTTCGTCCTCAGGTGCTGCTGTTTCTTCAAGAGGAAGAGGAAGAAGAACACTCAACGGCACAAATGAACCTCCGGCCTCACCGCGCAGTCCGTTCCTTTGATTGTTTCCAGAGCATTCAAATAAAGAATTTTACAAGACGACAAGAGCAAAGCCCTCCAAACGAGTAGGGGGCTGATGTATGAAAACGAAGAGGCATGCACACGTGGTCTCTGTGGGGATTGTCATTGTTTTTGTTTCGTTTTTTTTTTCTTCCACATCTAAACTTTAAGCAGCGAAGGGCCTCATCCTCGGACTGTCTCTAGGATCTCCACTCAAACCTAAGGATCTCAAAGCACTGGAACAGCGCTGCACTTCATTTGCTGTTTTGCGTCTTTTTCGTTCTCCTCGTCCTCGGCGGTGGACGTGCTGGGGAGGAAGTCTCTGAATGTGCCCTCTCATCCTCTTTCTCCACGATAGGCACAGTTCTAGCCCTTTGTGTGACACAGAGAGAGGGAGAAACAGAAAGTCGCCCATGCTGGAGCTCGAACTGCAGAACTTTTCCTCCCCCGAGCACCTCCCGGCCCGCTTCCCCTCCACACGAGACGAGACGGTGGCTTTTTGATTTCACACTTAACCCTTTTGACATGTTTGTGTATTTGTTGGCTGATTTTTGGTTCTCATGCTGCCAGGAAGTGGTCGAAGCCTTAGAATATGACTTGCAGATTCCTTCGTCGTATCTATCGGAGTGATTTAACGTACATGGGCGAAAGTGTGACTTAAGCAGCTGTTTCCACTCGTGGCGCACCTGAGTTCCACTGACTAGTGTTTAAGCTGCTTGTTCTAAAGCACTCCTCCCACTTCAACCCACCAGCCAGTCATGCTGCTTTCTCCTCTTACGATATCGTATCTCTTTGATGTACAGCTGGCTGCTTTTCTATTGGCTGAGGTGGCCGGTAAGACTTACCTTCTGCGCTTTTGTATCTTTCTGTCCATATAGTCACTTTTTATTCCCACGACCAGTTCCTAATAGATGTTGTTTTTTTATGCCTGAACAACTGCTAATTGTTCAGAATGAGAACAACCGTTTCATGTGCCAGAGTGGCTTGGAAAACACCTCAATGTGTTCATATTAGGCGAAAGATGTCACAAATAATGTAATAACGGCCATTCAGAAGGCGTTTCCTCTTTTAGTAGTTGTCATGAGGTGAAACCTGGGAGGACGCAGACTGACGGTAGTGACTGTCACTACGAAACATCTCGATTTAATGCCTTAACATTACTCCGCAGAGTGGGCTTCTGCGATAGGACATTACGAAATTCCTCCCATGCCTTCATACTGACCTGATACATGTCTCATTCCCTTTAGGAACTTTGCTTGAGAGGGTCTGGATCAACAAAATCGAATACAAATTGTTGAAATTTCCGTTGAAATGGCGTGTTTGTAAACGCTCTCGGGGTTGTTATAGTGGCCATACGCATATTCTGAGATGGGGCAGCCCTTGACCTCTTGCATGGATGAGGCGGTCCTTTCCTGAGCGCAATCCTTAAGGCAGGAATTACGTAAAATGGGGTTAAATGCGAAACGATTACTGTAGGTCTTTGTTTGTTTGTTTGTTTGTTTTTTCACTTCAGAAAATTGGTCGTGATGTTGCCTTGCTCATATTTTGGTTTCACCGTTCACCTGTTCACAGCATTAAATCCATGTTTTTATTTTTGGGATCTTTCTATTGTATAGTAAATGTGAATTAATGTAAGATAAATGATATAACTATTATTTTATTTTATCTTGATCATCGTACAAAAGTTGAGAGAGAAGCCATAGGAGTGTGTGACTGCACTAGTTTTCTTAGGCCCCTGTTTACGTCAGCCTGTATTCTACTGACCTCTGAGCTCACCTTTCATAAGTAACAGAGGTAAGTAAACAAGGCATTCTGAAGAATTTTCCATGCCCATTGTTTTTTTGGAAATCCTTGAGGGCCTACAGATGCCGTGCTTGAATGTTCAAAGCAGTGGATAAAGTGAGTGTGCTGGACCAAATAGATAACGCAAATGAAAGTAACGCAAATGGGCACAGATCCTTTATTAGCATGTTTCACCTCTTAACTCATCAGTTGGGTAATCCACTTGTCTGTTTCCACTCGTTTATATATGTAAATAGTAACTAGGCGAGCTCTCACTGACCCATTCCTTTTTGGATTCACCTTGAGGAACGATTTCCATCATCTAAGAACAGGAGTTGCTTTTAAATCTCGGGTTGGCGGTTATAGAGGAGTCAACCAACCACATGTATAATACTTTCCATGTATTTCTGATGTGACAGTTATTTAATAGATATTCCTTATTCTAGTGATGCAAGTCACTTTGGGTCTAAATTATTCTGTGAAAAGTACTTGAATAATACTGTCTCGCACAAGCAACGAGGCTGCATTTTATTTAACGTTCTTCTCTTAACGACAAGTATTACGTGCCTCGCTAGAGTTGGAAGACAATTTAGTATTTCTGGATGTGCACTGCTTGCTATCGCCAGGTGCGTCTGGCTCTAAGAAGTGAGATTATTTTTTTTTGTTGCAGGATTTAACCCCTTAATTGTTGTTAACTCTTCCAAAGTCAGAGTGGGAGGCCTTGGCTTGTTACAAAGCCATTTGGAATTGTTTTTCAATATGAGCAGAATGTGAAATTGTTTAGCTTTGGATTAATGAATGAGGAGGCCAGTCCTACACACGGAAGACTCTGCAGATGTACTTTGGAAATATGATAATTTGGTTAAAAATGACTCATCCATGTTAAACACTACATTTAGACACTGAAACCACACTCTTGATGAGGGGTGGCTAGAACAGATGTTATTCCTTATTACTGGAATTTTGGATAATGCGATCATAATGACTGCTGGCACTCTTGTCAACTGCAAGGTGATGAATATTTCAAATGTTTAAGTTTCCCTTTTTTTTCTTTTTTTTTTTAAATTGTACCATATGTTTTTGTACCTTTTTGTTTTAATAAAGATGGTGTTACGGCCTTCTAAGTCCATTTGAGGTTTAAATACACAATTATTCCATGAAAGTGATTGATTCCCCAAAATTCAAGTTTCAGGATCCTTTTTTGAGAGGTGTACCATTCCGTTTCCTTTGAATTGCCTTTGGTTTGTATCACGGTTCAGGTCACTTTACTGTGCTGCAGATTTGCATACAGAAAGGTAAATAGAGTTATTTCCTAAAGTTGGAAGTTAGTGACATTTAATGCAGATTTTATGTGCATGGCTTTTGATTCCCGAAAGTAATGGAAACTACTTGTTAATGGGGCATTGAAGAACATTGTGGGCATGAAGTTGATACACTGTTATTCTGTGGCTGCGTGATGCCTTAAACATGCTACTGCAAGCCTGACCCCTCTGTACGCTCCAGTTCAGCAGGTAAATGTCCACTGCGTACTATTTTGCCGCTGTATACTGTATTGCCCTTCCATTGTGTCTGCTCCAGTCATAGCTTTTTTTCTCTCTGAAAAAATGTAATCATTCCTGTCTCAAGATTTTTGTTATTGTGGGAACTTGTTGAACTTGTTTTTGTTTTATTTAATGATCAGTCTGATCTGTTTAACTGCTCATTTTTAATGACCTCGGAATGATTATATTACAGGAGTCTGGTAGGAAAGCACTGCAATATTTTAATTCTCTTTTTCACGTTTTCGTAGCGTTTCTTTCAGTAAGGATGTTTCTGTACTTCAAACATATTAAAAAACTGAATTGTACAGTAATGGAGGAGTCATTCTCTTGTTCTGGTAATACTTACAGAGATACTTTAAATTTCATTGTTTTATGAATTTATTGTGTTGAAATATGAATGTTGCTTAAATGTATTTCGATGATTTTACTTTGTCAAGGGCTTCAACTGTGATGGACCCGTTTTGTTTTCTCCTCTCTCTCTAAATACATATTTAGTTTTTTTTAAGTTGCAGGAAGATTAAGGCCTTCATCTTAATCTCATTTAAAATGCCTATTTTCCAGAGGAGTCATATAAAATTCCATGCATAATCTTTCAAATGACATTTTTATTCCCTCCCCTCATGAAGGGAAACTCAAGTTTGCACCCTTTTTTATGTAAAATAAAAGAAAATGTCTCTTAACCTCTGAGTGGAAATCTTTTTTTTTTTTTCTTCTTAAAAGTTATTTGTGTCCTAAAACCTTTTTAGTGTAAAAAAAATAATAATATATATATATATATATATATGAAATTACCATTGTGGCTTATGAGTGCAATCTGTTTATTATATAATAATATTATATAATTACAGGTACACATAAATATACAGCAGACTGATGAGATATATATGTATGTATATGTATATATATGTATATGTATGTATATGTATGTATATATATGTATATGTATATATATGTATATATATATACATATACAAACAAAAATAAATATATATATATGTGGTATAAGTAATTTATTTTGATAATATTTATAATGTAAGGATAAAGTCGTATTGTGCTATTGTTAGCAGATGAATCTTATTACTTTGATGTTACTGACAAAATATTGCAGCCTACATCTAACAAAGGCTTGAAAGTTAATTTATTAATAGAATTTGAAAGGCATTTGGCTTATAAAATCTCATAAAATGATATATTTAAACTTTTTTGTTATTTGTGCAAGTTGTTAATAAAGCTGCACTTTGCGTTTTTATTAATATTATTATTATTATTATCCGTTTATTTGAAGCAAGTTAGGGTTCTCGTTCGGGGACTTTTGTGTCATTTCCGGGAGAGCTTTATAAATTTCCGTTACGTTCTGTTTTTAACCCTTTTCTTTCTAGACCGGATCAATATGGTACGTGGGTTTCAAAGCAAACGTCCTTTCAATCCGCCTCAATCCCTTGTTTTATAGTCTCGTCACCTTCTTAAAATCACCAGAATGTTTTTTTTACTATTCTCAAGATTCGTATAAACCGAGTATTTTGTAATTTGGCCTCTGCGGTAATGTAGGTTGTTGGAAAAACAACTGCGCGTCATCTCCCGCTCCCCAACCTTTCAGCTGTTCGAGTCCGCTCGCGAAAGCCGATATTATGTTGAACTGTATAGAATTATTGGGATACTTTGAACGTATACAACGACGCTTTTGAGCTGCCGTGTTCATGTGTTGATAGAAAGACCGTTTAAAGCCATACCTGTTATTCATGTGACCTAAACCAGTGTGACATCTATTAGTTGATGTGCTCGTGACGCGATTATGATTCTGGAAATGTAGGACGCCACAGGCACTGCTCCGATCTCAGTCGAAAATGTCCCGTTCCTTTGACTGAGTTTAGTTTGTGTGCTGACAGGGGCGCGTGAGAACCAAGACCGTGAAGAAAGCCGCTCGGGTGGTCATCGAGAAGTACTACACCCGTCTGGGCAACGACTTCCACATCAACAAGAGAGTGTGTGAGGAGATCGCCATCATCCCCAGCAAACCGCTGCGCAACAAAATCGCGGGGTGAGTGAGTCGAGAGCCACGGGAAACACCTTGTGGGCAGGGGTTATGTAGGCATTATTGCTAACTGGTTATTTGTATAGAAAATGTGAAATATGGTCTCTGTGTAGGTATGTGACCCATCTGATGAAGCGCATCCAGAGGGGTCCTGTCAGAGGCATCTCCATCAAACTGCAGGAGGAGGAGAGAGAGAGACGGGATAACTATGTCCCAGAGGTCAGTCACTGTTCAGTTCATAACATATACTCATCCATAGGTTTATACAGAGGGTACACCAACAGAACCCCTGCAAAAAAGTGTTTTTGTGATCATAAGTAGCTGGTTATGGCCATGAGAAGCTATGACAAATTAACGTTAATTAAAGGGACAATGTTTGACATCTTGCAATCTGAGGCATTTTCCTTTTTTTTTTTTTTTTTTTTTTTTTATCAAATTCAGTAAGGGTAAGACACCATAGGCTGTTACCAATCAAAATCCATTTTTTTGCACTCCAGAAGTGCATGCTGTCATGAAGTATATAGATGAATTTGCAGTAATGCTGAGAGATGTTTTAACCTTCAAGCATCCTTCGTATAGCAGCTCTTAATTGGTCCTTCATCTCTAAACGTACCATATTTATGTAAAATAATAAAAAATGGAAAATGCTCAGTCATTGACTCATTCAATTTTTTTTTATCTTTTATGTACGAGTGTCTTTATTCAACAAAATTCCCCCCAAAAACCGCATTGTTATAGGCTCATTCAATGCTTTGTATCTGCATTGTTCAATTTATTGCTTTTTTTATTTGACAAAATAATTGTTGCATTGACTGCAACTTTAAAGTTTGAAAGAATACGATGGAAGTGTTTATGAGCAAAACATTCTGATTGGCTAGTAATGTTAGTTTGGGTGAGAATGACAGCTGCTCCACCCACTCACACCATTGGTAGGCAAACTCATGGACTAAAAAAGAGAGCAAGATTTAATTTTTTCTTTTTTTAATGTAGGTTTATTTTTTTCCCCAGCCGCACACTGGAAATTTGGCACTGTGCCGGAGAACTTTAAGCCCTGCATTTTGACTATTCGATATGAATTTTAATGAAACTGGCAGTAGGTTGCAGCGAGTCACTGTCTTAATGAGTGAGACATTCATTGAACAGCTGATTCATTGAAGAACCGAGCAGATGAATGTCTTTATGAATAGATCATCGATTGTTCAAAAACGTTGCTACATTGAGGAATGAAACACTGTTGTGTTGCTCTGAGAGACAACAGTTCTGTTGCAATTTTTACAACCATTTTTGTTAAAGTGTCTAAAATTCAAACCGTTATACTTTAGAAATTTTATGATTTTAAGTTAAATATCACATTCGCAGCCAAGCTGATATTAAAGAGAAGCCACACTCTTGCTCAAGTGATAATGCTTGTCATACAGATATATAAATATCAGACAAACTCATACGGGGCATGTTGGACCTCATATATTGAATTTGGGGTCATTCTAACAGTACTCTGCTGGGGCACATCACACAGTTTAAATGAGTTTTACTTAAGTGACATGTTTGATAATGTCATCTTCTACGTGAATAAAACAAGGGCTGTTATTCTAGACAATAGAACTAATCCATACCCTCTGTCATAAGTCTCTTGAAAAAAAATACATTTATTTTAAAACATCTCAAATGGTTTTAAACTGCCAGTGTACAAGTATTGGAGAATTAGTGTAAAACGTTTTCTATATAACTCCACTGAATTCCTTTTTTTTTTAAGTGCACAAAATGACAATTATGTTCCTGTAAACTGTTCATGAAGAAGTAATATAATTCAGGATGATACCAAATCTTTCAGTACCAGAGATTTTGTGATTTAATACCTTTTGATACTCGTGTTTGACTTCACTAGTACTGTATTAGTCCCTTATTTCACGTGCTTGTTCACTGTTCTCAGGTCTCTGCTTTGGATCAGGAGATTATTGAGGTTGATCCAGATACCAAGGAAATGCTGAAGACTTTTGTAAGTTGATTTGAATTTAGTTTGTGTAGATGAACTGTAAATTCAATCCTGTGTTTCCAGTGCTGTAATGGCTATACCTTACCCACTTTAACCCATTCTTTCTCTCACTGCAGGATTTCGGCAACATCTCCAACTTGCAGGTCACCCAGCCAAGCATTGGAATGAACTTTAAAACACCAAGAGGAGTCTAGATGTGTAACTTATCAGAAGTCAATAAAGACTGCAGGAAAAGAACATCCTTGTGTTTGAACGCGTCTTTTTTGATCATCTGGATGATCATTCTTCTACCAACATCAGGCTTTATAACACTGGATCTGGCCTGTTCAAGTTGTAATACAATGCAGTTGCACCGCGTTAAAGCAAGTTTTAAACTAGCTTATAATAGTTTCTGAAATGTTACTACACCACAGCTATACAACTGAATCTGATATGTAAAGCATGCTACCAGTGTTAAATACTTAACTATGCCAGGTGTTCCTTATATGAAAACCAGCTTTCCCCGTAGTGACAGAGAAATAGTCTCTTATACAAAGATTACCAGTTGCTCCGTTTTAGGTGTTTCTAACCAGTGTTTGGAGAATGAGGGTAAAAAGTCCTTATTCAGTAATGTTAAGAAAAGTGGAGTATTTTAAATGGCATGATGGGAGACCTGAAAAACAAAAGTGTAGTTAGAATAAGTGCATGCAAGTAAAGGAAAACCAAAGGCAGTGTTCTTAAGTGTTGGTTTTGTTTAAAAATAAAAAAAAAACTATTTCTAGAGACAGCAAGAAGATCCTTGTACAGAAATAAGCAACAGAATTCTGTATATGCAACACCGTAAAACCTGCCGCTCCAATATGATTCCGGAGGCAAAAGAACAAATAAGACCAGCTGCCTATGCTAAACTATGACACTACATTACACAAATAGAGCTTTATATTCAAAACACAGGATATGTAAAAAAAAAAAAAAAAAAAAAATTCCTTTTCTTGAAATTGCTGAAAAAGTGCAATAAAGGTTTGTCTACAACTTGATAGGTTATCCCATATAGGTCATACTGTTTTTACCAAGCTTTTTAACGTTTCTAAAATCGCCCAGAATTTCTTACAGTCAGAATAACATTCAAGAAAATGTTAATATTAACATTAACATTAAATTAATAAAATTATGATTGCTGTTACATATTTTCTTTGGGTAAAATTACAGATCAAAATCATATCCAGCAGGAGAGGAACAGTTGGGTTTTTTGCCTCACACATTGACATTCTATACAAGTACTTCATATGAAACAAATACAAGAAATATCATGGAAAATAAAAGATGAGCCCAGGGAGTTCAGTATAAAAGTCTGTTGCACTTGCAGTTTGTTGCATTTAGTGCCAAGAATGTGGTCTGTGAAATCTCACAGTGAATGTCATTCATTCATTGAGTTTGTGTAAGCTTTGCTACAAGAATTCAGACCAATGCAGCAAAAGTAAGTTAACCATTTAAAGCACTTTCCAATGTACCAAATTTGTTCATTTAGCAGTAACATGTAGAACCTGAAGTTTTGAGTTTCAGCACCAAGTCTGACAGCATGTGTGATGGAGGTTTACGTTCTCGTACCACCGGACTGAGTGACCAGTAACAGTTCAGCATTACAGAATACATACCACAGTGTTGTGTGATAAGCTTTTTGAAAGTATTTCCCAGTTGTACCGATATCTGCTATTCCACACAAATTTAGTAAGGCATATCTGAAGGAAACTCCCATTTAAAACAGGCATAATGTAGAAGGGGGAAGTGAAGTTGCAAACTGCAAAAATCCATTCTAATAGCAAAAGTAAAAAGCAGCATGTCTGAATAAACGGAAACTGTCGTGAGATGTCAAAAACATTGCTGTGGTGACTAAATGAGTCCATTTTAAACATATATACAAACTGATGTGTATATGCATATAAAACAATACAAAATATGTTTAAGAAAATAAGACATGGCACATTATATAACATACAAAAGAGAAAGAGACATCAAACAAAATGCTTAATACAAAATGAGTTGCAGAAATAAAAAGGACAAAAGGATGATGTCCGACATTCGCCTCACTGGAACGGGGCAATATATATATAGATACAAAAACATACAAAGAAAAGACACAAATGAAACACTGTAAATTGTGCCTTACAAGCCCCAACATGTACACCAGCATTATGTAGTTTTCCTTTTTTCGTTGGATAATAAAATGGTGTCTTTTCAAATGGTCTTCACTGAAACATAAGGAAACGTTTTAGGATGCTGACAGAAAAATCACAATCATCTGGTTGAAGTAACCATGTACTTTCTCAGAACTGTCCTCATTTAATGGGGTTCTCCTTCCTGAGAGTAAGCAAGGTATGCCAAACATCAGTGTTTTTTTTTCTATTTCACTATCTTCTCTCTCTCTCCATTTAGCAAATTATTGAGAACTCCTCCATGCTGTACGTCCTCCACGTGGCAGGTAAGATCTACTGTTATTTTGAGGATTGTGCTCAGGCTGTCGTGATGGCGTTCAGGTCCTTCATTAAGCCCTCCAGATGGGCCATTTCCTCTGTCAACTCGTCCGTCTCATAATTCTGAGGGAGATGAAGAAGGTTACTGGGGAGGGTGGGGTTGGGGTGAGCTGGGGTTTGGGGAACTGGGTTTATGAGGGGATGGTCAATGGTACTGCAGAAAAAAAGCAGGAAATCAAATGACACAGCCACATGCGTGGTAATGGATGAAGGGTACAGTATTTTTGTGCATTATGCAGGATAAACGAACCAATCAGCAGTTTTAATTCAGTTTTTAAAAAAAAATCAAAATTACAGTAATTAATTGTAATAAGCGTAAGAAGCAATAAATACAGCCGTTAAAAGGGAGAAGCAGGTAAAGGTTTGAGAGAGAAGAAAAATAAACAGTAGAATTAAACAGTAGAACATGGCACCAGCAACACCAAGGTCATACGTTTGATGTATAATGAATAAAATATATACCTTGAATGCAATGCCAAATGTCATAAAATAGGTATTTCTACTACCCAGTATATTGTCATGACCCTAAATTAGATAAAACACATTTTTGGAGCAGACGGCCTTACTGAAATCCTGATGTTATTGATATATTTTATTGCCACTGTATAAATAATCAAACTATGTTTTATATAGTTAAAGCTCCTAGACGAGAACAAAAATACAAATCCATTTTTTTTTTTTTGTATGTTACAGAGTTCAAAATATAATGCATAACAGAAATGACTCAAGTGTACGTGGTTTTGTTCTAAGAGGCATAATGTACATAGAAAAAGTAGAACAGAGCATTATAGGAACAAAAGTACTCACACTCCCTGTATCTTCATGCAGTCTGCTGCTTTCCGAGACATCTGGTGCACTTGGAACTATGACAGGCATAGGAGTTCTTGTCCTTCCCAACGTACCGATAGAGGCTGTTTTAACTGAGTGAGGCCCTAAAACAAATCAAAGAAGTCAGTCTGTCTTTCTACCTTTTAACCATGAAACTTCGTGGTATTCATTATAAAGATACAAAAACCATTAAGTTCTTTTTAGAACAGATGGAGTGTGACAACTAGATCCAAGGTACTGGAATAAATTAGTTTTCTATTGAAAAGACAGAATCTTTTCCATCAGTCAATTTGTCTTCCTCTTCAGCCACTTTAAACTGTGGTGGCCCACAAGGCTCTGTTTTAGGACCTATTATATTCTCATTGTATATATACCATTTAGGCTCAATATTCCACAAACCTTTCGTGCTATAAATGCTTTCATTTTGAACTTGGTAGAAGGATGCTGATAAGATATTTGTATCCTCTATTTCCACCAATAAAATTACCATTAGCTTACCTTGGATTTCAATGAATGTACCTGACTATATTAATATTTACATGAAATTTAAATTGATATTTTATAAACATCTTTATGTTAAAAGTAATTATTTTAGACACCACAGATTTTATCACCCAATAAGGATAAAATATCTTGTGTGAGGGAGAATTTACCTGTCTGAGACAGCAGTGGAGTGCTGGGTAATGCTGCCGAGTCATACATGGGGTGAGCTGGGATGGCAGGCACTGCAAAACTCTTGAGTGGGTTTGTGGGACGAACGTGTGCTGTGGGCATAGTGAATACTGACTCCTCCTCAGCCACTGAACTGTGGTAGCTAATGTCTGTCTCTGAAAGGTCAGTGGTGCAGGAGAGCTGCCCAGACGGAGGGAGCAGGTCAGCACTAGGGGTGTTCCTTAGTGACTCTGTAATTACAGCAGCACATGGGTCAGCAAATGATGCAGACTGCATACGTTTATACATGCGGGTGTTGCAAACAAGCAACCTTGTCATGAGAAGCCTACTGGGAAAAAGAAAAAGAAACAGGTAATATCATGTTAAAGAAGCCAGACCTAAATGTGAGTAGGTGGAATACTCTCCTTCTGAAACAACCACTTTTGAACAATCATTTATTGCCTAGGATGTGGGGACTGCAGGTGAAAGTCCAGAGCATCTTGATGTATCCCAATCTTAATGTTTCTTTCTCAAATGTATTGTTGTTTGTTATTATTGCCATGAGATTTATAACATTAATGTTAACAGTATTGAATCAACTATTGGCAAAATGTGAGCTTGCAGTCGATTGTAAGAAAGGGCAGGTTTAGGTGGATAATATGACTGGAAAAGTCCAGCAAATAAAATTCAGAACAAATTAAAATGAAATGGATGAACTACGTCTACATAGAAAACAGATTTTCATTTCATGCTGAGTTTAAGAAAGTAAATAGGGTACATTTAAATAGGTGAAGATGGATTTTAGAACATGGTTATTTGCTTTGTTGCTGACCACAGTTGGTCTCCCAGCTCTAACCAACTTGACCAAGACCAGTTTGAAACCAGGTCCACTAGTTGATTAACCAACCACCATGTGACTCAACATGGGGGAACATATTTGTGTCCAGGCATGATGAAGGTCTTCACAAAGTCCCACTAATGCACTCTCACCTGTGGACTCTGCCCTGTCTAGAGGAGAGATAGGGGTGGCGATGGACCGTGTGCTGCTCTGGTGGTGGAGATAGCTGTGTGTTGGTGAGGCCAGGCTGCCCAAGTGATAATGATGGTGATGGTTATCGAGGGAATGGATGGGGTGAGCACTAATCACAGCTGTGAATGGACACAAATAATACAGCGCCATGGTTTAGACCTTGCACACAAAGCTATGAGATAATGAAAAGCATGGTGCATATATAACATCTGCTCATGCAAACAAAGAACAACACAGATTGAAAGACATGCTATGTTTTTAGGTTAAATAATTATTGTAGGGCTAGAAACATACTCTAGACAAGTATGCAAATGCAGATGAAAATTCTTAGCTTATCTGTTCTTTTGTCACCGTTGCGTTAACCTAACTAACTAATTTGCTGAGCAATAGTCCATTGCTCTTCCATGGCAGCAGTTGACCTGAACATTCTGATGCATTTCAAAATGTACTTGAAAAGAGTATGTTTTCTGGCCAACAACTACAATAATGCACTCAGGGAAACTTGTTTGATAAGTATATGGTATTGCAAAGAGCATAAATTGTTAAATATCCTAACTGAAAGAAAAGGGGCCAAATTAAGGCTGTCAAGTCCCTGTTTCAGGATGGCACACTTACGCTGAGGGGGTTGTGCATCAAAGGGCATCATCATTTTAGGTCTCATTCCCCGACGGCCAGCTAGTGTAGACATGCTGTCCTCTGATTCATGGCCTGTAAATGAGACAGTGACCAGCAAGTCAGATTGAGATAGGCTTACCCACCCAACAGGCTCCCAATACAAGAGCCATATGAAGACAACCAGCTGACTTCCTAGAGTCAGTTGCCAAGATCATGTGATGTTTTCACTATTGCATTGGGATTCTATTGTTTGTCCATTAGAGAGCAGTGTAGTCACACAAGTCAGGTGAGCAGCAGCAGATGCCAAAACCATTCATGCTACGAAAACAAAAGGCTGCAAGTTTTTCCATTTTAGGCAAGTAACATGCCAATCACAAGCAATAATGACAAATAGTAGACATGACTTTGAAGCATCCTTCAGAAGCAGCAGCTGGAATGATGTCATGGATTATGTAGCAAGTGAAGGCTATTTAAAGACCTCATGAAATGGTAACACATCTTTTTTGCAGTCTTGATGGATGTTTTCCTGCTGATAACAGGAAGTTAGGGCTGGCAGCCTTTCACACCACACGAGAAGCACAGCGTAGCATTGCACCGTGTCCTTAAAATTTGAACACATTGTTTTCTGAGTGTACGCACACCGTGGCTCTGTTTGGCATCTGTCTGCGGTGCATCGTGTTGTACTTGTTGTACAAACTTTTCTACACACGGTGCAGTACTCTGCTTCTCATCCAGGATGCATCCAGCATGCATCCAGGATGCATCCAGTGTGCAAACGGCTTTAGGTTTATAGCTACTTGTTACTTATAGTCAGTTGTAAAGGGTATTGAAGGAGGGTTCTAGTCCATTTTCAGAAGAGAAAAAATATTATGTAAAAATATACATTTGGATTTCATTTGGTCTCTAAATCAAAGTTCTTACCACGGTAGGAGTTACGTCTCTGGAGCATAGGATCCATAGAGCCATCCACTGGGGTGATGTCTTGGGACGTTCGGGGGATTGGTGTGTCAGTCATGACTGGATTGGATTCAGGCGATTTGTCGATAGGTTTTAGCTCCAAACGTTCATGGTGGATCCAGAGGTCTGGTGGCTTCAGATCTTTGGAATTGCCCTTGTACTTGTGGGATCCATTGGCGGACTTGCAGGCTGCACGTTTCCTGGAGATCATATCAAACAATTTACCCTCATGCCAGGACTGAGTACTAGGACTGTTTGTCAGAAGGTGACCTAAACTTGAACTTTGTGAGGAACTTACTTTTTCTGCTGTGTTGTGGTACGGCGTGTACACAGGAAGGCACCAACCACCACCAGGATGATGGTAAATGCACCCACAGACACAATTATGACGATAACAAGGATGTGGTTATCACCAGTGCCAGACATATCTGTTTTCCCTGAAACATGGAAGAACTATGGTTATAATGTTACAAAAAAAGGAAAATTTGTCAAGGCAAACTATGAAAGTTGGTTTTTCAAATTCTAGCCTGAAAGCTTTAAAAACCTTAAAAGTTTATGAAAGAATGGTCTGAAAGACACAAATATAGATGGAATTGGTTGAGTGTTAATATGTTGTTCATAAGGTGTTTCTGCATGGTTGTAAGACACCTATAGGTAGTTGCTAAGTGGTTGCTAGGTTGTTATTAGGTTGTTGGGGTGGTTCCTAGGGACTACTGGTTGGTTGCTACTAGGGCATTTTGCACATTGCTAGGGGCTTTCTACAGTGTACATTTAGAAACATAAAAAAAACAGCACTTACCAACTGATCCAAAACCTTGTTCTGGTGCAGAGGGTCTTCCTTGTTTCACCAATATACCTGGAGCTAAAAGAGGTCAGATAAGATAAATTGGCAGGTGACATATTGGAATCTGCAGCTTTTTAAGTTCACAATAAAACAGATAAACCACAAGCTGTACTTCAGAGAAGAGCATCACACTCATCATTTGACCAAAATGTGCTTGGGAAAAGACTGTTAGTAGTATGAAGTATTAGTCACATGTGCATTTTGCTGATAAACTAGTAAACGGCAGTTTTCCTTGGTTGCTGATACATTTCAGTGTGCAAGGAAAACAAGCCGCTCACTTCAGTTTGAGGACATTAGTGGAATAAGAGAAGAGAGAGCAATTACCTTGGTCATTAGCCATTTTGTCAGAGGATTCGGCTAGCAGGACAAAGCAGAAGGAGAGGAGACAGGTTAGAGGGAGATAGACGTGCAGTCAGAGCTAAGCAGGACCCTATGGGTGGCTTGTGCATGAGCCAGTATGAAAGATTGGTGATGTAAGGGTAGACACAAAGGGTTAAGCTGTAGATTAGGTTAAAAATAGCGTATTTGTATATAATAACTGAATATATTAAATCCTATATTATAATTAAGCAACCGAACCCTGCTGAAAAGAACAGCATGAAATTTCATGCTTGTACACTTCAGTTTAGGCTAGTTCATCATAGTCTAGTTGGTCTTTTCTGGTTGTTCAAGGACATCTTGCTGGTTAAGCCAGATAAGAAACCTGGTGATTACACCAGTATCCCACTGTATTTTTTAAATTCGAACCCAACATATGCTGGTCTTTTCAGCAGGCAGCAGTTATTGTCATTATTCTTTAGCACGAAAGCTGGTTTACCTTTAGGAGTGCGGAACTGGACTGCATCAGACATGGGACCCATCCCCTTAGAGTTGCGCGCCTGGATCTTAAAGTAATAGGTGGTATCAAGGGTCAGCTCTTGAATTTGATGGGTAAGCCTGTTCCCCACTACTGGCTCAATGACCCAGTCATGAACCTCAGCATTCACATCAGTGCTGTAGTAAATGATGTAACCTGGGAAGGCAGAGAAAAAGTGATACAGAGGCACATTGTAAATGATCAAACAGGCACGTTAAACCATTACTGTCTCTAACTGGTGATATATTTCTAATATAACTTAGACACCTGTTATCTTGCCATTGGCTTCTGAAGGTGGCTGCCAGTTGATGATGATGGTTCGTGGTCGGCCCTCTTTGCTCACTACAGTCACATCTTTTGGTGCAGAACTTGGGACTGGGGAGAAAGATCAAATAAATCAAGACTAAAAATGCAGAGATGCCCTCACACTTTAAGTAAATGAAAAATTGATTGTCCATGGAGAACATTAACATGTACAACATCACTACTTGATGAGTCATTGAACTGAAAAGGATGAGGCCACAACCTGCCCCATCTTGAGTACATACTTGCTTCAAAAGTTGTTCCATGTGCAGTCATGCTCCACGTGCTTGTCCTCCGGCCCTTGGTCACCATGACCGAGAACTCGTACAAGGTGTTAGGTTTAAGACCCGTCACAGTGTGAGTTAGTGTGGTGGTATTGGCCACCTAAAATTAATAAATCAATGTCAGTGCTATAACAGCCAAAGATTCTCCACCTTCCACTACCTTATTCAGTTTGTAGACGCAGTAAGGAGCCTAGATTCTGCTAACCCTACCTTAAACTTTGTGTTTGCGGGTATGTTGGTCTTCCAGCGCACTGTGTAGTAACGTGCATCTGTGATCTTCTGGTTCTTGGGCAAAGAGTTGTCCGCCCAGGTGACTTTGATGGTGTCGTAGCTCAGAACGGACGCCTGAACGCCCACGGGAGGCAGTATGGGTAAAGGGTCTGGTACTGGAGTGTATGGAGCATGGAAAAGTTCGTACAAATCAACATCAGGGTCTAAGGGGTCTGCAAGCAAATTACACAATGTCCCATGGCAAAAAAATAAGAGGTGAAAGGTGAAAAAAGGTGAGCGTGATTACACGTACAAGGGGAGGGTTTTAGGATGGGAGACATGTAACGTAGGGGGAGAACGGATTAATGGGTTAAATTGTGAGGTGAGGAAGGGAAGATTGTGGAGGCGGGATTGGAAGAGGAGAAAGAGAGAAATATAGGATTAGAACAGAATATCAATTGACAGTCACAAAACCATCCAGAGCTACAGCTACATCTACAATGAGTCGAGGAACTACATCAGCTTGGTTACAGCTACTTCACAAATAAAGAAGGAGAACGATCAGTGGGACAGTGGGAGTTCATTTACACAGAGCCTAGAATACAGTGCACAGCTGTTGAATTGTGAGCAAAATGGTTTGGACTTTGCTGATAGACCTTAGAATCCAATCTAGAATTTTACATGGATAAAACAATGCTGTTAGCGATAAACTACAGTCTTTACTATTAAGTGCTCTGGATAAAGGTCCTAGATCACACTTATATAGTTTTTCTATACTCATGATTCCTCTCTAAATGGCGATGTTAAATATTACAATTGCAATTAAATTTACTATTCCTTATAGGCTATGAATTGCAAGGTTAGAAAATCTCATTATTTTGTATGCTTTAGGATCTTAAGTGTTCAGCTAATGAAAAAAAGGTTGAGATCTGTTGCTCTAATGAATAAGAAAATGAAACTGTTTTAAAAAAAAAATTCCTGTCTATTAATTTTTATTTGTGGAATCAATGACCTTGTCTGAGTCAAGGTTCTGTAAATGCAATTATTTTGATTATTCACCACAGCTTTCAGATCATTTCAGTGTGGATGCAGCTCTGGTTTTACTGATATGATAGTGTCAAATACCAGCACAACAAGTAAGTCAGGAAGTCTGATCCTTTTATAGATTTAAAGCTGCTTGCCTGCCTTAAATCACCTGTTCTACTAAACGCTCTCTCCAAGAATAACAATTTGGAGTGGGAAAATATGCTCACCAGCTTTTATATGTGTGAAACTGAGAACACATTATTTCTGGCTTGAACATTTAAATGTTTTCAAATGGCAAAATGGGCTGTTTTCCACAGTGATGAAACAGCCCCACTACGTGAGTTTGAGCTTTGCTTGTTCTCTGGAATTCTGTTTAAGAGTGGAATGTACCTGTAAATGGATTCACTGTCAAACTAGCATGCAATGCCTAACAAAACACTACATATAAAATGCAAAGTAGCACAATCTTAAGCATATCATAATTCACTCACTGATTTCCTGGAAGTGCTGCTTTTCATCCAGTAACAGACTATTACAAAATATCTCTTATTTAAGCTAAATGTGTATGCATGTATATTCTGGTACTCTCAGAAGAGGCAAAACTGAAAACTTTATCTGTTGGAATAGATTACAACGTTCTTCAAAAATCTTCAAAGCCCCTGCAACAGGCTTCCTTGAGTTCATTTAAAGGTAAACCAGGTGAAATGAGAAATGCCGTGTAGCAATTTGCATGCTGGGAGGTAATAAGAGTGAACCACTGATCAAAACGGGAGGTGAGAAGTCCTATGGAGTTCAGAAAGTGGCCAGCTTCAGTTTTTCACTCACTATGCAGTGTGAATCAAGTTCTTGGCACTCTTAATGTATTATTGGTCATATTATGGACCTAAGTGAGCATAGACACCATATTTAATTGTATGCTAATAAAAACTAGTCAGTAAAGGATGAAGTAGTATATAGAAGTACAGCTGCAACCTAAAATAAAATTATTACTATTATCTTATAGCCATATTGATATATAACCAAGAAATGTTGGACAAATTCTGCAGCCCTACATACAGGCACAGTAAACCTGATTTATTTTTAGTTTTTTAAATCACATTTTAAAAACCAATCGCAATTAAAGGGACTGTAAGTAGGAATTACTCCCATCTAGTGGTGAAATTGTATTTTGCATTCAAACTAATTTTGCTCTCCAGCGCCTCGCTTTTTCAAATGCGCGTTGCATCTACGGTAGGCGATATGTACCAAAAAGCTTTGACAGGATGTCTTCTAATAGCACTTCGTTTTGGCGACGATGTTTTCTTCTCCTGTGGCGCGGCATATGTATGGTCCATAATAAGAATGCAATCCAGACTTTTAAACTTGCCGGTGCAGTTTCAAGCGCCTCTCACTGCTCTGCACCTGCGTTTCTGGCTCTGACTGAAAACGCGTTGTGGAAACACGTTGGCTCAGTACTTTTTGTCCCTCTCTGCTATTATAGTTTTGCAAGATGGCGGAACTACATGGATGCCTCCGTCGACCTACCCGTCCCATGTATATAAAGATAATAAATTCTTCATTTACGAGGATTAGTTTAAACATTGGCATAGGTGTTTGTACACCATTGAGGGCATATTTATGAATAAAAATATTGATTTTAGATAATAAAATACCTAAAAAGTTACTTATTGTCCCTTTAAGATTTTTCTTAACCCTGCTATGAACCATTCAGTAGTTAAAATATTTCCAAAGGAGGGGGAATATGTGTCCTAAACCTTTCCAATGAATTATAAAATCTGGAAAAATGACTGGATAAGATGGCACTTATCCAGTCAAACACTCAAACACTATGCATATCCATAATGTCAACACAATTACCCAGATATAACAGAAATGCAGTTTTAGAAGAAATTTGGAGGCATCAAGCTTCTTGAGGTCTAATTAAAAACTTCTGTTCAACAGACAGGCAGGTGCAATGTTATTTTACAGTAAATGTGGCAATATTTTCCATATTAGCAATACAGAAATGGAGCTGTAGGTGAGGTGTGTTATAAGGCTGAGCGGTGCTGGCCGTGACCAACCTGATTGGGGTCGTGTGACGGCGCTCTCATACACAGGGATTCCCTCCCCTACGTTGTTGAAGGCCTTCAGTGTGATAACGTAGTGCGAGCTGGGATCTGACAGGGAGAAAGCCAATCAATTAGCTCCACTGAGAGCTCCAACCATATTCATCATCCTAGCAAGGGTGCATATTTAACAACCATTATTGATTCTCGCTCTCATGTAATTAGATGAATTACGCAAAAACATAAATTATGCTGTTTCTTCTGATGATTATTTTTTTCTTTCGTTCCAATGTAATCACAACGGGGTGGAGAGAGGGCTAAATCTCTTACTCTTGAGTACCTACAATCCATTTACCCAGTTCTGTTTACTTTAATTCACTTCTAGAGGCAACAGGGCTACTTCTTCACTGCTACTTCATGTCATGAAGGTGTGAATGGTTAGAAAGTAAATTAAAATTACCAATTCAGTTTCCACTGAGCTTCCGTGGATAATATGCTGTAGTTCCATGGTATTATAGGATATAGTAATATGGTAAAACTTGGTATGTATCATCACCATAAGCATAAACCTTTGTTTTAACTGTATAATAGTAGTACCATAGTATTCTTTTAATTAAGTAACAAGTACCATATTTTATGCATTTACAATTATTTGATATCATGGTATACCAGAATAGTGAAGTATTAAGTCATTACTATACCATTGTTCTGTAATAAGTATATTTGTATCATCATTTACATTAGACATTTACATTTCATGTCCTTCAGTATACTAAAAATGGTCAGGTAATCTATGTTCTTCATGTAGTAACATCTACACTGCTTATTTCTTTTCTTTTTTTCTTTTCTTTTTTACCCACAGAAAATGTGATTTAATACATTAAAATAGTTGAATTATGAGTTATTTATTTCCTACATGGATGAAAAAATAAAAATAATAATAATAATAATAATTGAGAATGTTATGAAATATATTTTTTTAATAGATTTAAAAAATATATTTGTATTAATTTTACTTATATTTAATTTATTTTTTTAAACTTTTTACTTTAATTTAAATGCTCAAACTGAAATGTTCAATTTACATGTTCAAACATTCGATTGAAATATGTATTTACTACAAATCATTTTAGAAATTAGTTTAACCCAAAATGTATTTGAAGACTGAAAATGTCTCTTCTTGGCCCTCAAAGCAAATTTAGCAACATAATTTTTCACAAACAAAGTATGTTTTTTAAAGCAGAATTATTATAACGGAGGATCTTACTCAAGTTTTCAATGGTGTAGTATCTCTGTTTGTAGTCCACTTTAATGGTCTTGGCATGAGGGCTGCCGATCCCATAGCCGATGGAGTAACCCCTCACCACAATGTCCTGGTTCTCTGGGGGCGTCCAGCTCACTACAATGCTGTTCACAAGTGGCCGCACGTGCAAAGAGCTTGGGAAATCTGGCACAGTTGTCTCTGAAACCAAAGAACAAGCAAAATTACACCTCATCATCCTAATCAAGCACCAGTATACTGTACATAAGATATCTGCCTGTTTTTACCATCCAGATCGCTCTCAAACGTCTCAGCAGTGGCCCAGTCTGTGGCTGGACCTGTGCCGTTGACATTAATAGCAGAAACTCGCAACATATATTCAGTGCCTCGCTGCAGACCTGAAAAATACAAGAAGAACTTCAATACAGGCTTTTGATTCACTTGAATTTGCTTCTACAAATACATGTTCACAAGCTTTGTAAAACAAAGCTAAAAGTGCACAAATTAACTCGTAATGTTTGTTAGAGCTTCCTAGGATGTTCTGGGTGGTTCCATGAGCGCGGCTAGTTTAAATTACTAACCCTAAGTATGAGCAATAGTAAAAGTGAAGCACCACGTCTCAATCAACCAGTCAGCTCATTTCTCTGGAAACAAACAGAAAGATGCTTCACAACGCTCCATGTTTTCTCAATCCATTTAACGAGACAAGATCGATAACCACCCCCACATCATCATCATTGGCTCTGCTGTACGACATACTGACATTGCCTAGAGTGCTGATTTATAAAGGTCTGCTTCCACAAATATGTATTACACTGGACTGATACAAACAACAAAATGAGAATTGACTGATTCCAGAGGGCAAAAGCAAAAAAACAGTGTTCATAATTTCACGTCTGATGCCATGGGCATGTTCTGGTTTTCACAGATGAAGGAATGCCTGCTGTCGTTAAATAAGCCAGAGGTTGTAATTGTTTTAAATTGTTAATAAGCGTCTGCTTAGAGTGTTGAATGCAAAAGTCAGAGCTATTCCTACAGCCTTGTGGGAGACACTCCACTTCAAGCCTTTGGAACTATCAAACATCTCATCTCAACTCAAATGGAACAGAAAACAACTATTATGCTCTTTGATGCCAACCAGCATGACTCCCATGAAGCGGTAGAAATCTATTTTGAAATTAATTCTCACTTTTGTTTCATTAATGGTTAGAGTTTGTCTCATGAGGCTTTATTTTTTGCAGGCTCATCTTTTTTGTGATATCTATTTTCCAGAGCCGTTGGTGGGGTTGACATGGCGGCTCAAAAGCACTGGTGTACAGGGGTACAGACAAAATTTACTCATGCATTTAAAAAATATATATATATATATAATTGCCAACCAATGTGGGTTTTTGCAATGGCTGACACTTATGCCAGTTTCTTGAGTAGGATGGCCAAGAACAGATACACTGGAGCTGTTAATAGATTAAAAAAAAATATATATATATATATATATATATATATATGACACTAATTAATTATTAAAAATGGGATCAGGGCAGATGAATAAATGTGTCCAATTTGTTCATTATTTTTCATAATTAATTGTGCTAAATTAACGTGAATTAACCTAATCGACAGGCCTATAATAATATCTTATGTATGCATATTTTCTATATTATATATTGTGTTCCTGTGGCTCAGTGGTAGAGCATTGCGTTAGCAGTGCAAAAGGTTGTGGGTTAGTTTCCCAGGGAACAGAAAAAATAGGTAAAAAATAAATGATAGCCTGAATGCACTGTAAGTCGCTTTGGATAAAAGCGGTTGCTAAATGCATTGATTTAATTTATATATACAAATATAATATTTAGATAATGTGTAAAAATATAATATGTAATAAATATATGTAAAAAAAATGTAATACATTTTTCAATTGATCTACACATTAAATTAAATATTTAGAAACTAATTAACATTTAATAATATTTACCACTTATAAACAAACTATTTAAACAATAAACATCCACAAAAAAATATTTTTTTTTTATGTAATTTGGAAAAAATGCAAAAATGACAGATTTTGCATTGTCAAGTCTGTCAGTAGATTTTGGAACTGAGCTGTCCATCTGCCAAATTGCACAATTACTGGCCGAGTCAATAGCTTGAAAACAACCAAATATTTGTCGGTCCTTCTGAGTTTGAATTGTTGTTCAGCTTACCATCTATAAGCTGATAGAGCTGCGATCCTGAAGTAATCTCCGCCGCCTCGTTCTTCCTCGTACCCTTCCTGTAGCG
Source organism: Carassius carassius (assembly GCF_963082965.1). Classification (NCBI taxonomy): domain Eukaryota; kingdom Metazoa; phylum Chordata; class Actinopteri; order Cypriniformes; family Cyprinidae; genus Carassius; species Carassius carassius. Next base: position 42,528,486 of record NC_081756.1, on the reverse strand, counting down.
GATCTTGTAGCCGATGATCTCACCATTCTGGGCATCTGCTGGTGGAGGCTGCCATCTGACCATGATGCTCTACATAGTTTACACATTAGAGAAGACCAAAAAACTTCTTCAGTATCACACATTCTGATTTCCTTTCAGAGCAATAACCACAGTGTATCAAAGGGGAGAATTAGCACTGCATCTCACCCGGGCAGCTAAAGTACATGCAAAGTCACCACAGTAACAAGCCTGAGCGTAGGCATCTAACCTAAGTCATTATATCCCCGAGGCATCCATTAGAGAATGTGACCGTCTTGCACATTAAGCATGCACGAGTATATCAGTCCTGCAGCAGAGGGCATTGGGCGAGCAGCAAAACCAGCCCACACTGAACCCATGAATAATAGATAAAGCTGTGCAGTGTAGAGGAGCCTGCGGGAATGCAGTTCAGGATGGATGGAAAAGACTAGCTGCAGGGCCCGTGGTGCCTGCTGGGATAATGAAGGCAGGGAGAGGGGCCGCCCAGTGTGGGTGGGGAATTAATTAATAGCATCCACAGTTGCAGTGTTCACATGCCATGAGGGAATAAACCAAATTAAATCTGCACCATGTATGCAATTACTGTATTTCAATTTTCTACCAATTCCAGTTTACCTTGCTAACTACTGCTTGTGTTTTCATCCAAACAAACTTGTTTTAACTGACTTATGGGTCACAAGGGTGCATGGTGCTACCTGCCGGAGTCGCTGTGTTCATTATACACACCCAGACGAATCCCCCTTGTCTGTTGCGTAGCACCCCAGGGACACGTCGTGAGGGGGTCCCGATACAGTCCGTAGAAGCCCACTAATTAACCATCTTATACAAAACTGTAAAAAGCTTCTGTCTGGGACTAAAAGCCTTCATTATTATACGGTTTTAATTACTGAGCCATAAAACCCATTACAGGCTTGAAAGTGTGTGGATCTGTGTATACCCACAATGCAAAGAGACTGCAGTTGAACTAGATTGTTACATTATTTAAAGAAAATGCGAGTTTGAGGTATGCCTGTGCAAAACTTGCTGTCATTATTCTAGGGTGCTCTAGGTGATTGCTAACATGTTCTGAATTGTATAGAGTATTTTACCTTTAAAAGGAACTGGGAATTAAAACTTTTATGGCTTAATATAACATAATATAACATAAATTATGTTTCTTAAAGAAATGGTGTTTCTATCTTAAAACCCATGAAAGTTTTCATAATATTTTGACTGTGGGGGGCATCATTATTTCAATGACGATGCCCCATTATGAGTCTTTTGGTTGTAGTTTTCAGTCGAAGGGCAACAAGAGAAGCCATGTTTCAGATTTCTTAGCGATAAGAAAAGGTGAAAAGAAAGGTAAGATGTCTGCAGGCAAATAAAACTTCTTGAAGTCCCACGTCTTTGTTCTCTCCACTTTAGCCCTGATGCCTTTGAGGCTTTTAGTAGACCACAGCTACTGAAAGAGCTTACAAACAGCAGAGACAAGAAACGGTAGATGATGACGCTTGTCATGATACCGCAGACACTGAAGGAGTTTTTCAGCATGGATTTTACTCAACATCCGAGGGCGTTTAGACTCCCTGTTTGGAAAAAATCGATGGTACAACATTTAGGTTAAGCCTATGCTTAAACCCATCGCAACCTGTAAGCTCTTTCAATAGCTGTGGTCTACTAAAAGCCTCTCAAAGGCATCAGGGCTAAAGTGGAGAGAACAAAGACGCGGGTCTTTATGAAGTTTTAAATCTTTCATGGGTTTTCTACATATTTCAGTAAGAGACTTAATTCTTTTTCAATGCTTATTACACTTAACTCTACCAAGTGCTTCCCACTATTTATTTATGTTTCCTTAGCACTCAAAATGTGTATAACATTTAAGCAGTAACGCAGATATATCTGCATACTGCGGAATACACAATACACAAGTTTTTGCAGTTGCTCTATAGCATCACTGGTGAGGTGAATTTTCTTATTGTAGAGTTATCATGTACACAATGTTCGAAGTGGATGTCATAACAAATGTCAGTAGAGCGGGGAGATTTTAAAACAAGTGGTTCTTTCATAAATCTGTAAGAGCTCACTTTCATGACGTGGAAATACAAACCAGAAGAAAGAAGGTACAGAACCTCATAAGGTCTATAGATGGGTTCTTTAATGTCTTGTTGAATGTTGTTTTAATTAATATTTATGAAATATTAGTTTTATTTCATATATATATATGGACAAAAAAATCGACAAAAACTTTAACAAAAAATAACCTGAAAAAGGATATAAATATAAAAATCAAACAAATGTAGAATATCATAGTATCTTAATGCCATTAAAATAACACTGTTGTGAGAGGGAGGGGAAGTTATTTTGACTTGAAAATATAAATAAATAATAATTGTCCGTTTTGATTTCAAGGTGACGTTAATACTTTGGCTCTGCGGTTTGTTGAAATTCCAAGGATGTGAAAAAGCAAAAGTCATGCTTGCCCTAGCTAAGTGCATTATTGCAGCCCGAGACACTTGTCTTCATGTGACTAGAAACATAAACAGACTCATGAATAAAAACAACAGGAGGAAGACTCGTATTCCCCGGCAGCTAGACAAATATCATTTCTATCTCGAGAAAGAGGGGGAGGTGAACACAGAGGAAGAATGAATGAGAATGTAAAGCTCTGTGACAGCATTCTAGCCGAGCACAGATGTGCTGCTCATCACTGTTAAATCACAGCAACAGAGGAGAGCCTTCATCAGAACTACAGCAGCTGGTGGCACACGGCCGGAGCCCATCCAACCTGACAGACACACAGCCTTACCTTAGAGTTGAGCACTTCAAACGTCATGTTCTGTGGCGGAGCACTGGGGACTGAACAGAGGGACAAGAGTATTAGCTGTTATTAAGGCAAGGCACTGAGGTGAACAGGCTTTCAGTTTCCTCCGTTTAATATTCACAGCACATTAAAGGGATAGTTCACCCCAAAATGAAAATTCTAAGAAATGTTGGTAAGCAATCAGATGACGCTAGCCACTGATTTCCACAGTGTAGCAAGTCAATGGCTACCGTCAACTGTTTGATTACCTACATTCTTCAAAATATCTTATTTTGTGCTCAACAGAAGAAAGAAACATAGAGGTTTGGAACAACTTGATCAAAGTGAGAAAATAATGAAAAAATTTACATTTTGGGGGCGAATGAAGCCTTTAAGACAATTTTTTTTCTTACAAGTTTTCTGTAATGTTATGTTTTTATGGCTACAATTTTTTGCCGACATATCAGAGTTCAAATCTTTTTTCTTGATGGGGTTTGTCATTTAATGCTCCATAAATCAGAAAATATATGTTCAATGAATGTTAAATGTGGTGAATGTTAAATGTGCAAACTCTTCTGTAAACACCTTCAGAATATAGACAGGAACAAAACTGCCAAGTTTTTTGTATGTACAGTAAATGCTACTGAAGTCTAGATTTCTGGCAAAAAAAATTTAAATAATAATAATAATTTTGAGAAAATTGACTTTAAAGATAAGTACTGTAACTGAAATCCACAGACACAAATAAAGTGTCATGAAATAACAAATGAATGTACATTTTGGATATTTTCTTTCCACTAGACTGAAAGAACTCAACATCTCAAAACTAAGCAGAGCCTGAACAATGGATTTGTTGCTAGTGTTTCATCTTAAATGGCTCTGTGGTGGACTGGATTCTGATTCTGGTCAATACCAGCATTTAGTGGCCAAATATTTTTAAATAAAGACCACTAAACTGTGCATTTCACCACTTTCCATGGCTTCTTTCATATATCTCATAGCACTAAATCATAGTATTTTAAAGCCGTTTTCACCAAAACAATTTAGGAAAGGGAATTGACACCATCTCACAGAAGCAGTAAGAAAAATGGCCTTGGAAGAATCTTCCAAGAATTTTAAAGTGAGCATAAAACTTTTAACAGGTGGCTAGAAGCTCACGAGTCCCTAGAGTTGAAGTATAAAGTAATAACAACAAAATACATTTCCATGGGTGGTAACAAATCTTTATGGCCAAATTTATTTTATTATTACTCAGTGACAGGTGATTATTTTGAGGAGCAAAAAAGTGCAGGGGTTTGGGGCAGAAACTGACCAGCAAAACAAAACAAAAAGACAAGATTTATTATAAGTACCATCAGAGTATGTGCGCACAGATATGTCCTCAGTGGACACTCCAGGTCCATGCTTGTTATAGGCCACCACTCTGAAACTGTACTCTGTGAACTTCTTCAGTCCAGTCATGCTGTAGGACAGTGTGTTCACCTCCAGATCCTGATAGAAAAGAGAGAGATTCCAGATACAGGCTGAATTATTACATCAGTAACAAAATTATAGAATTGCTAATTATTTAACATGTTATTTTTAATAATTCATTAATAGTTAATTTTATTCATAATTAACATCCATTTATTTATATTTGATCCATTCATGAGTATTATTTATTTTTACAAATATTTAACACTCCTCACTAGGAAGCTATAGATAAAACCATCCGCTATATGAAAAAGCCTGTGCTCAGGACAGACCACAGAGCTCCAGCTGTTCTCCAGCATGAACATTTCACATGCATTATCAAATATCACAATGCTTTTGTACATCATATTACAGAGGCTGGGTGAAGATGCTTTTACCTGCTCGCTGTCCATGCCCTTCTCCATGTAATAGATTTTGTAGTTTTGGATCTCGCCATTGCCTGTGAGGGGCATGTCCCAGCTGAGACTCACTGTGGTGGGGGACGTGACCACTGCCTGTAGGTTCGGAGCAGGGCCAGGTACCTGGACTAGTAGTTAGGAACAATGGAGAAAAATCTGAAAAACTATTTTATTTTATCATTTCATTTCATGTTTTATTAATGGCACCTTTTGTCTATCACTGTTTCTCTTTTAAAACTATTTTGATGCTTTAAAACAGTAAAACAGTCACGCCAATAAAGCACTTTGAAATCGACTCGAATAGGGAGAAATATCTCTTTCTCAGCATATGACAGTGGCATGTGTCAAGACACCTTTGGCAGAAAACGGACTAGCACACGTCAGCTCAAACTGCAAGATTGACGTTATTTAATTTGCTTAGCAGAGCGCAGAGAATGGAAATGAGATTCTATTTTGCTTAACTTTTGTTTACTTGCTAGGGTCATGAATCATTACATTCAATTATAGGCTCTGATGAGTGTCCATTATATCTGTTGTTTTCCAACACGCTCACAACTGACATGCCTTCAGGGAGTCGTCATGTAGGGCCAATCTAAACTGAGCTTTACATGAAATGAAGTATAGTGTAATTCAAATAGCGTGGACATAAAACAACTGGCCAGTTTTGAAATAAATTATTATGTAGTCATTTAGCAGACACTTTTATCCATTGATTATCCATCAAATAATTGTGATGATTTTGGCTCACATTTAACAAAAACCCACCAATTAACTATCTCAACAAATTAGAACTTTAGAAGCAATAAAAAAAATAAAAAAAAATTTTTTTGTGAATTGATGGCCTTCTGGAAAGTATGTTAATTTACTGTACATGTACTCAATACTTGTTAGGGGCTCCTTTTGCTTTAATTACTGCCTCAATTCAGCATGGCATGGAGGTGATCAGTTTGTGGCACTGCTGAGGTGGTATGGAAGCCCAGGTTTCTTTGACAGTGGCCTCCAGCTCATTTGCATTGTTTGGTCTTTGATTTCTCATTTTCCTCTTGACAAATAGCCCGTAGATTCTCTCTGGGGTTCAGGTCTGGTGAGTTTGTTGGCCGTCAAGCACACCAACACCATGGTCATTTAACCAACTTTTGGTGCTTTTGGCAGTATGGGCAGATGCCAAATTCTGCTGGAAAATGAAATCAGCATCTTCAAAAAGCTGGTCAGCAGAAGGAAGCATGAAGTGCTCCAAAATTTCTTGGTAAACTGGTGCAGTGACTTTGGTTTTCAAAAAACACAATGGACCATAACCAGCAGATGACATCAACCCAAATCATCACAGACTGTGGAAACCTAACACTGGACTTCAAGCAACTTGGGCTATGATCTTCTCCACCCTTCCTCCAGACTCTAGGGCCTTGGTTTCCAAATGAAATACAAAACTTTGAAGCACTGGTCAACAGTCCAGTCCTTCTCCTTAGCCCAGGTAAGACGCCTCTGACATTGTCTTTGTTTCAGCAAATTCCATGACACTCTGTGTGTGGTGGCTCTTGATGCCTTGACCCCAGCCTCAGTCCGTTCCTTGTGAAGTTCACTCAAATTCTTGAATCGATTTTGCTTGATAATCCTCATAAGGCTGCAGTTCTCTCAGTTGGCTGTGCATCTTTTTTTCCACACCTTTTCTTTCCACTCAACTTTCTGTTAACATGCTTGGATACAGCACTCTGTGAACAGCCAGCTTCTTTGGCAATTAATGTTTGTGTCTTACCCTCCTTGTGAAGGGTGTCAATGATTGTCTTCTGGAGAACTGTCAGATCAGCAGTCTTCCCCATGATTGTGTAGCCTAGTGAACCAAACTGAGAGACCATTTTGAAGGCTCAGGAAACCTTTGCGGGTGTTTTGAGTTGATTAGCTGATTGGCATGTCGTCATATTCTAATTTGTTGAGATTGGTGGGTTTTTGTTAAACGTAAGCCAAAATCATCACAATTAAAAGAACCAACGAATTTAAACTACTTCAGTCTGTGTGCATTGAATTTATTTAATACACCGGTTTCACAGTCTGTGTGCATTGAATTTATTTAATACACGGGTTTCACAATTTGAGTTCAATTACTGAAATTAACTTTTCCATAACAATTTAATTTATTGAGATGCACCTGTAGTTCACCAAAAAATGATTCTTTTGTAATTTTGTAATGTTCATGCTGCTCGTTTTCACTAAACAAAAGCATAGAGTCCACTACTTTTGAAAAAGAACACTTTAAGGCATTATTATAAAATAAGTATGTATTACAGAAATAATATAGTTTGAATAGAATATGCTTAACTGTGAACTGAATTGCATGTTTTACATTTACATTTAGCTGACGCTTTTATCCAAAGCGACTTACAATTGCTATATACAGTATTGTTCAAAATAATAGCAGTACAATGTGACTAACCAGAATAATCCAGGTTTTTACTTTATTTTTTATTGCTACGTGGCGAACAAGTTACCAGTAGGTGCAGTAGATTCTCAGAAAATGGACAAGACCCAGCATTCATGATATGCACGCTCTTAAGGCTGTGCAATTGGGCAATTAGTTGAAAGGGGTGTGTTCAAAAAAGCAGTGTCTGCCGTTGACTGTACAAACTCAAAACTATTTGGTACAAACGTTTTGGTTTCTAGGATTTAGCAATCATTTCTTGGTTTTGCTTCAGAAATGCAATTAGCTGAACCTAAGAGAGTTAGGCTTAAACTGTCTTCGAAAAATGGGCAGTAAAGTGTACTGCCAAAATTACTGCCAATCATTTATGATCAATTTAAATATACTTTAATGCCATTTCTAGTGAAACTTGTATTTGATGCATTTAAATATATTCGTAATTACAGATTTGTTGCAATTTAGTACACATTTAAAACATATCATCTTTAAATAGTAATACTGAATAACACGCTACTGTTCAATTATAATCCAATACTTTATATGTGCTTTTGTATGCTAGTCAACACATCAAAATATGTGTACTTCCATAAAGCACAACAAAATATTATTAAAAGATAATGATTTAAAATGTACTTTAAAGTATAACTTTAAATGTACTTTTAGTGTGAAAATGTATTCTCTTTAAATACACACAAGAGGCGTTCTATTTTTATTAATATTATATTATCTGCAAGTGCAAGCTTTTTAAAAAATATAATTTTAAGATTTGAAATACACTAAATACTGTTAAGCACAACTTTTTTTTCACAAATGCAGGGACTTGTCAAGACCCCAAAATTACAAAATGCCATCCAAAAATAGTTTTACATGAGAAACAGGCTAAAATATGGTCATTATTTGCAAAAAAATATAACCTACAATAGTTAATTTTTTGTGTTTTTATGTCCTTTCTGGAGCATGACAGTCTTTCACTGTATGGAGAAGAGCAGCATGAATGCTCCTCAAAACCTCTCCTCTTGGGATCCACAGGGGCTTGAACCAGCAACAAACAACCAGCAAGTTCTAGCCACTTAACCACATGTTTACAACAACTGTTTAAACACATTCATCCAGTTTTAGTTACCCTGAACCTCTTTTCATGTTCGAGCTGTAAAATAAACTGCATTTGGTGTCTTACATGAATCACTTTTCAAACTTTGATCAGGCATTTCTGGCATCTCAAACGATAAAGAAATCACTTTATCTCAGTTCCACAGACATTCATTCTGTCCAACAACAACACCTTCTTTTGACACCGATGTCTTACAGGATGGGAAGGGGCGCCTACACTGGATTAAGTGCACTCTATGAGTGAGTGTGAGTGTGTGTGTGTGTGTGTGTGTGTGTATGTGTGCGTAGATGACTTGTGTTCAGATTCATTCATAATGTTTACAGTAATATGTGTGTCAGCCTCTGAGGCAGATCCCTAGCAGCAGGATTCCCGGGAGTGCCAGAATCCTGCTAATACACATTATAAAGTGCTTATAGCAGTCAGAGCCAAGGACGCACAGAGGAGCAAGTCTGACCCAGAAACAGCTTCTCCTGTGCTGTGTTTGGGCTGATAATGTTTCATGTTGATGGATTCTGGCCATATACCTTCAGCGATGTTCAAGAGGTGTAGTATTTGCTAAAAAGCCAGCAGATGTTTACTCGTGCTTGCCTATATAATGAGATTTTAAACTGAAATGGAGGCATTGGGGAGGTTTTGGGAAAGAAAACCTCCAGAGAAAATGTTCAGCATAATAACATAGGCCCGAAAAAGCATGTGAGACACTAGCTACGCAAGCTTGATTTCATGCATTATATAGCCTTCTGATATCTGTCAGAGTTTAATTCATAATGCAACTGTGTTAAACCAGTAAACATCAGATTTTAATTAGTACATACATCTCATTTAAACATATTCTGATTGGATAAGTACTGTATGTTAACAGGAAGTGGAGATCTTACCTTCAGGCTGGGTGGCGACCCTCAGGGGCGCTGAGCTCTCTCCAGGGCCGTTTTTGTTGTGGGCCACCACACGGAAGGAGTACTTGGTGTCTGGCATGAGGTTCTGAATGGTGACTTGCATTTCTCCTGGACGACTGGTGTTCACTATCCTCTCCCTATACAGCATCAGAGAGACAAATGTGATATGAGACCGAAACAGATGTTGACTGCTGATTCATGGGTATAAAGTAAAGATGGACCGATTGAAATTTTCTTGGCCGATTCCGATTTTTTGTTTGTGTGATCTGCTGATACCAATTTTTTTATTTGTGTGATCTGCCGATACCAATTTTTTTGTTTGTGTGATCTGCCGATACCGATTATTTTTATTTGTATGATCTGCCGATACAATTTTTTTTGTTTGTGTGATCTGCCGATTCCAATGTTTTTTGTTTGTGTGATCTGCCGATACTGATTTTTTTTATTTGTATGATCTGCCGATTCCAATGTTTTTTGTTTGTGTGATCTGCCGATTCCAATGTTTTTTGTTTGTGTGATCTGCCGATTCCAATGTTTTTTGTTTGTGTGATCTGCCGATACTGATTTTTTTTATTTGTATGATCTGCCGATTCCAATGTTTTTTGTTTGTGTGATCTGCCGATACTGATTTTTTTTATTTGTGTGATCTGCTGATACCAATTTTTTGTTTGTGTGATCTGCCGATTCCAAATTTTTTTTGCTTTGTGTGATCTGCCGATACCGATTTTTTTGTTTGTGTGATCTGCCGATACCGATTTTTTTATTTGTGTGATCTGCCGATACCGATTTTTTTTATTTATGTGATCTGCCGATACCGTTTTTTTTTTGTCGATTCAGATTTTTTACCTATAAGAGCTATAATTGACAGCATCTACAAACAAACTGACTGTGTTTAACTGGATACTTGCCAAGATGAACATTTTGACAAAATTTTGTATTTATTTGAACATTTTAGCGCAGTTAGCCACTCATTGTGGTATTTGTGTCACAAGCTGTTTGAGTTGAGAGTGAATGAGACGTGTGAGAGAGAAGTTGGTCAATCGAGAGCAAGAATGTGCGGCCTGATGTGACGTTATTGCCTTTGCCGCTGGTAACAGAACGGATTGGCTGGAAATTGGAAAGAAGTGAGACTGATTGGCTGGTCATGAGGAAAATCGGCCGATTCCGATCCCGCCAATTGATCGGTGCATCTCTAGTATAAAGCTTTTCTATTTTTTCTGTAGTCAGTAACATCTCATACAGAATGGCATTATAAATATTAATAAGAAAAACATGTTACTTAAAATAATACTTAATAAAATATTATAAAATAATATTTATAAAATAATATTTAAATATAAAATAAAAAATAATACTTAATAAAACTTCTTGGAGGGTGAACATCCTAAAAACATTGGATTACATTTCACTACAGTCAAAATTAAATGTATATTTTATTACATAATTATATAAGCACTATATATATTACATTTTAAAGTAATTTTATATGAAAAAAATATTAGCATAAAAGCTAATTTTGTGCAATTAATATTTTTTATTTTGAATTAATTATATTTTTTATTGACAAGGAAGCACAAAAACAAATCTTATTACCATAATGCATCTGTATTTTTACCTCATGTTTTTTTTTGGCATTATACTCAATAGTGATTCTCATTAGAATATATTTACTGTAATGGAATATCTTATAAAGTAACTTTTTAAATAGTAACATGAATACTAATACATTTATTTTTTTAAATATGCATTAAAGGCATTACAACAAGTAATTTACGATTTAAATGTGATATAATATATTCCAGTAATGACAGTTACATTATTAGATTTTTTTTATTTTTTTTTTCAGGTAGTAAGATGGGGGATTGGGGGATAATGAAAAACAAATTAAATTTTTCTTAAAATATAATTTCTATATCTCATTCTTTTGATATTAGGATTAAACATGATCTACAGATATTCTTTGCAGTTTTGTAAGATGCACCTAAAAATATAATATAATATTAAATATATAAGTAATTGCAGGTACAATACTATTCAAACTAGGTCCTTTTTATGTTTTTGAAAGAAGTCTCTTATGCTCACCAAGGCTGCATTTAATTGAATAAAATACAGAAAATTCACTAATATTGTGAAATATCATTACAATTTAAAATAGTTTACTATTTTAATATATATTTTTACAAATTATTTATTCCTGTGCTGGCAAAGCAGCTGTTACTCCAGCCTACAGTCACGTGATCCTTCAGAAAACATTCTGATTTGGTGCTCAAGAATTATTTCCTATTATTATCAACATTAAAAACAATTGTGCTGAGGATTCATTGAGGAGTAGAAAGTGCAAAAGAACAGCATTTATTTGAAACAATGTTTACTATAATTTTGCATTAATTTAATAAATCATTGCTAAATAAAAGTTGCTCAAAAAAATCCACTTCGGAACAGTAGTGTGTGTGTGTAAGTGTGTGTGTGTGTGTGTGTGTGTGTGTGTGTGTGTGCGTGTGTGTGTGTGTGTGTGTGTATGTATGTATGAAAGATATATAAAAATGCCCTGCCTGTTATTGCCCTCCAGGCTGTAGAAGACTGAGTAGGTGACTTCATCTCCATGCGGTTCAGCAGGAAGGCGCCAGGTCAGCTTGATGAAGCGGGTGGAGACCAGGGATGCCACAACGTCACGGGGGGCAGAGGGTGTGGGGCCAGCGCCGCCTCTGGAGCCTGGCATTAGACGGTCAGTAGTGGCACGGGTCAGTGAGGTGGGAGGGGGGAAGGGAATGGCTACATCTTTGAGTGCAGACAGTGGGGTGGTGTGAGTGAAAGCCGAAATCAAGGGTGTAGATGGGTGTTTAGTGAAATCACAGAAATTCAGGGAGAGAGGGAAGAACAGAACAGAGGGAACACATAAAAAGAAAAAAGAAAAAACAGAACAAAAACCATAACACAATGGCTTCCATGACAGGAAATCAACAAAACAGTGAAATAATCACAAAGAAACATGAAAAATGCAATCATAATGGAAGAATGTTGGGCATGTAGTTGGAAAACAAACGGCTGAAGTGGAAAAAAATGAGCAAGCATATTTTTGAATTTTCACTCTTAAAAGAGTAGTTCACCTTAAAATTAGACACAATCTTATTCACTAAAACTATTGCACTTCAGTATAGCTATCAAATGGCATTTGCAGAAACCAAACGCACTTGGTTTCAAAAATATGTGCCAAGGTTTCATAACTATGCACTGTACATACACACAAATGAGATTTCAACATCAGTGATACCAAAAACCTTACATGGTGCTGCAGCACTCTTGTAGCATATTTGATTTTAGGGAAAGAAAGATTTTCTGTCAGTGTCATATGGGTTTGGATGTAGGTGAGTGAATGAATAAAAAGATGTATTTTTGTGTAAACTAAACAAATAAAAATCCATGCTTATCCGAAGAAGAATGAGGCACAGAGGCCATCCATTTCAATCACTAACATACATCTAAAGGTCCAAGGCTTTACAATCTTCACACGGATATGCTAAATATTTCATGCTGAGGCTTCTGTTTTTAAATCTATGATTGCTGACTGTTGTTTTCTAGCAGTGGAGTGAAACTTGACACAAAGCAGCTCTAAAAATCTGTCAAGATTATTTGCTTTTATGGACTGCAATAAAGTTGCGTTTTTGGCAACAACTCTTTGAATGAAACAAACTGTGTTTCATTTGCATCTGCCAAAAGAAGCAGCTGTGGAAGGACTGAACGTCAAGTGAACATTATATGTATGATTGATGTGCTGTTTCATTCGAATATGGTCCGCTGACTGTGGACGACAATAACGTGAGTAGGTAATGAAACGTCTGAAACAAGTAATATTATGCTCCTTTTTTTGTCTATGCTAACCAGATTGAAACACAATCAGCATGCAGCACCAGAGAAAATATCTAATCTCAATTCCACCAAAAATGTATGTCATAAACATCAATAAAACTTATGAGGCTCATGATTCAAATGGCAGAGAATTTCTGATAAAATCACTTTCTCTCTTTCAAAAAAAAAAAGCAAAATAACAATGGACAAGATTGTGGACTTGTACAAATGAGAACAATAAAACCAACAAATGGGAAGTGAACAGAGACTAAGAACAAATTAACTGCAAGAAACCCAAGTATGGAAACAAAAAAAGAGCAAATGGTCTGAGCTCTGTTTATGCACATTGAGCACTATTTATGCACTATTATAGCTAATAGTCTCATTTGTTTCTTTTATGTACCCTAAGGAATTTTAGGAGAAGCTTAACATAAAACATATATATATCCATAAGTCTCCTGAGTTATGAAAGAGCAAATTCTGAACAATACAGTTTCCCTCTGCATGTTAACTGAGGGTTTAAAAGTGCCATATAATGCTGAAAAAAATGCATTATGTTCGGATGTGCTTCATTCAGATCATCAGATCAACAGAAAGGGGGAAAGGAGACCTGTATATAATATGTACGCTAATAGCAGCACTCATTAGCTTATAGCTTGCCCTAAATGACAAGATCCATTAGACAAGAGAGCAAATTAAACATTAGTTGTAGCAATTACAGTTTTCCACAAAGAGGAGCCTTCAATGTTCATCTGTCTAGCCGCAGGGAGAAGAAAAATTCTATCATTCAGCATTTATCTCTGGTTCAGCTTTGTGTGGTGCGTGACATACTCTCTATAGTTTTTCTTTTCCCCTTCTGGTTCAGTCAGTTCACTTGGCAGCCATTTTGCTCAAATAAATGGGGCAGCTGTTTTTTTGTCATATAAGTACAGTGTTTATGAACTTGATTATGGAAAGAATGCCAAAACTTACATTCAAAATCATCATTAAAATCAACTGCATTATAAATGTAGCTCAAATAATATAATCCAGCTAATCTGCATTTATATTCTAGACCAGGGGATGGCTGTTTTTAGGGCTGATAAATCACAACACACACACATACATATATATACAGTATATATATAAAACAGCACAAGATGCTAACGTAACAGAGCTATGTGGTGCAAAGTTAAAAAATCTCAATCTACTCTACTCTAGAAAAAGTTTTAATGACTTTAATGACTAAAACTTTTTTTGTAACATAATTTTATTAAACTAGGAGGTTATCAGGATGATCAGTCTCCTAAACGTCTGTCTGATGGTGGATGCAGTCATGTGATGTACGGTGGAGAGCCGCAGAAGATTAATAACGATTCTATTCATAGTAGAGAGCAATGGCTGCTGCCATTGGAACAGATGGTGACATCGCCTTATTAATGATACACACTGAAGCTAAGCAAAAAGGTCACAAGGCCTTTGGTGTAAAATGGAAATGTAAAAGGATTATTGTTAACTCCATGTTTGCTGTAAATCAATGTAATAATGATTTTAATACTAAGAAAATGGTATTTCAGGAATATGCAAATGATTACAGAAATGGCTGCTCAGAGCAATAATGGTTATGTATCATGTAGGTCACCAAGAATCATAAGGATATGGGAAAAACATACATTTAGGGAAGATTGCCTGATTCACCTCCATGTCTTTATGATGTCGCTGTCTTAGAGAGGGAGTGTAGTGCACTGCTGATGACCATTTAAAAGCTCCTGCTTTTATCTTCCATAGATGGGTATGGACTGAAATGGTCAGGGTACAGGAGATGTGACATAGTTCCTGCTGCACACATAAAGACTTCATCCATTGGCAGTAAATCTTACACCCTCCGAGGGAACATGCTATTATCGGGCTTAAAGACTTCCTCATATTGTATGGAGGCATAAAATCTGGGTTATTTCATTTATTCTCACTGAGGTTTGTATTCTTCACCTGTTCTCAAGTCATAACATGACAGGATCAGTTGCTGCTGAAATGTTGAGGAGCTCTTGATTTATAGACACTAGCTAAAAGCCTCTATGAGTGTCTGAAGAGGAGGAATGGGCAGCTCAATCACAAACATATCTATCGCTTTGATCACCTTCTATATATTTTGTAAAGCTGTTTGCTGATAATGCTCATAACCATGATAGGTTTCTTGGATTAATTATAGTTTAGTTTTACATGTTTTCCATGGTATGTCGACTATGAAGCACACATCATCTTTGGACTTGTTTAAGATGGAATATAACATTTAAAAAACAGACAGTTTGTGTATATGTGAGCAAAAAGGACATTGGAAACATTTAATCATAAAAAAAATATATACAGTTAGGTGCGTTGTTAACTTCAGTCACATAAAGGGGAGAACATTTTGAAGAGAACAAAAAGTTGAAAGAATAAAAAGAAAAGAGGGCTATTTGCATAATTTTGCATTACAATGTGACAGGATTACAAAACAATTCCCACTGCAATTTGCTGCATAAACCATTTTGGGTCACACTAAAATGATCAGAGACTCTCTTTCCAACTGTTATGCATTGCCAGGCCATTGTGTGTTAATGTATTTGTAGTTTTGACATCAAAACAGAAGTAATTTCTGAGCCATTTCTGCAGCTTGACATTGATAAATGGAGTGTGCAGAATGTTTCGAGTTAAAGTTACAATATGTTTTCATTGTGCATTGAATTCTAAAAGTAAAACGATCACACCAGTTTTATTTTTTTAGACTCGTTAGATATTTCATGATATCCTCAGGCTTTTATCGACACTGTTTTGTTGTAGCAAATAAAGCCAAAGCAAGCGAAGGAAGCTAAAAGTAGCATTTGTTTAATAAGTGGAGTTATTGTGATATTCAAGAAGCAAAGTACACGCTAGTCTTTGTCATTTTTCATTGGAGATATGGCTGGCTCGCAGCGATTTTGCATTGGATCTGAAGCGGGCAGCATTGCAGCGGTGACAGCAGTCTATCTCTTCAAAGTAAACATCATGAATATGAGAGGATGATGGATTAAAGGCCATCAACAACCCTGTTGAGATTAAACAGGTTTCTCACGTGATGGAGAGCAACGCACAATCTCCTGAGACGCCTGGCTTCCATAATTTGAAAGATGAAACACGGAGCAGCAGGGCAGATCTAGAGGGAGGCACGGGCACCTGCACGGGACGTACAGCCCAGCACGAAAGCACAGGATTATGGGTCGCAGCATGACGCTGGCAGGGGACTTCCTCAGTGTTTGCTGGGAAGGCAGACACCCATCTGGCATCTCATTACTGTATGTCTATACCCAGCTATAGCAGCCCTCTGGGTCAGCAAGCAGAGCCCCCATTCCCTCCTGCACCTGCTAAACCTCCAGCTGCTTCATCAAAGAGCATCAGTCTCTGCATCATTTATTTTCTTACATGCACTTTTATCCCAATAGTCATGCTCAGACACAATATCAAAAATATCACTGGGCTTCTTTGAGCTTTGGCTATTTGTATTTGTACACAAAAGTACACGCAATAGCACTTTGTTTGAATAGCATGAGATTATTATATCACACCAAATCTTGGTGGAGTCTTAAACTGTATTTCAGCTAACCTATGGACTTTTTATATCTGTGATAGGCCTAGCTGTTTCTCCTACAAATTCTTGATGCCACAGGAAACACCCTTCTTGTTTTCTAAGAAACACTATTTCTTGATACTTTTTCATCATCTTAAAAACATAAAAAAAGTGCACCAAAAATAGTCTATTCACAGCTGATATTTATCTTAATTTGTCTTGATTTTCTTCACACCTCACATGTCTCGTACACTATTTCGTCTTTTATATATATATATATATATTGAGGGGAATATTATTGAGGGGAAAATTGTTCTTTGTGGTATAAATGATGCCACAAAAGCAAGACAAGTTTTGAAAAAATAAGTAAATAATTTCCACACAATAATTATTGTACTGGTTTTTCACTCTTATTTGAGATTTTCATAGTTTTAAATATAATAATTCACATCATTTGATTGATTTTCAAATTTCAAAAGTCTGTGTCGGGATAAGTGTAGAACAATAAAGTCTATACTTAAAAGGCCATTCATAAGTAGCAAAAATGAATGATGAAGGCATGGCCAACAAATCCATATCAGTGTGATCTCTAACAAAGTTTTATGTTTGTACACTATGTAATAAGCTTGAATCTAGTATTGCATTCTGAAAATGGCTTCTTTGTACTTCATAAAACTAGTTTATTTCTTCATTTCGGTGAAATTTAATTTCTTGATTCTCCAACAGAATAATACCTTTGAGTTTAGTTACAGCTACAGGCTTTATAATGTCAACTAAATCACATCAATATTCCAACCAGTGAGTGATGAATCTTGTAAACAAAGCAGAGATGTTGGAAAGCAGCTAGAGGGCTCTTTCTGTGGCCCATAAATAAGTGCAGCATATTTGCTCTGCTGTTAGCCGAGCCTGGCACACGGGCCTAGTTAAAGTGTCATATGAACACATTGAGAGGCCTCAGCGGAGACATACCATTTATGTTTTATGGATCCACAGGTGAGAGAAACATAAATATAACCCAAATCAGTATTGTATGCTCTCAGATCAATCACCCTGTCTGTCATTGTGTTCAGACACACATCCAAGCTTAATCTATCATTTTTCTACAAACATACCTAGGTGGGACTAAAGCGTAGCGATGTTGGGTGTTTGATGATGATGGGGTGTTTGTGCCATACAAGGTTTTTGGAAGTAAGAAAAAAAGCTAAAAAAGAGAAATGTTTTTTCCAATGAATCCTTAATAATTATAATTCACTGCCAGGAAAACAAGCATTCAAATGCAAATATAGAGTTAGTTGTTTGGTCACTGTCATTCTCATTAAGCTGTGGAAGCTTCTGTCACCAAAACAAATTCCAAGTACGAGTAAACATACCTGGAAATAAAGCTCGTTCTGATTCTGATTCATATTTGTTGCAAATCTGCGTAAAACTCTGCAATTACAGTTGTGCTTAAGGTAATCACAAGCATGTCAAATCTAAAGCCTTGCAAAGCTGCACAATGCTGCATTACACTATGTATGTATGTATGTGTATATATATATAGTGTTCCTGTAGCTCAAGTGGTAGAGCACTGCATATATATAATGAGCAAGGTCCACAGAATGTGCAACAAACTCCCAGTCTGTAACTTAATAAACTCAGCAATCAGCTCTAACAAAAAGTGAAGATTGTTGTCTGTGTTTCTCCATTCACGCTTGTCCAGATGGCAGTGAGAACCAAGGCTTCAAAAAGCCTCCAATCAGACCTGTCTAGCTGTTTAATTAGAACAAGCTGAGAAGCCTGCAAAAATAAAGCGTTTATAGACCATTTCACATGAAAGGAGCGAAAAGTACAAGAAAGAGAATTCAGAGAGAGACGCTGGCTTCTTCTCAGAAAGATACAAGTATGACAGAAACAGTCAAAATCTCACAACATATTTGTGCTTTCAGTTTGTGCACACAGTACTGCTTGTATATGGTTGGATTACATTTTTTAAAGGGTTCATGACATGAGAAACCAAATTTGCCTTGATATTCTGATGTAGAAGAGGTCTCTGTATGCTTAATACATCTTGCAAGTCTTATAATGTCCTCATCAATCAATAAAAATAAAAAAAAAGCATTTATGTAATAACCCTCAGAAAATGGTCCATTTTGGATCAGAGGGACAAGGTGATGTCACCTAGACACAGTCGTTTGCATTTGACCGCCTCCAGCGCAAGACAACGAAGCAGATTTTAGCATGTTTGTATACGCTGTCAAAGGATTTAAACGTCGGAGTTTATTTTCAGCGAATGTCCCAGTCTCGTCAGTGCTAATTTACCTGAGTGTTCAGTAAAATTCACCATTGACTGTTTTGAGAACAAATCGCAGTATGATGCTTGCTTTGCCAAAATACTTTTGCTCAAAGATCAGGCCGTGCCAACTTTTCTGGACCTAGCAAATATGTAAATAACATATTACATGTAAAAACTATTTTTTAAACGTTAATGGCGGTAATGAATGTTAACCAATCATAAGAAAATCATGAGAAACAGGGTGAAAAAAGGTCATAAATCACTAAATTTTGAATGTTTTTTGTCAGAAAAAAAATAAAACTTCACTAATATTGTGACACAGAGTAGCGTACGCTGCCTGTGTACAGCTCAGATTTGCCAAAATGGCACTACACAGATTTGGAGAGACAGAAAAGTGGAATTGTTGAATAAAGTCGTTATTTTTGATTTCTTCATGTACAAAAAGTATTCTTATCACTTCATAACGTTATGGTTGAATCACTGATGGTAGATGGACTATTCTGACTATGCTTTTCATACTTTCCTCGACCTAAACAGTGTTATTTATTTGGCAGTCTATGGGACAGTCTCAAGCCTTCCAGTTTTAATGCAAAATATCTTAAATTGTGTTCAGAAGATGAACAAAGCTTTTACAGGTTTGGAACGACATGGGGGTAAGTTATTAATGACAAAATTTTCATTTTGCGGTGGAGTAACCCTTTCATTTCGTTAACGAAAACTATGACGAGAAATGTTTGTCAACGTTGTATCTTCCCCTGACAAATACGAGACGATGACGAGATGATAAAAAGGTCATTAAATGATAACTGAGACTAAATTAACATGCAATATCAATGATGAAAAAAAGTAAAATGTAGGTAAAAGAACGAAAAATTTACCAAAACATTTCAGATTGGTGTATTTTAGAAGACTCTATTACGCGGGCGTGCATGATTGCGGTTGCCAGATATCAAGACCTAAAATCCCCCAATCTGAGCTTTTCTGTTAAACAGATACGTCCTATGCCCAGCTTTTTGCTTTATGCAATCTGGCAATCATTCTGATCTGAAACACTGACATACAGTACTGTACAAGTAAAGCCGAGTTCAGACTGCACGATTTTCAAAGTAGTCGGGTCAGCATTCAGTCACTGCTGTGTTCACACTGCACGATTGATCGGCGACAGAAGGTTTCACACTGCATGACTTTACAATAGGAAGAATCGCTGACAGCTCTGTCTGGCACGCAAACTATGTTTCACAACCAAACACACGCGAGATGTGACAAGGAAACAACGCAATATCACATGTGCAAGACCAGAGTTTTCACGTGAGACTGGGATAGCTCAGATGAAACGTCAAACAGACACGGGTGCTCCTGCTAAATTAATACTAATTTATCTTCCATTTCATGGGTCCAAATAGACCGAGAAGAAACCCTTTTTCTGAAATGAAGCCATACTTGCTGATATTGGGGTCTATAACTCCTCCCCAAACTCCCCGCTGCTCTGTATCTTGCTCTTTCATTGGCTGTCGGTCATTGCCGATGTAGTTTTCAGTCAGAACACTTTTCAGATAGCATGATTTTGAATCGCCGACAGGTCCAGATATTGAGCATGCCAAATATCTCACAGGCATTGGCGACTCATCTGCGATTCTCTTAGATCGCGTCTTTGCTCATTCACACTGCGTGTTTGTCACTCGCTTGAACGAGCTCATATTTGCCTGTGATTTCGGGCATTTGTCGGCGAGCCAAAAACTGGGCCAAAATCGTGGAGTCTGAACGCGGCTTAAGTGAAAGTTTCATTCAGCCAGTCTGTGTTGTATCATGGATCTCGACTGTATTGTTTGTGATAGTGGTTGTGCAGCGATCAGTCTTTTTGTCATTGTTTTAAAAGAAAAACATAAATGCAATTTGATATCCTGTTATAAATCTGTACACTATTCGATATTCTATTGATTTGTGCTTATTGGTGAAAGAGGAACTTCTGATAAAATGTAAAAATACATTTCCCAAATGACAACAATCATTGCAATTAAAATAGATCCAAATAATGTTTTTTTTTCATAATTTTAACCATTATAAAGTAAGACGAAATGTGTAAGTTTCCACTCACTAAAACTTGACTAAAACCAAAACAAGGACAAGATGACTTAATATGATAAAAACTAAAAGTTACATTTGACACAGGACTAAGACTGAATTAAAAATAGCTGACAAAATTAACACTAGTGTGCATGTTCGTACATGCGTAAGGGAACCCTGGAGAATGATGTAAGAAGGAACAGACAATGAATCAAACATCAAATAAAAAACTCCACCACCTGCGCATGACTTCATCAATGACCGTCCTATATTGTGGAACCAATGTGGTTCAAATGATGGAAGTGCGACCATGTTCGGGAAACAGTTGTGACTAGCTAGTTAGTTTCTACAATGATACATCATGCTAGGTTAGTTACACTGTCCAGAAAACACACCCCTGACCAGTAAGTAAAGTCCCAGCAATCACCCAGAACAGCGTTTCAACTGTGCATTTAACATTAAACTCTAGTCCTGGCACACACATACACTGAACAGGTGGCACTGCCAGAGAGGAAGCTGTAGCAGAGTGCATGTGGCATCATGCACCTGACCTACACCAACACTACTATACCTTCAATTAAATTTGTATAAAAAAAAGATCATCTACATGGAAACATCCTCCAGTTTCTCTGAGATATTTAGGATTGCTTAATTAATTAAGTTGAATGTAAGCAAATATGTTGTTAAACATACCTTGATCCAATATGATGAGCTGAGCACTCGACTGCACATTGCCAGCGTCATTCTCAGCTAAACACTGATAGAAACCTTCATCTGATTTGACCAGCCCCAGCACCAGCAAGTTCTGCTCCTTCTGTAAAAAGGCACACAAGAACATCACTGTCATCTAGAAGAAATACTGTATTTATCAGAAGGTCAACAGCATGTTGACAAGCTGGCAACTTACAGTGATCTTGAAATAGTCGCTGGGAATGACAGCATCACCGTTCTTCACCCATTTGATGGTGGGAGCGGGTGAGCCGGTGACCTCACACTCGAATGTGACGTCTGTGGCTTCATGAGCATATATGTTAGCTGGTTTCTTCAGAAACTGCGGGGAAGCTGTGAAGAAAAGCAATAAAACAGAAATCCTGTGAGTATGATAAACCAAACATATGTTTCTTGAGAGAAATGACTCTTCAAATGTCTGTATAACTAAATGCTAGTAATGATTTCAGGAAAACTATTTGATTTCATTAAGGGAAAATGCTGCTTTTGACTTTTCTCAACCTTTAAAAATATCCTAAACACCAGAATGTAGTTAAAATATGCTAGAGGAAAATGCAAAACCTCCAAAGGCTTCCCATTAGCAAATGAGATTATTTGATCTTGGAGACAGAGATCATCTCAATAACAAGTGTGCACCAGTTTTGATTCAGGCTTGTCTGCTGGGACGTAATTGGATTGTTGCTCTGTGCTGTGCTGACTTCTACAAAACAACAACCTTCAGTTGCTGTATATTTTATATGAATTGCACTTTTGCAAAATATAACATCATTTGCATATGAATAACACCCTTGCTCTTATCTTTGCATAAATTAGATGTACTGATATTAAAATATTTCTAACAAGGAGTCATGAACAACTATCACAAAAAAACAACAACAACAAAACAGCTGTGGATCAACACAGGTAACAACACAGGCCAGTCCTAAATAAAAAAAATAACATGCATTTTATATGATACCTCTTATTTTGGTAAAATAATGAACATTTTGCAGATATTGCCAAGTGAATGTAACATTTTGACCACAACTGTATGTATATGTGTGTGTGCGTGTGTACACGTGTATGTATGTATGCATGTATATATATACACACACACACACATTTGTTTTTGTGAAAAGTGGGGACATCCCATAGGCCTAATGGTTTTTATACTGTACAAACTGTATATTCTATCTCATGTCATTATACAGAGTTAAGTCCTGATTTGTCACAAATACATGCCCACACACACACACACACACAAATATATATAAGATCATATATAAATGTCATATTAGTTTGAAAACCAGACTAAAAAGTTTAGAATAAATGAATATCATAAAACAATGCATGGAGGTGAATGAGCAAAGGGGTAAAAAATAACATAACGTCCCCTTGGAATTATAAAGTTCTATATTAAATTTTTGTCAAAATTTAGTTATTCACATCATCTTATTCAGTGACAACTTATTTACATTTACATGTGATAGATGTTGTAATATTGTGCACATTTTGGGACTTTTTATTTAAAATGTATCTACATAGTCAAAAGGAATGCAAAAACTTTAAAACTCAAGATCTCAAAACTACTCAGAATGCACACAGAACCTTATAATTCCAAGGGGACGATATATATTTATAAGACTGTCAATGCAATTCACAGTACAAAACTAACCAAAAGCAGAAAGGCTACATAAAGCTATGACTAGATGTAACCTGAGATAAATGAAGCTTACAGGATGTCTTTTAGATTCTACAGCATCTGGAACTATATATCTAACATAGGTTGCAGCATCAGGGCCAAACTGACAGAGGTAAGGTGATGAATGGCTGTTAGTATGTGCTCCTGCAGTTTTGCTGAGGCCTGCACACACAACCTGCTGAAAAACACTTGTCACACACTGCTGGGGTCCAGCTCACGCCAGCTCCATGTGGGACACATGGTTCGTGTTTCAATCACTCAGTATATCTCACACTCATAAACCCAGTAGCACAGGGCAGCACTTATATCGCTGGCCACTGACTGTAAAAATGTTGCATCAGCTGCAAATGACAACTCAAAACCTATTTTACTTCCATATAGCACGAAATATACAGCAGGATATGGTTTTATGATCAGGAACTGGCCGGATTATGAAAACTGGGTGTCCCAAACCAAAATGGAGACAGGCCTGAAAGCTTGTTCGTAATGACAGGGTTTCTGCAGGGTTTAATCAGTCAAATTTAAGACCTTTTTATGACTATTAGGATTTGCATTTATGACCTACACGAATTACGATAAATAACTTCAGTCATTAAAATTCCTTTCAAAAGTCTTTTTTTTATTGTTGACTTTGATTGAAAGTAACAAGTTTTATTATTTAAAGAGTTATTCTATTATTTCTTAAGATTAAGAAACTGAAGCCTTCGCCTTCTTTTTCTTGAGTATCAAGAGCACAGGAACACTTAACAATTGTAACATTGTAAAGTAACATTGTAAATTAACAATTATTTTATGGCATTACTTTCCAAAATAATAAGTGTTATTGGTGTTTGGTCACAGTATTCAACACCCACAGGCAGGCCGTAGCTGGGGTCAGCGGGGCCCCGCTGAAGGTTGCACCAGTGGGCCCTGTTTGAAATTGTTTAATTTGTATGTTCGTTCATTTTTATTTATTTTTGCTATTTACACAATGTTTAAGTTGTTTTTAAGTTTGTAGGTGTCCAGATACAGAAACTGAATAATTAAATGTAAAATAGCACTGGATAGTCTTCAATGTAAAAATTAAATATACAATCAAACCAAAATTTATTCAGACACCTTGAACATTTCTCACATTATTACAGTTTATTTGCTATTGCTTCTAAAATGGTTATAAAATATGACAAGAATTTAGAGTTAAACTCTGTCAGAACAAAGTCGTCTTGATAATGTCATAACTTTGATAGAAATGTACGTAATGGATTATGATCAACCAAAACTACAGACAACTGAACTATCAATACATTGTTGACCAATTACCAAGCACTGCTTCATTTTGTTCAGACTGTGGTGTGAAAAGGTTGCATTAGCAATTCAGAAAAAAAAAACACATAAGCAATGCATGGTGCTGAATAATTTTTGTTCCCAATTTTATATATAGATAGATAGATAAAACATTTATATCTATCTATTTCACTAGTAGTTCACTGTATGAAGATCCTTTGGGTATAATATGTCACAGTTTGCTTATACTGTACTCACTTACATAAATGTATTAGTGTCCTGTACCTACTAGTAAAATATGTATATCAAAAATTATATCTGGAGTCTGGATAATTTTTGGTATGACTGCGCATAAATTCTTGTTAAAACTACAAAGTAATGCAGTCAAGAGCAGTGAGTGATTTTTCTTTCATTTTCTTGGATTAACAGTACAGCAGCTAGTAGCTAAATTAGGCGCGGTCACTTTAAGAGACGATGAATGCATCTTTTTCCTCAACTGTTTACTTTCACTTAAGAAATAACTGACAAATAACTGAAAAAAAAAGGTTTTTCGAGCATACTTTCCAAGGCGGGTATTTTGACATATTTTTGTATGTATTTGTCGGCACAAGAGCAAAAAGAAGCAAATTCGGTGTACAAGCGTTTTGAGACGCCTTTCTCTGCGTGAGTCCTGAACACCAGAACACCGCGGTACTGAATTGGGCTCTTTCACATCCTTTTGTTTGTTCAAAACTGCGATTAGTATTTGTTCGTTCATGTGCAGGAGGGACTGTCTGTGATGCGCAGCTCTCTCTCTCTCTCTCTCTCTCTCTCTCCGCACCGAGCACAGCGCTCGAGTAACCAACTACTCGGTTCAGCTTTTCTGCGTCTTGTGTTTGGATGCTTGATACCGATTGTTAGCGACGGGCTTGAGCCAATACTAAACGCATCGTCTTCGAGCCATAGATCGTTAAAGGTACATTTTCCCATTGTGATAGCCAGGATGATTAAAATTAAGCTAAGCAGTGATTCAGTATGATACAGTATGTTCGGAGTTCGCGCGGGTTTCTGTGAAAGTCCTTCTGACAAGTCTGTATGCTGCCGCATGGACCTTGTAGTTCTGGAACGCTGTGATACCAGTGTGATACCACCCAGATTCCTCATACAGAACTACAACAGGCGAAACAACTGAATGCCATTGCCGCTGCGAGCGCATTTTGATGGAAGAACAAATTAATGGACTAGCATATCAATTTAACGTGGCTAAAAAAAAATTATGACCTTGTATGGAAAATCCGGACGTTTTTATGACTTTTTATGGCATTAAATTCTTATTGTTAAATGTATGACTTTTTATGGCCCCGCGGAAACCCTGGTAATGGATTGTGGAGGTCTTCTCCCATTGCAATTAATGTTACATTAACATTCACCAGTGTTTGTTTACTGCTTGTTCATTTACAAATGTGGCCTAAAACATGCTTAAATATATATTTGGCTATTGGTTAACATTATTTTCCATGTTTACATCTCCTAGGTGATGTCAGGCAGTCATTTTAAAGATGTAGAAAGATGATTACTGAAGATATTCTTAGAGAAGAATGTATGTTAATGAATAATGCACAATAAGACCACGAACATGAATTAAGAAATTAAACTATTTCAATTGTGATTTCATTATCATAAATTGATCAATTGTGGATAAATTGTGAGGGGGCTGAGACAGCACCAGAGAATTTCGTTCATGGTCAAAGACTGCTTTCTATGAAAGCTTGTTTCCACCACAGGATTATAATTAAAAAAAAAGTAAAAGGAAATTACAATTTATCACATCACGATTCTGAGAATATGGGTTATAAGCTACCCAGACTCAGTCACTGGGAATACATGCCTCTACCTACATTTCAGCAAAGCTAAAAAAAAAAGCTTATCTATACAAATGAGATAAAAATGTGCATTTTTATTTCATGGTGGAACAAGCTTCCATAGGTTACACTCCCTATAGAGTCTACAGGGAGATTATAGTGACGCTAAAAAACATCTCAAATGACCACACAGCTCTTATCACTGCCTCACTTGCATTCAGAAGCATGTCTCAGGTTTTCTGCTATATTACAGACAATGTCAAAGCACAACACACACTGTTGTTTCTATTCATCTACCTTGCATTTCAGAGTAGGCTAAGAAACAGCAACCTACAAGCTACTCCCTTAGGTTCTGTGTAGCACAGAAAAGACAGTCAATCAAAGTTTAATAGGATTCTGGGTTTCTCACCTACAGTATAAGAAAAACACAGAGAGCGCAGAAATCCCAGATCTGACTTGCTCACACCAGCACACATCTCTGCATGTTGACTAGTTATGTACACAACAATGTATTCTTAACTGTTCTGCGTCCGCTGGTTGAATTTAGAATCTGAGCAAACAAGACATGAGTCTTTTTTTATTATTATTTCACGCCTGAAACAGGAATACATGATACAACCTGCTCTGTCAATAGCATTATGTTGATTACAACAAAACAATTCTGATTTGTTAAAAAATAAAAATAACTTGCAATACGAGTAAACAAGAGGGTCCAGAGGGTTTACAAGCAAAAATATGAATCTCATATTTTTGTTAAAGGAAGAATTATTCAGCATGCATTATTCAGCAATACCTATTACTATTTGAGCTGTAATCTATGTTTTAGAGGTGAGACTACTGTTCTGGGCAAATTAATTTCTGGTTTTGTGTTACCAATGTAATTTCTGTAAGTGTAGTGCAGTTATAAATATTGCATAGGTTATTCAGCAACTCTATAACAGTTGTCTCTTTGCAACACACATAAAGTCGTGTGGCTATTACTTTTAAGGCAGTGAGTATTTTTTGGTATTTTTGGTTTTATAATTTAGAAGATTATACTAAAGTGACAACTGAATGTAATGTTTTTGGATAATAAAATAATTTTAATGAAAATATATTATGTTTCAATTCTATTATGTTATGTTATATAATATTATTTAAATGTATATTAAACGCAATAAGTTATTAAATTAAAATCATTTTAATTAATTGTTTTATTATAATTAAAATAGATTCTTCTATGTAATTTCATAAACATTTATATTTATGGTTATGGTTAAAGTTTACTGTTAATTGCACTGACTAGCATTTGAGGGTAAACAGCTTTACTTAATGTAATTTACTTTTAATGATAAAGTACATCTAAAATGCATTAACTCTGAATACCATCAGTACAGAATAATATTGAATAACACTAAAATTACAATCAAGTATTTTAGACATGCTTTATTTAGTCAACACATCAATATGCTTTTATAAAGTACAACAAATGATTATTAAACCATAATGGCTTTAAAGTGAAAGTTTTCATTTGACATTAAAAGTGCATTTTTATCTTTACTTTTCATTTTGTCACAGTGTAGGATCAGTTCTCAGCAGACGGACAGATGGTCAAAGCTCATTATACTCCACAAATCTTCATGAAATCTAAAGCCCAGATTCTATTCTATTCTCTGTGATTTCACACCTGTCTAAAGCATCTCACATCCCTTTCATCATCACACAATCACATCTCATGCACTACTGTCCCGTCCCAAAAACTGCAGCTTGAGCAATTACAGAGTATCCAATACCTGTTTCTGTAAACGTGTCTGAAGCATGACCAGAGTGTGCAGTCGAATTACAGAACTTAATGTCGCCTAGAAAACCCAACACTTCCTCTGAACAGCACTAAAGGAAAGAGCTTTGCAGTGTGACATGACATTCACTTGACTAGTCTTTTAGCAGTGAGGTTTAAACTTACCTTTCAGTGCGAGCACAGTCTGGGCCTCTATGGATCCATTGGCATTGTCTGCCATGCAGCTGTACAAACCGGCATCTTCCTCCGTGAGACTTAAGATCTGCAGACTGCCTCCGCCAAGCACTTCAAAGCGGCCCTTGCTGTGCGGAGAAGAGAAAAAGGCGATGTCATTACGCTCCATGCAGAAAGTCAAATGTATACTTAGCCCAACACTAATTCAATAACTGAAGTATACATGTTCCTTCTTACATGCCAAAAAATATAATCTATATCTCAAAGGGTGCATTCTAGCAGAAAAAGGTAGCCTCAACATTGTGGAGGTCAGGCTTGATAATCAGAAGTTCTCTCGCCATCAGGGGCAAACAATAAATGGGTCACCACTGTTCCCTTGAGGTCACCAAAGTAATTAATCCCATGATGCTTTAGGAGGACTGTCCAGGTAATAACTGTACTGTATGTGGCTTTGAATAAAAGGGATTGTTCCATAAGAGGGTAGTGTTAGCAGGAAAATATTGTTAGTTTGCCTTAGAATGTCAAGGTAACTATTACATTATTATTATTTCAAATGTATTTCAACCGTTACCAAAAGATTGAATACAAAAGCGTCTGAATGAATTTTTATATTTGCTATTTTTCATCCGTTACCAAAAGTTGTCCGAATACAAAAGATATCCCTGAGTTTATTTATTAACTATTTTTTCAACCCTGTTGCCAAAAGTTGTCTGAATACAAAAGGCATGTCCAAAATGATTTACTATTTTTCAAGTTCTCTGAATATAAAATAATAATAAATAAAAAAATACAAAATATATCAATACAATTTAAAAACTCTGTTTGATTCATAGTAATAATATATATATACATATATATTACATGCTTGTTGTGTCTAGAAGACCATTCAAAATTGTGGGTTTTCTAGGACACAACAATAATGTGTTTTCAAATTTTTGGCATTTTTTTGTCTTTTATTTTTAATTTATTTTACACTTAAAGAAGATGTAATGCTAGTACCAAAATCTATAAACTGTCAAGCATGACTCAGCAAATAAAATGTCTGAGTCCTGAGAGGGCAGCTTGACAGAGTCTGTTACACACGCCAGACCACAGGACCTGCATAAGAGCAAGTAACTCAAAAGCCTCGTGCTCAGAGAAACTCCACCCTGCCTCAAACCATCACACATACCTCATCCCAAAGGAAAATCAGCAGGTCTCATAAAGAAGGCCTTTGTAATTTTGGGCTAAAGAACACGCTATGAAACACGTAGGCCCTCTCTCGTCCACCTAAGACACACTTCAGTCTCCATTTTTTCTTTCATGGATTATGATGTTGTAAGTTATAAGCTCTTTTAAGGGTGTGAATGCTGTAGTTCCACACATCAGTGCCTCTCAACTGCAATTGTCTTCTGATCTCTGCATGTGTCTCTAGTCGCGTGCCTTCAAAACTTTAATGCAGGGATCCTCAAATCTGGCCCACAAGATCCATTTTCCTGCAGAGTTTAGCTCTAACCCAGATCAAACACACCTGAGCATGCTAATCAGTGTTTTCAGGATCATTAGAAAATCACAGGTGGGTGAGTTTGATCAGGGTTGGAGCTAAACTCTGGCCAAGATTTAAGGAGCCCTGCTTTAACCCTCTGGAGGCGATTAACGCAGATACGAGTTATGAGTCATTTTCTCCTGATAACCCCCGAAAAGAACTTAAATTACACTTTCAGTTTTAATCGTACAGATAAGAGCAATACATCAATCGAATCTGTAAAGGGTCTACTTTTTTTGGATACAGACATAATAACAACAAAACTTTGTGAACTTATAAAATAAAGATAACAAACAAAGTGTGCTGTCTGCAGCCTTTGTCTGCGCTGATCTTCATGTACAAACATGTCATTAAAATGAACTGTAACTCCGTGAATACTCAACGAAGTGACATGAGAGAGATATCTATAGATAGCTTGACATGTCTACTTTTAAACTAAACAAGTGCCGCAGAAAACAAATATTCTGTGATAAAGTAATCCATATGAAAACAACGCGATGTCCGTTTTTCACGTCTTTGTCTCCTGCAACAATGAGCAATTACAGCAATTTTAGGATGATTGTAATTGAAATGGCTGAAAAATCTAAAATATAGCCACTAGTAATATGATTAGATGGCTTACCACTTTTGACCAATAGGTGGCGCTGTTATCAAATAATTTTGGTGTGTTCTGTGTGAGGTGACAATGGCACACACAAAGTTTGGTGTCAATATGCCAAAGCATTGCAGAGATACAGCCTCAAGTGTCACAAAATCGTTGCTGTGGTATGTGAAAACACTTTTGTCTATCGACACAAAATCCATTTTTTTTAGTCATCACAGTGGGAAGACCACTCGATTTTGGTGAAAATCGGACCAACGGCTGATGAGGAGTTAGAAAAAGTAGGTTTTCAACATAAATCAAAATGGTGGACAGGAAGTCCAGCTTACTCTGGCATATTTGGTATCTATGTTTTAGGCATAAGCCACGGAATATTTTGAGATCAGTTTCATTGCAATAGGCTAATTCAATTAAAAGTTATTAGCATTTATATAAATGTAATTATTAATTGGTTAATGAATGGTTTATTACTCTTGACCACTCCTGTTACCAAATTAATGTGGCATTGTCAGTGTGAGGTGATAATGATGACACATACAAAGTTTGCTGCAAATATGTCAAAGCTTTGCAGAGATATAGGCTCAGAATTATTATTTTGGCACAGTGCCTAAAATTTGTAATGGTGCTGTATGAAAATGGTTTTGTCAATCATCACAAAATGAATAACTTTTGGTCAGCACAGTCTGAAGATGATCTGACTTGATTTTGGTGAAAATCAGACCAACAGTTGAGGAGAAGATAGAAAAGGTAGGATTATAACTTAAATCAAAATGGCAGACAGGGAGTTCAGATTTACTACTAAAAAATCATCTTTCCAACAAATTTGTTCATGCACTAAACGAAAACCATTTCGTGTATCAACACGAAATCCATAACTTTTTGCCACCTTGGTCTGAAGATGATCTGAGCCAAATTTGGTGAAAATTGAACCAGTGATATAGGAGGAGTTCAAAAAAGTATGTTTTCAACATCAATCAAAATGGCGGACAGGACGTTCAGTCAATTATGGGAAATTGTTATCGATGTTTTCAGAATGATGCAAGGTATCTATCAACATCAGTCTGATTACAATAGGTTAATGTAAGCAAAAGTTATTAACATTTTTATAAATTTCATTATAACTTTTGCCCCCAAACTTTTTGAGTACCATCCTAAAATGGCTGACATGGGTTATCATTCCAAAATACCAAAATTGGATATCATTCGACTCGAAATGACCCACTGAATCTAAAGAGATAAGTTTTGTGATTTTTGGCCAAAGCATTCAGAAGTTATGAGCAAAAATATGATTTTTTTTTTTCTCCTGACCACTAAGGGGCAAAGTGCCAAAACATTGCAAGTAGTCTCAGGTCATGCTTGTTATAACACACACCAAGTTTGGTCTTAATAGGCCAAACCATTGTGGAGATATAGCCTCACATCCACTTTTGCATGCTTTTCGTAGAATTCGTTCACATGCAGTTCGGAAACAGTATGACTAATCAACTTGAATTCCATAACTTTTTGCCAGCGTTCTCAGAAGATGATCTGGTTACAATTTTGTGACAATTGGTTAAATGGCCTGGGACGAGTTCGAAAAAGTAGTTTTTACGAACAATTGAAAATAGCGGAAAAACTAAACCTTGCGATTTTTTAATTTTGGTGTCCTTTCGACTGGGCATGAGCCAAGGAATCAGAGGAAAAAACTATTTTTATTTTGTGGTTTAGTTCAAAAGTTATTAGCATAACATTTTTGAAAGTTTAGACAAGTGGCGGTGCTAAAGAGTTTGAGTTAGAGACTCCAAATTTGCTATGGCAACTCTTCTCACTGTCCTCTATCAGTGTGCAAAATTTCACAACTTTCCCACAAGCAGTTCTATGGGCTGCCATAGACTTGCAGCGGAAGAAAAAAAATCACGCTAACGGATAAAATAGGTGCCTAAGCAACGTCGGTGCTTGGCCCCTAATAATAAATTCAATGGTTTCAAGCCCTATTTTGCACCATATAAACATCATAATTCCTCCCATTCATTTTTCAACGAGTGGTCACCCTTAAATGGTTCCTTAACGTTTCTCAACTTGTGTACATTTGACACATACTATTCTTTATTCAGGACCATCAATGCTTTTGGAGCGGTGAGGGAGCAGTAATGCTTTTGTTCTATGTATGGAGTCACCCCAAATAACCCAGAACTTGTGGGCCAAATAACAGCCTTGTGACTGCAGACCGGTTTGGGCTAACAGCTAGCGATGTGTATGCTGTGATGTATATCCAGTTTGCAGCTCTGAGGCTAAACTACTGGCATCCGTCAACAGAAATCCAACACCAAACTACCGGTGGCGCTGACCCAACCTGCCTCACAGCAGCCAGCCTGTGATTGATGCCGTCATAAGATACAAGTGAGTGAGATGAAAGGCTTCCTTGTCAACAGCTCGGAAGGTTCTGGCATCGTCTCCGCCCTTAACTGTTCAGCTCCATGGCTGTGACTCCAAACAGAGCAGCTCCTAATGCTGTGAAAGACTTGAACGAGGGTAGTGACATTATTCCATCTGAAGCCACCAGCAAAAGTTGTGTGCTACCCCACTGGAAAATCCAGTTAAAACCAGCTTCTGATGGTTTCTACCACCATAAAGTCAAAAATGTCAGTGAGATAATCTATATTTCATAAAGCTGAAAAAAGAATGAAACTCTTGAAAAGAAAACATTATTATCACACTTGTATATTAATGGTTGTGGCACCCTCAGTGTTACAAACAAAATACTGTAGGTGAAGTTTATTAGGTAAGGTAAAATCTGCTTCATTGTTTATTAATATAAAAAAATATATCTACCAAACCAAAGTCATATGATGTGACCGATAAAGAAAAAAAGAATAAGAAAAAGAAGAAAGAAAGCTCATGACTGTCAGTAAGTTTTTAAAAAGATCAGAAATCCGGTTTTAAAATGTACTATTGTGATGTTGTAAAAAAATATTTAAGTACATAAATAAAAAAAAATAAAAACAATGGCATTTGTGAATGATTGTTTAAACCATAAATAAATTGATTAAAGTGTAAAAAATGTTTTGAGATAAAAGACACTCTGAATTAATCATTCATTCACTAATGTCATTTATATATATATATATATATATATATATAACATTTGTTTTACTTGATGGTTATCAATATCTAATATTTTTTAGAAATGAAAACCTTTCATAAAAATCTTATAAAAGCCTCTTTTTTTCAAAACCATAAACAATTATAAATACAAAAAGTAGCCCACATTTTTAGGAACTTGGCACATGTGTTTTAAACAATTTCTAGTTTTTACATGTTTAGTTATGGACATTCTTCTTTATCATTGACCCTTTTTTATCTGGTCTACCACACAATGTTCTTAAAATCCCCAACAAATACTCAATCCTATCTAAAACTATCTAACTAGACCAGCTTGAAAGGCAGCTAAGACCATCTTGGTTAAGATTTAACAACCTAAGCTGGAATTATCTGTGTTTTTTAAATGTTGAATAATACGTAGTTAGGAATTAACTGCTTTTTTTTAACTGAGAAGAATGCATTCATATTTATTAATTTAACAACATTGTTGAATAAAGAACATTTCACAAAGCAAATAAATAGTTATAGAGCATTATAATATGCAGGTGGCTCTGAAACAGACTGAATATCATCTCTGGACAGGGCTGTATCCTGACTACATCACATTCAAAGAGTTCAAAGAAGAAAAAACATTCGGAGTCAAGAACCTTTATGAGCTAATGTCATAATATTCTCTAAATCCTGAATATATGTTCGCGCGGCAGCTCCAGTGTGATGTGTGCTGCTCTTTTATAGAACAAGGACTAGGCTTCAAATGAAATACCTCAGAAGAGGAAAAAAATGAGCTTAAAATCAATACTAAGAGCTCCATCTTTACAATGAGTCAGAGTGTTTGTTTTTCCCAGCTGGGCTTAGATGGACCATCATCATACCTTTCTTTATTTGTTTTGCAGGTGCCTCCAATGGTTAACCAATATTTTGATTAGCACATCACTACGCGTATGCCCGAAGCCACAGCCTGCGTAATACGTGCACATTAGAGGTCTGAATAAACTGGCGGGTGAGACTGGATTTAACCCTGGATGTGTCATCAGATTCTGAGTGCACAGAGAGGGTACTGTCATTTCTAAAGGGACGGGGGCACAGAGGGACTCACAGAGGGAAAAAAATGGACAGAGAAGCCAAAATGGAGAGGCAGCCACAAAATTCATATTCTCCAATGACAAAAACAGCTGCCACACATTTGGCTTCATGGTCTATTCAACAGCAGTGATGTCCTGCCAACCAGTAAAACAGACATCCAGTACAATGCATTCCAACCCTTCACTTTTCGGTACCAAAATTTCAGTATTCGGTACAGATACCAGTGAAAATCCATGGTTCTTGGTACCAATTTCGGTACCAAAGCAAAACACAAAAATATGCTAATTAAAAAAATAAATAAATAAAACCAATGCCATTATTTATACTTATTTACAATTGTGTTTAAAGTTTAAAGTTTGTGTTTAAAGTTATATAATTATGAAAAACAGTAAACAAGTTTCACCCAAATTTAATTTGTCTTTTAATTTATGAAATTTAAACACATTTTATTTTTGGTAAATAAAGGGGATTTGCTATTAAAATTAAAACACAGAAGAAATATTGTGATTTATTTCTTTAAAAAATAAAGTTTTATAAAATTTTTCAACAGTAGTAGCAGTATCACATACATTTTACTAAATAATAGTAATATTTCTAGCACAATGCCTTTATGTAAAAATTAACTTTTAGGCCTAATGAATGCATATTTGTCATTTTAACTGAACTTAAGATATTTTTGGTCATTGAGGGTTACTTTAAAAAAATAGTAATAGATCATATTAATTATTATTTAAAGATAATACTAGTATGATAGTAGAATAAGAAGTAATGTATATACAGTGCACTATGAATTGATGAGCTGCTGGGCTCATGAATATTAATCACGTTGTCTGCGTTCAGTCAAAATGGTTTGCTGAAATCAAAACAGGGACGGTAAGAGATCAGCGCCAGCCAATGAAATTGCCATTTGCGCATTAGCTCCGCCCACTACCGGAGAAACTGGTATGTCTTCTGCTTGTTCGAAAATGAATATGAATAATTCTAAATGTACTCCATTATTTTGACAGGAGAAGACAACAAAGAATAGTTTACAAATAACGTGTCGATTCAGCGTGGTAAGACTCTCGCTCTCTCTCTCTTTGCATGTGTGAGAAACAGCGCTATCAGTAAAGCAACGGTGAGTCGTGCGCCTTCACAAAGAGTTTACAGAGCATCAAATACAGGTGCGCTGTGCGTCCATTGAGATGAACTGAAAAGTTCAAATCGCTTGATGGAGAGAGAGCTCTGAAGCTCAGATGCTGAAATTAATGCAAGCGTCATGCGCTTTGGTCTATGTAGTAAACAAACCCGCACGTCTCTGCCATTCATTAATTCACACAGAGACGCCCCAGCCGGCATTTCAACGTTGATTGAAGGTTGAAACAACGTTGGTACCATGGTTGAATCAACGTTGAATTACCTTTCGATTTTGCAAATTGGATCAACGTTGGTATTGTAACGTTGATTCACTGTTGTATCAACGTTGTTTCAGCGTTAAAACAACAACTGACCTTATTTCAAACATATTTCAACGTTGAAAGTTGGTCATGGGCAGACTGTTTTTCAACCGTTCAGCTTTAAACGTTGTATCAACGTTGTTTCAGCGTTAAAACAACAACTGACCTTATTTCAAACATATTTCAACGTTGAAGGTTGGTCATTTGCCGGCTGGGGCGCAGAACACGGATTCATATTTCAAACATCTTCTGCGGCTTAACATTTACAGATACTGGTCCATATGGAGATTTGATTTGATTAATTTATGCTAACTTTGACAAATTCCACGACTGTCCATATTAAAAGTTTCATTTTCATGACTGGATTTTGAGATTCCATCCTCGTTTTCTGCTTCGCGGAAATCATAGCGCTGAACCGGGTTTGAACGGGACCTCGGTACTACCGGTACTTAAAGAAACCTGGTACCGTCACATTAAATTTTTTTTAGTACCAACTTGGTACCGAAGTACCGGGTCTTTTGACAACACTAGTTTGAGGATTGCTGCTATACGAAAAGAAAATTAAACGGCTCAAATAAAATTTGAAAAATGTTGTGTAGTATAACAATTAAGTAAAAAGTAATAACATATATTCTTTGCATTGAATGTGAATGTACACATCCTCATAATTTCATTATTATTCAGAAATCAATCATTCAGTACACCAAAAAACAAAAACATTCTCAGAAGTTTCCAGACTGCTACAAAGAACTAGGCAATTTTACAAATGTTTGCAAGATTTGTGGCATTGAATCATTTAAGCATACTTAAATTGCTTACAATACAACAAAGTAGTAAGCAGCATAGTGGTTGGTTGCTTTATATCATTCAGACACATTGTCTGGCTCTCCTTTTTTCCCTCCACCCAGTTCTTTACCCAGTCTTCAGTGTTTATCCTTCAGTGAATCCAGCCTGTTCTTACACTCCCACTAAGAATCCTAAGCATCTCCAAACGTCATCATCGGTCTATCAGAAGAGGATCCCAGAGATGGGCAACATCTAGGGCCAAGGACTGAGAGCAGCTGGCATGACTCCGCGGTTAATAGAGCACTGTTTGATTTTTGACATGAGAAAAACACCTTTCCCCCTATACACATACAAAGGAGCTCAAGAGACTCCTTGGGCCCTATCATACACTCGGTGCAATGCGACGCAAGACACAGCGCAAATGTGTTTGCTAGTTTCAGTCCAGCTCTGTTCGCATTTTCCCATACAGCTCCATGTCGTTTAATTAGCAAATGCATTTGCATCCATTTGTGCGCCCATGGGCGTGCTGGTCTAAAAAGAGAGTTGTGTTCAGTCGCATTGATATTTTAAGGAGCTGAAAATAGACTGCGCCATAGACCAACTCAAACGTGGTCTAAAGTCAATGGCGCAATATGCTTTTGTTATTTAAAGAGAGCTTTGGTATACAGTGCACCTCTGGGCGGGTCCACAGTGCGCGTTGACTTTGCTTATTACATACAGGGATGCGCATCACACAAACATGCCAAATATTAAAATCAAAAGGATTACAGGTGTAAAAGAATATTATTGTGTAGGCTACATAAATATAAAAATGTAATGATGGATAGTCATTGTATGTATTAGAATTAGGCTACCTATTTGCAATTCAGCCTATTACTACTTATAATGACGAATGAAATTGGCTAATTAATTGAACAATCCTGCCAATACAGCCACTATTTGAAAGCATGCACTGCTACTTCATCCCACACCTTCTTCACCTCAGGAAGCTTTGGTGGATTCCTGCTTGTCCCGTAGATGATCTGCTTGCGCGCTTTAATTTTGCGCATGAGCAGATCGGTTTCTTCGCTTGAGAAGTGTTCAGCTTTTCCGCCAATAAATTCCGGCATGTAAATAACGATTACATTCAAGATTAATATATTTGTAATAATGTACAAATTTAATTGCAACTTCATTATTACTAATGTGTAATAACAAATATTTTAAAATTCATGACTTTAAAGTTTCAATAGAAATGACGAAATCAACGTATATTTTGGTTTACCATAAATTTCTTACATTACCTATATTATTACTTTTTGCTAAAACTTCTATTTAACAAAGATGGTTTGTGCTGGGTCATCAGCGCCCCTTCCTCTAGCCGAACATTACATGGCCAGACTCTATATCAGGAGAGTGTTGGCTCATAACTGCATTTTATCTGGTTATTACATATCCTGAACAAAAGGCTGTAGAAATTATTGCCCATTGACATTGATAAGCAACTCTGCCAATGGCCAACCTACAATAATTTCACCCGATCCTTATAGATCGGGAGAGCAAGAGACAATGATCAACCCCAAATTGGATTTTAAATAGGGTTCCAGAGAGTCGAGCAAAGGGAACAAGTGGGCAGGATAAATAGCTAGTCGGTTGATCAGCATTTCAGTTTTACTGAGCTGCCGTGGATAACAAACATTCAGGTATAGTTGGATCAGCTACACTATTCCAAAAACCATCCAGTTCAGAATCAATGTGTGAGAAGTTTATGCACAGAAACATACAAAAGGTGCAGGGCTACTAGCATAACACAATTAAATAAATTGTAAAAAAGTAAGGGTTTCTGAGTTTCAAGACATTAAGTATTATATGATATGGATTTAATAAAATATTTTTAACAAAAATCATTGATTGCACTCACAAAGTGAAGTAATCTTGTAATCACTGGTTCACACACAAAAAAACATACTTTAGAAATTAGTATAACAGAGTAGAATTCTTTACATTAATAAAATAAATAATTATATTGATGTTAATACTATCATTATTTTAATATTAAAATAGCATTAAACATACTTTTGTGTGACTTTTCTCAGATTTTCTTTAGGGATGAACAACATATTGTACCTGTTGTAACAACCACTTCAGTAACTGTCTGGTTCAGCTCAGCTTCTAAATCGGACCTCAGAAGACTACAGAGGGTAGTCCGGACTGCTGAGCGAATTATCGGTACAACCCTCCCATCTATTCAAGAACTGTACTTATCCAGAGTGAGCAAAAGGGCTGTTAAAATCACTCTGGACCCCTCACATCCAGCACACTCCCTCTTTGAACTGTTGCCATCTGGTCGACGCTACAGAGCACTAAGCACCAGAACGACCAGACACAGGAACAGTTTCTTCCCTCAGGCAATCCATCTTATGAACAGCTGATAATAACTGTGGGACACACTACACTATTTATATTTATATACACTACACTTTTTATCCAACACACATACTTAGCGTACACGTAAATCTTTTGCACATAATTATACATGTACATACATGGAACACACTATACTACTTATATTTATATTTATATACACATACACTTATTTATCCAAACACACATACTTAGCGTACAGTTACAATTTTTCCACATAATATACATGTACATACATAAATGCTCTTTTTAATATACCTGCCATACATTGTCAATTTGTATATTGTCAATCCTTACCCACCTATTTGTATTTTTTTGTATTTTTTATTCCTTATTGTGTTTTTTGTTCTGTCGCTGTTATGTTGCACTGCGGAGCTCTGTCACGAAAACAAATTCCTCGTATGTGTGAACATACCTGGCAATAAAGCTCATTCTGATTCTGATTCTGATTCTGATTGGTAACAAATAAGTTAACACTCAATATTAGAATATTATTATAGTAGTATTATTACAGTATTAGCTGATACTGAATATTTCATTATGCATGCGCATTTTCCTTATTTTTTACATGTAGATCTTAATCTTTAAATATTTAAATTATTTGAAACGGCTAATAATGAAAATGGATTATTTTTACTGGATTACTACAAAATGTTTTATGAAATAAACCTTTTAAAACAAAACAAATTTTTGGGTAAACTAACCCTTCAATAACACTGATAAATGTCATTTAGAAAATCTCATGATTTATAATGCCCAAAATTCACTTGTAACATTTACAACAATTGATTTTGGCTTTTAGTGCTATATTCTTAAATTATTTAGACAAAACAGAATAGAATTTATTATTAGGTCATCCCAATTCTCTAATAATTTCCTGGAATTTTCAAGGCCTGGATATCACGATGTTAAAACTTCCCTGTTGAGAACATCGGTTGATCACACGTGCACTTTGAAAGTGAAAGTGAAAGTGACGTGACATTCAGCCAAGTATGGTGACCCATACTCAGAATTTGTGCTCTGCGTTTAACCCATCCGAAATGCACACACACAGAGCAGTGAACACACACACACACTGTGAGCACACACCCGGAGCAGTGGGCAGCCATTTATGCTGCGGCGCCCGGGGAGCAGTTGGGGGTTCGATGCCTTGCTCAAGGGCACCTAAGTCGTGGTATTGAAGGTGGCTTTGGACACCCTGCAGCTAATAAGAATTGAGCATGAAAAGGTGGCTTTCCAGGTCTAATCTGTGAACAGCCTGGCAGTGTTTCTCATGAGAAAGGTTTGAGAGAGATTGTGTGTGTGTGTGTGTGTGTGTGTGTGTGTGTGTGTGTGTGTGTGTGTGTGTGTGTGTGTGTGTGGGTTGTGTAGACACTTGCAGTCTTGACTGGCATTTACACCTCTCTTGCAGGCGCCCGTCACTCTAATTATTTACTCGGGCAGCTGGGACAGAGCTGTATGCCAGCAGAACTGCAGACGTATACAGAGAGTGATCCCTAAAAGTGGACACTGCTGCCACATGCTCATTTGTTTTAAGCTTGTGTTCGTCACACTGGCAACACACTGAGGAATCAATGACCTGTTAGTGGAAATCACTGTCTGATTCAGGGAGCAGAGCTCTGGATCTATTAATAGCAGAGTATCTACCCACCCCGGAGATCTGTGAGGACAGAGATGCTGTTTGATGATGCATTCCCTACCTGTACTCAATGAGCTGGTCTTTGTGCGTCCATGTGACGTAGGCTGTGGGATGTCCCGTCACCACACAGGGGAGCAGAATGCTCTCTCCAACGACTTTAGACACATGCTGAGGCTCCAGGAGAAACTCCAGGGTCCTTTCTTCCCCTGAATCTGTACAAAACAGAGAAGTGAATTCACAGTCAGTGTCTGCCCCAGTGCTAATATTATTTTTAATAATTTAAATAATAATTACTTTCAAAAAAATGTTTTGTTTTTCTGTAAAAATATTGAAACATCCTTAAAACAAGTCAATCTATATGAAAAGTTAAATAACAAATACTGTTATATATACATATAGATATATTAGGGGTGTCCCCCACTAAGGATTTTCATAGTCGAATTGGAATTTTCAAATCTTGCTAATATTCGACTGAAGGTTGAATCATATGTTTGGGGGCGGGGCAAAACACAGGGTACAACTCTAAAGTAGTAGTAGCCCTTTATTGTCACTAGTCACAAGTACCAGTCACAAGATGGTTTTGTGTGAAAATCCCAGTAGATCAGCAGTTTTTGAAATACTCAGACCAGCCCGTCTGCCATCAACAACCATTCCACGTTCAAAGTCACTTAAATCCCCTTCTTCCCCATTTTGATGCTCGGTTTGAACTTCAGCAAGTCGTCTTCACCACATCTAGATGACTAAATGCACTGAGTTGCTGCCATGTGATTGGCTGATTAGCAATTCGTGTTCAAGCAACTGAACAGGTATACCTCATAAAGTGGCCGGTGAGTATATATATATATATATATATATATATATATATATATATATATATATATATATATATATATATATATATATATATATATATAAATAATATATAAAAAATGTTTTTAGAGAATATATATTTTCTATTAAGTTGAAACCTTTGAGAACATTTTTTTCTATTGCTAGTCAACACAAAAATGATAATTCTGTCATTATAATATTATAGTACTCATCCTCATGTTGTTCCAAACCTGTATGACTTTCTTTCTTCTGCAGAACATAACATTAGATATTCTGAGTGCCAGATATTAGATATTCTATGTCTCAGTGTCTCAGTGTCCATCAGAGGTGGGTAGAGTACCCAAAAACTGTACTCAAGTAAAAGTAAAAGTACTTCTAGAAATATTTACTCAAGTAAAAGTAAAAGTACTAGTCTGAATAGTTACTTGAGTAAGAGTAAAAGAGTATCGGATAAAAAATCTACTCAAGAAGTTAGTTACTAGTTACTTTGGGTCATATATACTGGGCCTATTTTTATTTAGATATATAGATAAAATGTATGTAATGTATGAGAGAAAGTAGACGGTGCGTTTGGAATAAACTGAAGCATTTATAACATTTATTGCATTTATTGCATTAAGATAAAGTAACAAGAGGAGCGTCGCCCACAGTAACTAAGTAAAAGTACAGAATTTTTCCAAAAAATTTACTCCATTAAGAGTAAAAGTACCCATCTTTAAATATACTCCAAAAAGTATTAGTTACCCCAAAAAATTACTCAAGTAAATGTAACGAAGTAAATGTAACTCGTTACTACCCACCTCTGGTGTCCATACAGAGGTCAATGGGGTCCAATGTTGTTTGATGAGAGAATTTTTATTTGTGAGTGGACTATATTTTTAAACATGATTTTAATACAATTTAGGCTTCTGTTTTGTATAACAAAAGGTTGGGTAAGAAATATATATATATATATATACATATATATATATATATAACAAATGTTATTCTTACTCCTCGATAATTTGTTTAAAAGGATGTTTAAATAGACAAAAAGCATAAATAACATTTAAATATAATTTAAATAAATATATAAGAATAAACTCTGAATTTAAACTCTACTTTAAAACTCTCTCTCTCTCCTCTCAAATGTGTGAGTTTCAGTAGTGCATTAAAAAATATATGAAAATAAATAGATTCTGAATCATCAGAACTAATGCCTTGAATTTTTTTTGTGAAGAATGCAGAGGAATTGGCCTTTTCATTATAAATGCTGGGTAATTGTCTGTTCCCAAATAAACAAACAAACAAACAAAATTCCAAATTAAATTTAAATGTCATGAAATACATGTTTTTTTTTTTACTTGGATAATTTTCATGAATTTACTATTATTCTTTTATCAAAATGTCAATTGGTAAATTAGTCTTAATATTAAATTGCAGACAAAGCTTTTTACATTGGTAAAAAAAAAAACAACCCACACATAATTTAATTTGCAACACTACAGTATAGTTGATGATTTGATTTGGAAGTATGGAATATTTACCAGGCAGTATCTGTATTTCTGCTTCTTCACTGGTCTTGGTGGGCCCAGCATTGTCGATCACACAGCGGTACAGGCCTGCGTCTGCCTCTGTGGCGTTACTGATGACGAGAGCACCACTGGGCAGCATGAAGACTCTCTGGTCCAGCTTCACTGGCTCTTTGTTTTGTTCCCAGTGGATGAAAGACACCAGGTCTGGATTCACCTCACAGTTTAGCACATGACTGTCACCCACCCGCACTGATGCGGCTTCCGGCTGACTCAGGTACCGCGGTATACCTTAAAAGAGAAGGAGAGGAAGAAATCAGAATAATTACAAAAAATTCATTATTACATACTGGTTTGATATTCTGCTTATGAACTACACCCCATGAACAGAAAGTGTTAAGCAATTCTTGTGCAAATGAATAAAGAGAGTATATAAAATGGCATTTACTTTTGTAAACTGGCAAGGCTTTCGAAATGTTGAAATACCAAGAAAAACGTCTAAAGCTATTTACCTGTAGGCTAACATAATTTTCCCTGTCTGTGTGATCTACAGTATGTGCTTCAGAGGTGTAGGAAGTTATTGCATTTTGATTAATTGAAGACAATTATGTGCACTGTGGAATCATGCACAATAAGATCATAATCAAATATGGTATGTTTTAATTTCATTTTGACTTTTTTTTAAAGTTAATTATCTTCCTTCTATGCCAGAAATTCAAAAGCGGCTCTTTAGAGGTAAAAATAAAAAACCCATCTAAAACCCAGGGGAACATTTTACCCTCAAATCTCTGTAAATGAAACTGATGGTGCTGAAAAATAGTCAAAGCGTACAAGTGTTTACACTTTCTGGAGTTCCCCTGGTGTCCCTAAAGTGGAGAAACTGCCAGGAACCTCGTCTGTAAGCAGGTAGTGGTGCTGAAAGGCTTCTAAGTCACCGATTTCTCTGCTCCTCAGCCGATAAAGTCCAGAGAAAGTCCAGAGAAATTAATCTACATTAATTCTGGGGTGGTTCAACTATTTATGAATTCTAATTTTGCAGGTGATATATAGAATTTAACAAGATAACAAAAATGTAAATTTTCAAGAATCAGTCCAAACTATCTAAACTGCGTTTCCCGAACCTTCTTAATGCTACGTCATTTGTAAGTTGTACTTTTACGTTAATACGTGTTTCCCGAAATGTTCTTAGTTACGTATACCTTCTGTGAGTCATTCGTTCCTAAGGTTAGTCTGGACCACTCTTTAGCTATACCATATCGATGTTCACAGTTCACTCCGCTAGTGGCCATTGCCCAAAAAGCTTCTTCACGTTTC
This sequence comes from Carassius carassius, assembly GCF_963082965.1. Classification (NCBI taxonomy): domain Eukaryota; kingdom Metazoa; phylum Chordata; class Actinopteri; order Cypriniformes; family Cyprinidae; genus Carassius; species Carassius carassius. The sequence goes on along the minus strand of NC_081756.1, from coordinate 42,483,979 downwards.
AGTCAATACGATTGTAATTCTGTGGCAAGAAAAAGTGTAAAACCAAATAAATATTACTATTCTAAAATTGTAATACACCCAGTGTTCAATAAGTGTTCAATTAATTGAAGTGTTTTATGTAAATAATAAAAATGTCATTATAGCCTACTGATGGTTTTAGTTTTTCCATTATAATATGCAAAGGCACATCGGTTAGCAAACCATTAGGACATCAGCACATAATTAGGAGTCTATTTCAAAGGAATGAATGTGATGCGGAGTTCGGGCAGCGAGAAAGTAAATAGTTGTCCAAAATCAAAGACAGCTGCATCTGCGGAGCCAGTTAGGCCTAGTGTATTTGCACGATTTCATTATCGTGTCAGAATAGCTACCATATAAAATATACAATTCTAAAAAAAACTTGCCTACCATGGGAGCAAATTCAGCAGCTTTCACATCTTGTTGTTCCAACTTTGTTGAGACAAACTTGACGGAGCTACCCACTAAAGCCCGAAATTCAGCTGCTGGCTGCTCTCCGTCTTTATGCTGTAGGTAGTTATCTGGAGGTGGTTGGGGATGGATATGGGTTGAATAAGGCCTTGGCGTGGTGGTGCGTTCACTCAGTCACAAACATCCTACTCCGTCACGCCACCGATTACATGCCTTTCTCCAGGTACAAAGTGATGGAGACACATCAAGGCTTCCATGCCATTGCATGTGTCCAGTGAGTAATTGGCATTTTTGACGGGACACTTCGCCATCCCATCAGCGCTCGACCAGGCATTCATAATATATATGTGACCCTGGACCACAAAACCAGTCTTAAGTCACTGGGCTTTATTTTTAGCAATAGCCAGTTTAATGCCAAAAATCATTAGGATATTAAAGGAAAATGCTCTTCCCTCACGTAGCTCTCTCGTCTCAGTGCGTGCACTCAAACGCTGAAGAGTGCGGCACCACTATGCTAGCGTTAAGCTTAGCCCCATTCATTCCTTAGGATCCAAACAGGGATGAATTTAGAAGATAAAAAACACTTCCATGTATTCCCTATTTAAAAACAGTTACATGAGTAGTTACACGAGTAAGTATGGTGGCACAAAATAAAACGTTGCAATTTTCGAAGCGGATAAAAAATGATGACTATAATGTATGACGGAAGAGCACTTCGCAGCACTTCGACCTCGGCACAGTAATATCATCACTCCTGAAAAATCCTCACGTTTGTTGTATTGACAGAAGTTAGAGGGAGAGGGAGAGGGGGAGTTTTCAGGAGTGATGATATTACTGCACCAAAGTTGAAGTGTTCCTCTGGCTCAGTGGTAGAGCATTGCATTAGCAGTGCAAAAGGTAGAGGGTTTGATTCCCAGGGAACACATGTTAGGTAAAACATTTTAGCCTGAATGCACTGTAAGTCGCTTTGGACATTTAAAGTGTGTGTGTGTGTGTGTGTGTGTATATATATGTGTGTGTGTATGTGTGTGTGTGTGTGTGTGTGTGTGTGTGTGTGTGTGTGTGTGTGTGTGTGTGTGTGTGTGTGTGTGTGTGTCAGACAATGGAGAGATGCAAAATGTGCAGTGTTGGGGGGCCTCCAGGAATGAGGTTGGGAACCACTGTCCTAAGGTATGGTTCGGGGGAACACACCTAGGAAAGGTACACCTTTAGTTAAGACATACCTTTAGAGTCTTCATAGAACGCTAAGAGACACCGTTATCGGGAAACACAGCCATGATTTATAACTCTGATTCAACAATTAATTTAAATTTCCTGCATGGGATTTTAATGTATAAAATTATTTTATGTAATAATAATAATAATAATAATATGAAAAATTGTACTGTAGGAATATATTGCTGTTCAGTGCTTGGTGCTGTAATTTTATATTGGTTTATATATTATATTTTATATATATTATTTTATATTTTAGTTTGACTGAATGACTGATTGCGTTGATATATAAAATGTTTTTGAAAGACGTCTCTTATGCTCATCAAGTCAAACAGTAATATTGTGAAATATTATTACAATTTAAAATAACTTCTATATCAATATATATATTTTATCCTTTAGAAATCATTCTAACATACTTATTTGCTCAATAACCATTTATTCTTAAGCATGTTGAGAATAGTTGTTCTACTTAATATTTTTTTGGAAAGTAAGATAATGATTTAAAAAATTTACTGCCCCCTAAACATTGGAATGATGGTGTACTAATAACTGGGTGAAATCTGTGATGTGAGATCTGTAAATTCTGTAAATCTGTAAATCTTCATTTTGAGATTTTAAATAATGCCTGAAAGACATTTACTAGCCGAGGTCCTGGAAAAGTCATGGACTGAATAAGACATTTCTGATAAAAACTTTTTCTTTTCTTTTCTTTTTAAGGTTAAAGAGAGTTCTATATTTAAATCAGCTACGTTCCTCAAGTCTTCCTCATGTTTTTAGCCCTGAAACTGTTCAGTTGAGCTCATCGGAGCACTAAGTTCATCACTTCACATAATGAGGAGTGAAGCGTTGAACACTTTGCTTAATACAGTTGTCTCCACTTAATCACAGTTCCCTCTCATTCGATACGGTAGCTACTCCTTTTACATGTTTCTCTGCCAAATCTGCATCCTGCTTCATATGGAAATATAAATCACAAATGAGATCTCTTTAATATCTACCTTCTGGAAAAAGAAGTACACTTTGGCGCAGCAAAGAGTACTATTATAAAAAATAATATACTTAAGTACAAACTGAATGTAATGATTTTGTTGATGTAAGTTAAATTATTGTTAATTGAAATTAAATGGAAATGTGTTATACTTAGCTAAACTATAAAGTTTTTTTTTTTTTAACCATTGAAGTATGACTTTAGTCTACCTTCATACATAATTTCATTTCTATTAAAACTTTAAAATCACTGCCACTAAAGCTCAAAACAGAGATCTGTAGATACCTTGCAGGTGAACATAAAGACTCATGCATGAAAATATATTTGTGAGAGTCTAAGAGAAAGGAGTGATGGGGTTTCCTTTGTCTGGCATTAGTCCGTTAAACACATGCCATGCTCTCACTCTCTCTTAATGTGAAAGAGCATGCAGTGAGAGATGCTATCAGCCGCTGGCTCTGAGTGAACAGAGAACAGCATTCATTCATCTCCACAGGCTCTGCTTTATAACAGCAGACAGAAAGGTTTCACAGAGCATGCTGTGGGATTTTAATCCCCTTATAAACTATATACAAAATCTGGTTTTTAAAACAGAGCAGCTTTTATACTCTTAAAGGAAACATTCTGGGTATTTCTGTCCATTAAGTACCTTTTACAAGAAGAAAAACAAACATCTGTATGGCTAGAGGACATACAGTATAAAATATTTAAAATATAGGGAAAACATTTATTTTCTTGCAAAATAAACTCTTAGAGGGTGATTAATACAATAATGCAAAGTGGTTGAAGGTATTAGTGAAAGTGGTTGAAGCAATTTAATACATACATAAATGCATTAATGGAAATTTAAAGTTGATTCAAGTTTAAATTATGTTGTTATGTGAGAAGGCAGGCAGTGCAGAGTGATATTGTCACAGTGTCTGGTGTGTGTTTGCCTGGGTGTCCACTAGTGGTCTCACTTCCCCATAGTCACCCGACTGTAGGCACTACATTTCCCACAAATTGCACACCTGTTAATTGCACTCAGCTGTCTCCACTTTCATCGTTTTCACCTGTCTATATTAACCGGTCTGTTTCATGGAGTCCTTGTTTTCCGTCACCCGGCTTTCTCGTGTTCCCTTGTGTTTTTCTTGTTTCTTGTTTTGGACTGATTTTTGTGGTTATGACCTCTTGCCTGTTTTTTGGATTTGATTTTGGATTACGCCATTAAAACACTGCATTTGGATCTCTGTTTGTCTGTTACTGTACGTTCGTGACAGAAGGACTCCATCATGCCCAGATCCAGCAGTGTGGGATTTCATATCCGTTCCCCAGCCACCATAGAGGAGCGGATGGGAAGACTTTTGAACTTAACTACCCTCCGTCAAAAGGGGAGTGAGGTGGGTGGTTTGGTGCAATTGTTCTGGATCATGGCGGTAGGAATGGGGTACAATGATGAGGCAATTAAAGACCTTTTTAACACATGTCTGGATAACCCTGTGCCAGAGTGGGAGATGAAGGAGCTGGAGATCCTGGATTTTTGGGGGTTCACCATGTACCTACAACATCGGTCTCAGTGGGACCCCCCAGCCACACCTATCTCTCCAGGTGTAATAGCCGCCTCTAATCCTGTGTCTCCAGACAGGAGGACCACCAGCCCAGCGCCACTGCACAAGGTGGTAGCCAGCCCAGCGTCACTGCCCAAGATGGCCGCCGGCCCAGCGTCACTGCCCAAGATGGCCGCCGGCCCAGCACCACAGCACAAGGTGGTCGCCGACCCAGCGCCACAGCACAAGATGGCCGCCGGCCCAGCGCCACTGCACAAGATGGCAGCCACAGGTGACCGTCCAGAGTTAAGTCAGGTCCCCACTGACCAGGTCCCCGTGGTCCCTACAGAGTCGAGTCAGGTCCCCGTTGACCCTCCAGAGTCAAGTCAGGTCCCCGTTGACCCTCCAGAGTCGAGTCAGGTCCCCGTTGACCCTCCAAAATCAGGTCAAGTCACCATTAACACTCATGAGTCAAGCACTACCACAGTTAGACCTCAGGAGTCAATTCAAGTCACCAATAATCTTCATGGGCAAGGTCAAGTCACCAATGAACTACCAGAGCCTCTTCACGCCTCTGCTGAACTACCAGAGCCTCTTCACGTCTCTGCTGAACTACCAGAGCCTCTTCCCATCTCTGCGGAACTTCCAGAGCCTCGTCACGTCTCTGCGGAACTTCCAGAGCCTCTTCACGTCTCTGCTGAATTACCAGAGCCTCTTCACGTCTCTGCGGAACTTCCAGAGCCTCTTCATGTCTCTGCGGAACTTCCAGAGCCTCTTCACGTCTCTGCGGAACTTCCAGAGCCTCATCACGTCTCAACTATCCACCATCTCATCAGCACCGCCCTGGTGAGCTTTTGTCTTGCCCGCACGGCTGTGGTAGGCTTCTGCGCCGCCCTGTTGGGCTTCAGTCTCGTCTGCTCGGCTGTGGTGGTTCTCTGCGCCGCCCTGGTTGGCCTCTGTCTCGACCACACGGAGGTGGTGGTCCTCTGCGCCGCCCTGGTGGGCATCTGTTTTGTCTGCTTGGCTGTGGTGGCCCTCTGCGCAGCCTTGGAGGGCCTCTGTCTCAACCACACGGAGGTGGTGGTTCTCTGCACCGACCTGGTGGCCGTCAGTCCCGTCTGCTCAGCTGTGGTGGGCTCCAGTTCCATCTGCGCCATCCCGGTGGGCTCCAGTTCCATCTGCGCCATCCCGGTGGGCTCCAGTTCCATCTGCTCCACCCTGGATTCCTGCCCTGTCAGCTCTGCCCTGGTCCCCTGAACTTTTCGTGCTGGTCTGTTTGTTTTGTTGTTGTTTTGTTTTTATCTGTTTCCCTCTATGGACCTGGCCCTCCGTCCTTCCCCCTGGTCCTCCGCCGGTCCAACTCCCTCCTGGTCTCTGTGTTCCCTGGTCTGTTCTTGTGTTCGGTGGAGCATCTGGTAGCTGCTCCTTAGAGGAGGGGGTAATGTCACAGTGTCTGGTCTGTGTTTCCCTGGGTGTTCACTAGTGGTCTCACTTCCCCATAGTGACCACACTGCAGGCACTACATTTCCCACAAAGCTTTGTCCCTTCATCACGGTTAATTGCACACCTGTTAATTGCACTCAGCTGTCTCCACTTTCATCATTTTCACCTGTCTATATTAACCGGTCTGTTTCTATCTGTTTCATGGAATCCTTGTTTTCCATCACCCGGCTTTCTCGTGTTCCCTTGTGTTTTTCTTGTTTCTTGTTTTGGACTGATTTTTATGGTTGTGACCTCTTGCCTGTTTTTTGGATTTGATTTTGGATTACCCCATTAAAACACTGCTTTTGGATCTCTGTTTGTGTGTACGTTCGTGACAGATATAAGGAATGAAAAATATTGTAAATATTGCTGTGAAAATACACATAGGTAACTTCTGTTGGTGCATGTAAAATTATTAAATAAAATTATTAATTTAATTTTATTAAATATTTTTTTATCTTGTGTGCATTTAGAGAAAAAACATATGGGAAATAATATTAATATTTATTAAAAATAGATTTTACTATTTTACTCCACTGTCAGATGTTTGGGGTCAATGGGATTGATCAAAAGTTACAGTAAAGACTTTTACATTGTTAGAAAAGGTTTACATTTCAAATAAATGCTTTTATTTCAAAATGTCTGTTTATCAAAATAACGTGAAAAAAAAATGATTTTACGATATATTAAAATGGAAAACTGTTCTTTTAAATTCTATGGTAGTTATTTTTTATATTCCACAATATCAATGTTTTACTGTTATTTTTGGTTAAATGGATGATAAACCAGTATTAAACCAGCTCTAACCAGCATGAACCAACCTGGACGAGCTCGAGAATTCATGCTGGTTTAAACTGGTCATTTCAGCAGGGTACAGTAACGTAAATAATCATAGTTTAGAGTACAGTTCAGGCAATGTGTTTTGGTGGCAATGTGAACCCTCCGTGCTTTTACATTCTTCCTCTGTTATGTCCTTTCCAACCAGTTAGTCCAAGAGCAACATTTGTTGAGTGATTCATTACACTGGTGTAAATGCTACATGGGAACCAGTGAGTGCCATAAGCTTGGACCTCACAGAAACAGCTCACAAACACAAACTAAGGGTCTACCACACACACACACACACACACACACACATCCCATTCTGGTGGCCTGGTCAGGGCATCTATCTCAGTACACAAGAACATGCTTCAAACTGGAGATTTGGATCGAAAGATGCAGTAGAGTTTATTGGCCAGACTCTATTTTATCGGAAGGGACAGATTGTCAGCTCTGCAACTGTTTGTCCACATCATCAAATTATGAAAGCTTATATCTGCTAGAGAATAAAAAATATAAAAAATTGCAATATTTTATCCATCAATTCTTCATATTTTTCTCAGAATTTTAAGAACTGAGTACTTTTTTAGAACTGAGTATTTCTATCTTGCCATTGGGAGCTATTGATTGTGAGATGTAACCCCAGAATTAAAACAAAAAGTGTAATAATTCTAAGTTAGAAACTGACAATTCTGACTTTTTTTAGACAATTCTGAGTTAATTGTGAGAAATTGATTGTGTAAACTCAGAATTTGGAAGAAAAAAGTCAGAATTGTGAGATGTAAAAGTTATAATTTCACGATTTTGACTTTTCTCAGAATTTAGAGTTAATATCTTATATTAATTGCGAGATTTAAACTCATAATTTGGAGAAAAAAACTTGTGAGATGCTAGATGTAAATGTGCAAATGTGCACATGAACTCACAATTCAGATTTATTCGTCAGAATTACAAGTTTATATCTTGCAATTGCAAGTTTTTAATTGCGAGATGTAAACTTGGAATTCTGAGAAAAAAATTGCGAGATGTAAACTTGGAATTCTGAGAAAAAAAGTCAGAATTGCAAGACGTAAACTCACAACTGCAAGTTTTATGATGAACAGCTGTGATAATATAAACGTGCAATTCTGACAATAAAAGGAAGAATGAGTGAGATATAAATTCGCATCTCCGAGAAAAAAAAGAAACTGAACTATGAGATAAGAAGTTGTAATTAACTTTTAAAAATGTTATCCTGTTGTGGAAATAAGCTTCCATACCGAATTACAACTGTAACATGACCATTACAGGTTAGTGCTGAGGCACATGAAAACACACAAACAACTGGGTGATGAGAATTTCCAAATAAAGCAAGTTCCACACACTAGGAGCCATAGCAAGGGAAAAAACGCTGAAACGAAAAATAGCAGCCTCAAATCATGGGCCCCTAAGGCCCCCAAAGTACCATGAAGTAGGCCCCAACTTCCATTTACCTCTGTCAAAAAGAGAAAGGAATTTGAGTGTGTATAAGGTCTCTTCCATCCCGCTGGGCTGAAGCTCATTCACTGTTCATTCAACTCTGGATACTGTTCTTTATTGGGGTCTAAGAAGCGGCAGGTAACTCTTTAAAAAGCTCCAGAAATTTACAAGCTCATGGACAAACAGCTCCCTCCATTTTGCGACAGGGTTTTTAGGCCTGTAGAGAGCAAATAGAGCTGACCACAATTTACCGATGCTGTTAATGCTGGATATGAGTAGATAAATCTGGAGTTGGGAAGGTCTGAGAGGAAAACAAAGAGACCAACCTCACAGCAGAGTGCGCTTGCATGGATTTGCAGTAAACAGCAAACCCATGCAAAGACCCCAACCCAGCGAGGGGAAATAAATAGCCATACCTGCCATATATATACAGTAGATGTAGATGTACACATTTTTATCAGGAAATGGTGCCAATCTGAATTCTATTGACCCTTCACTAAAAGATACAATTTGACCACATTAAATATTCATCTCAAGGTTCGTGCAGTCTTTACATGGCTTCTGTCCAAATTAGAAAGCTGTTTGAGCTCCAGTCATCTGTCCTGGAGTTCTATAAATATGCTGTCTAAGAAGCACCTAAAGGAGAAAACTGCCAGCCATAACATGACATAGTTCAGGGAGGAGTCACACTGAGAATTGCATGTCACCTTTCCAAGCGTGTAAATTTTGCATGAGCCTTACATGCAAGGATAAATATTTGATAGCGATCTGCAAGATCTTCTTTTATTAGTTTAAATGTTGTCCTCACAGCTGGTTCCAAAACTAATCAGACCTCCTGTGTTTGGTTACATACTCTGAACTACTGAATGAAGATCACAGAGTAGATTCTTCAGTCAACATACGTTAATATTAGAGTTAAATTCAGTCAGCATTTTGTGGTAAAACACAGCACTGAGAACTAATGATACAGGATTAGTAATAATTTGCAATCAGTTTAAAGAGTGATAACATTAGGCATCCCTCATCTATGGTGATACATGGCACATACTCATTCGCTAAATGTTTAAGGAGATATTAATGCAACTTCTTAAAGTTGATGTTACATGCAAATGTTTACAAAAAATTAGAGTGGTTGTACTGTAACTCTTGTTTCCATCTTTACTCTGTACAAAACAGATAATCAATGGTCAAGCTGATTTTTGACCGTCATAGCTGGTTTGTTGCTGGTCCAAAATTTTTCATAAGTTTCAAATCATGATCACCAGTTAGTAACAAGGACTGCATGTTTAATAAAAATAATAGTACACTACGTTGTGATTTAATTAAACATGTGTGCTGCGTGTTTCAAAGTGAAGCGTGGCAGTGTGTTTATGTATAAATGAGCAGCTCATGAGCCTGTGTTACCAGCATCTCAGAGTCTACACAGTAAATGCTGCGCCACACAAACTCCATCTCTGCATCTACTCTGAGTTTGGGTCGCTTTAATGTGCATTTGGGAACACAACATCTTTCCATACTTGTAATGAGAACTGCTTAACCCTCTGGAGTCTAAGGGTATTTTGGGGCCTGGAGAAGTTTTGTCATGCCCTGACATTTGTGCTTTTTTCAGTTTCTTATAAACATCTAAATGGCTAAAGTCTAATCTCACTGTAATCAGCACAAACTGGGCTATAATAATATGTGAGCAGCATGTATGTACATGATTGTGTTTTCGATAAAAAAACATTTTTATGCGTGGTTAGTGAAAAACTAAAAATGTTAAATCACTTGAATAAGGCCATAAAACACATAAAGAACATTGGTCCCCGTGACTTGAGAACTGGAGCTTGTAGCCTAGAATTTTTTTTTTTCTAAATTATGTGAAAATCATCTTGTTTACTCACTTACAGAAAACAATATATTGATTTAAATTTTCTAAGACACTTTTTGTTGGTGAAAGTCATATGCGAGTAGGCATCAACTATCATGAATATCATTGTGATTTAAACCTGAGAAAACAAAGACCCGCATAATGAGCTGCATAATGAGCCGTTCTGTCAGCTGTGTCACTGAGAGGGAGGAGTTACAAGAAAGAATGTGAGGACAAAATAAATAAATTTAATTATCCCAATATTATTATATCCCATTATTATTATTATTATTATTATTATTATTATTATTATTATTATTATTATCAATGTTGAAAAGAGCTGAGAATATTTTTTCAGGGTTTTTTTTTTTGGGGGGGGGGGGGGGGTGTGTCACGTACGCTGATACAGGAAACAAGGAGATATCCAAGTGCAGGTATGAGGTTTTATTTAGGGCAAATCCAAAAGAGGTAAACAGTCCAGGCAAGGTCAAAACCAGAATATCCAATAACATAACACGAACATACATACAGAGCAGACTCAGGGAAGTATCACGCAAACGACATACAACAAGGACTCCGTGACAAAGACTCAGACAGACCGGGTATAAATACACAAAAGGATAATGGGGAAACTGGAGACAGGTGGGGAACAATCAATTAACTAAACAAGGAGGAAGGTGACCAAATAAGGAGACAGGAAGTGATAATATGATACACACCGTGGGAACAGGAGGACACCTAGTGGAAACCCAGGGAACACAACCCAGACACTGTGACGGGGGGGGGGGGGGGGGGATAATTGAAAGAACAGCATTGTTTGTTATATTTGTAAATATTACATATTACATTTACATATAAATGTAAATATTACATTTACATTTATATTATTTACATCAAGCTTTTGAATGGTATCGTAGTGTATATTGTTATTGAAACTTCATAATGTTTCACTTGATTATACATTTAGTCAGAAATTATAGCTTGGAAAAAGTCTAAGTAGTAAAATGTTTACACGTTATGTGAAAACTAGTACAAGTATATAAATAAATAAAAAGAGACTTACTCATATTTATGATCTCTGCTGAATAAAGCACTTCATTTTTTTTCTGAGGAAATCCAAATATCAAATCCTGAGGTAATCCACATCACATCTTTTTGGGGTGAATTATGTCTTATTCCTCTCATCGTGAAGCAAACAGTAAAATAAATGAACTTGAAGAACAGTCTTGCTGCGTTGTCCTCTGTTGTATGGGCGTATTCAAGGCGCGCGCTTCAGTGAAACATTAGAATCTGAATATAATTATAATTCATTAGAATCTCATTAGAATCTGAATATAGCGTTCAGCGCGGGGGCGTGGTCGCATTAGAAGATACTGAAGGGAGAATTGAAAAACGGACATCGCGTTGTTTTCATATGGATTACTTTATCACAGAATGTTTGTTTTCGGCAGTACTTGTTTAGTTTAAAAGTAGACATGTCAGGCTTTCTATAGATATATCTCTATATATAAGAAAAAGAACCACTGTGGGCTTCCAGCGGTTTTCCATCAAAATAAAAGTTCAATGGTTTAACATTTGAAAATTAAAGAATTAAGACAGCCAATAATAATGCATCATGTAAAAGAGTTTTAAGTACAAGTTACAAATTAAGACTGTGAGAATAAAGGTAATTATCTTGTGAAATGCTGTGGGTTTGCCACAGGTTCATCTATTTCCTCTTAACTACTGAGCTCTTCATCTCTCCTAACTATAGAGATGGATGTCAGTGTGCGCACAGGTTATATTTTGAGCCGGTTTCCCAGAAGCATCCTGCTGCTGACGGGCACACACATTAGTGAACGAACGGCGCTTTCCCATGAGGCTGCCTCATCAGAAGTCTAACACAATTAAACTTCTCTACCCACTCTGATACATTAGCACTGCATCAATGTAAGATATCACAAGTATTCACATCTGCTTCCACTGACTGAAACCAAACACTCTCTGATCCAGCAGGTTCATATTGAGGTCAAACGCTGACTGTAAAAGTCATTTACATACCAATAAAAAGAAAACCAACCAATCTTATTTTGAAATGTAGTAAACATATTTATATAAGTGTAAAGCCCAGTAGCTTATAACATCATTATAAAATATGATTGTAGACAATCCAGAAAAGCTGAATAAAAAGCTGAAACAGAAAGACTGTAAAAATCACAAAAGAACATTTTCACAAAATTGATCTTGAAAGTAGCGCAAATAATTTAGTCTTTGAAAAATGTTATGAAAGATGTTTTAGTTCAGAAATGATTATTTTAAGTATTTCACTGCAGTCTTGAAAAAGCATAATTTTGTTCAAGGATTTTTGCAGACGTGAACCCACATGCATTTTAAATTAAGTTGTATTTTATATATATATTTAAATTACATTATTATATATAATAATTATTGAAAAAGAATTTGATTCATGAATTTTTGCACCCATATTTTGAATTTGCTAATTTTTTATTTTTAATTGTTAATTATTTTTTAAAAATTATATTATATTATATTATATTATATTATTATAAAAAAATATTTTCTATATTTAATTTGAACATTGCTGAAATAACTTAGATATAAAATAAATTTCATTCTTGTTATATTATATTATATTATATTATATTATATTATATTATATTATATTATATTATATTATATTATATTATATTATATTATATTATATTATATTATATTATATTATATTATATACATTTAAACTTATTGCTGTTTTGATGAAACAACTGATAATGTAAAAATGAGCCAGAAACTTAAAGGGTTAGTTCACCCAAAAATGATCACAAAAAAAATATGGCATTAATTATTCACCCTCATGTCGTTCCAAACCCGTAAGACCTCCGTTTATCTTTGGAACACAGTTTAAGATATTTTAGATTTAGTCCAAGAGCTCTCAGTCCCTCCATTGAAAGTGTGTCTACGGTATACTGTCCATGTCCAGAAAGGTAATAAAAACATCATCAAAGTAGTCCATGTGACATCAGAGGCTCAGTACATTTTGGTCCAAAAATAACAAAAATTACGACTTTATTCAGCATTGTCTTTTCTTCCGGGTCTGTTGTGAGTGCGACTGCTGTGACTGTTGACGTACGACGCTGTTGATGTGTTATCTTTGCTTTTGTGCGCACCAGAAAACACATCAACAGCGTCATACATCAGCAGCGTCGTGAACGCACTCACAACAGACCCGGAAGAGAAGACAATGCTGAATAAAGTCGTAATTTTTGTTATTTTTGGACCAAAATGTATTTTCGATGTTTCAACAAATTCTAACTGACCCTCTGATGTGACCACATGGACTACTTTGAAGATGTTTTTATTACCTTTCTGGACATGGACAGTATACCGTTCACACAGTATATGACTGATGTCAGTATATGACACAATGGAGGGACTGAGAGGTCTCGGACTAAATCTAAAATATCTTAAACTGTGTTCTGAAGATGAACGGAGGTCTCACGGGTTTGGAACGGCATGAGGGTGAATCATTAATGACATAATTTTCATTTTTCGGTGAAACCCCTTTAACACTGACTGCATTATGTTGAACACTATTAAGGTGACATGTTTTATTCTGAGCAACTTGCTCCCTTATTCTCAGCTACACTGACCTTCATGAGAGGTCGTTGCCAGGGGAGACGGCACCACTGCAGGGAGAGACCGATCCCATTACAAAGCACATATAAATGTGTTGTCAGGACCTTGTGTCTCCCCTCTTATCGGAGACGGGGGGAATCATACCTCCACAGGGATGGACTGAGCACGTTCTGTAGCTCCAGCAGAATAAGACTGTGAAAAGACCTGCCAATCAAGGCCTCTCAGGGCCCAATGTCCACACAAAGACTGCCAGCACACTTTAGCAAATGAGAACAGAGCTAGGCCTTCATCACCTGCCTGATGCAGTCAGACCCCTGCAGACGGCCCACAAGCTAACCTGATTAATGCGCTCAGCGCTGACAGCTGCTGATAAGATGCCATGATAAACAAAAGCAACACTGACCCATTGGTCTTTCTGTCTGTGTGGATCTCTGACTCTCTGAGGCCTCCAGAGCATCTGCAGATCTGCTCTTTGTCAGTCTGTCTGTACTCTTTGCTTTTGACAGGAAGTTGGAATGTGAGAAGAGATGAGAGTGGTATTGGTTAGTAGCTGTCACTGGGTTTTGCACTTTGTGGGTGAAGTCTGTGTGTTACGCGTCAGCACTGATTAGTTTGTGGGTGTCTCCGTTAATTGTTATCAGCAACAGCTGTCACTCATTACTCATCCCTATATATTGGCTTGTCTAGCGTCTTGTGTTCATGAGAGCGTTGTTTCATGTTTGTAACCTATGCCTTGCTTTCTTGTGTGTTTCTGCGTTGGATGTCCGTGTCTCCCCGGAACCCTGTCCACTTTACGCAACCCACCACCAAGCAACACCACTTACCTTCGGCTCGCTTCCCCGCAGTTCCTGTGTCCCCCTCTCCTGCTGCCAACTCACCTCCGCCTTCCGGATTCGTCATTCCTCACCACCATCTTGGACTGTGCATTCCTCCCAGCGTTATTTGTGTCTCAGTTTTGTATTGTCTCATTGTCTTCATTAAATCTCATTATTCTCGCACTTGCTTCCTGCCACTCCTTCACCCAGTCGTTACAGTAGCCCACACTCCGAGAGGTCCCAAAATTCAGTTTGCCACATCGTACAATGGAGTGAATAAAGAAAATCTAACAGCTATAAATACTGCCACTTTAATAGTCATGAATACCCATGAATTTTGTGGGATTTGCGTGATCTTTTATTTGAAAATTAAATATAAAGATTGAATTTATTTTTATGTGAATGCATGGAATCATAAAGGCAGAACCCAGCTGAATGAACTCCAACAATTATTTAAAATAAAATAATCAATTGAATGTTTGTCTTGTAAAACAAGTATAAATTGTACACTCTCAGAATAAAAAGGTACAAAACTGTCACTGGGGCGGTACCCTTTAAAAAGGCACAACTTTGTACCTAAAGAGTTCATTTCGGCACCTTAAAAGTACATATTATTACCTAAAGTGTACATGTTATACCTAAAAGGTACAAAAGTGTACCTTTTGAAAAGGCCCAGTGACAGCTTTTGTACCTTTTTTTCCTAAGTATATAAATAATAGTGTACAAATAAAAAAAAATAAACTAAAGTAATAAAAAAGTAAACAAAGACACAAACAACCAAATATGTACTTAAATTAATTACATTTAAATCATTTATTAACCTATTTAATCTCATTGTTTAAAAAAATAATAATAATAATACAATAAAATATTTAATCTCATTGCTGTCTTGGGTAAACAATTAAAAAACAAGAGATATAATTAGTGATTTTTCCCCCTATATCCAGTATTTGTCTAAAATCATAAAAGTATCATGATTTTTGTGCAGTCATGAACCTCCATGTATTTAAAGGACCCTATTTTAACGATCTAAACGCAAAGTGTAAGGCGCACAGCACAGGTGCACTCAGGGCGTGTCCAAATTCATTTTTGCTATTTTAACAACGGAAAATGGTTGGTGAGCCCGGGCACATGGTCTAAATGGCTTGTCCCTATTCTCTTAATGAGTAATGGGCGTTTTTTGGGCGTAACGTGCAATAAACCAATCAGAGTGTCATCTTCCATTCCCTTTAAGAGCCAGTTGTGCTCTTGCTATGACGGATTTGCTATTTACACGGAGGAATTTGGCAAGCGCAAAGACAGAACGACAGAACGTTCTGTCTTTGAAGAAAAAGAAAAAACATTGCGCAAGACTTTAGACCAGGTTTGAGTTGGTCTATGGTGCAGTCTATTTTCAGCTCCTTAAAATAGCAATGCGCCAACAATGTGCCTGAACACACCTCTTTTTTTAGACCAGCACGCCCATGGGTGCAAAAATGAGCGCAAATGCATTTGATAATTAAACGACATGGCGCTGGACGGGAAAATGCGAACGTTGCTGGACTTAACTAGCAAACACACTTGCGCTGCACCTTGCTTTGCATTGCGCCGAGTGTATGATAGGGCCCTAAATTTGCATTATTTAAAATAAATGAAAAAATAAATAAATACATTTACATATCTGAGAGAAATACAGGATCAAATTACTATAACAAGGCTATGTGGATCTTCTCAGTATGTCTCCTATAGGAGTGCTGAGTTCAGGAAGCAGATGGAACTGGTTATATCATGCACATCTTCCCCTAAACACACATATATGGACACACATATGAGAAGATCCCTGCACTGCACACATAATCGATCACATTTAAACATCCAAACAAATTCTGCAGTCCGCTGGCAACAGCTTTGTGTTAATGTCACCACAGTCTTCCATCTGGAAGTGAGTCAAAATGGATTTCTACTTTGAAGGATTTCTGGCGTTCTTGATGATGCCCTGAATTACACATCACATCTGCTCTGTGTTTCAACCATACCAGAGATGTAGGGGGAACAGTGTGTCTTGGTTTCTAGAGTCAAGCCAAGTTTCAAGTTGGAGACACATTTGAGTTTTTAATCGCCATTCAATCGTTGGAATTAACACATTTGGTGCAGGTATCTTTCTCAGATCATGACTTTCCTTTCAGCTCTCAGCAACCTGGCACATAGAACTATACTCTGTCAGTTGTAATTGTGAGATTGGGTCAGTTACACTTATATGAGGTGACTACGCAGTGTGAATGGGCCAAGGCTGAGAAACCAGTTTCCAGGGGGGAAAGTTTGCTGTGGGCTGTTCTGCCCTTCCTCCAGACAGATCCACCCAGGCAGTGGAGAGAAAGGAGAGCAGGACGTCCAGCCAGAGGTGACAGACAGAGTGGTGTGATCACCAGCAGCTGAGCCACCCTCCAGCTCGCCTTTCTCTTCTTCACTTCGAGTAAGAATAATAAGCCTCTTTAGTCCGGACAACTGCAAAACTGAGGGTGTGAGACGAGTTTGAAAGCCAAGAGCTGTGTGAAAGCTGCTCTTTCCTTTCCCCATGGGCAAATCACAGTGCCACAGACAGCTTCATTCAATGCTATTATCACACACATAATGATATAACTAGATTTTATTCATGAGCAAAATATGAGAAATGTCTGACGTTGAGAATAGCCTTAGGAAAGAAAAATCACAAATGAAATCTCTTTTAATACCTCAGTTATTGTTGTTGTTGTATCTTAATGGCATTCAGAATAATTGGAGACTTCTGCCTGTAATATATATGTGTATGTGTGTGTGTGTATATATATATATATATATATATATATATATATATAAAACATGTTTTATTTAGAGTTTTAAAATATCAATGTTTGCAAATCTAAAGTGAGAGATTTCAGTATGAACTCAAAAATGAGCTCATTAAATTTCTCCAAACTTGCCACAAATTTTCTTTATTTCAATTGGATGAGCCACAGGGCTAAAGTTATCATTATAACATGATTATATGAAGGATTAATCATTACATTTAGGAGTTTCAATTGCCATGTGAAGAAAAAAATTGTAGGCAGCCACATAAATATTTTATGGATAGGGTACATCACCTAATTAATATTCATGAGCCAAGATGATAAGGTTTATACAGACATGCATATAGTTATTCAAATATATTTATTTTTATATCTATGCATGTGTGCTTAATGTTTTATTTTATTCATATTAAATCTTATTTATATTCATATTTTACTTCTGAAATTTTTCAAATAACTGTTCATTTAAATCTAAATAGCATATGTAAATTAATGTAATGTAAATAATGACATATATATGATTCATTTATAAAGTCCTTTTACAAATGAATCAAGTGCTGCACATTTGCAGATTTTTCGTCTTGATGAGATGTTCTCATTTGTTTCTATTTTTATGTATCCTAAGTAATTTTAAGGAGAAAAAACATCTTAGACAAAATGAATATTTAAATAATAACTGAGAACTCTATTTATAGGATATTTCATGACTTTCTTTCTTCAGTGGTACATGAAAGAAGATCTTTTGAGAAATGTCAAAAGTCTTTTTATTTTCTTCCTTCTGTTTTCTCTTCATAAAATGGAAGTCAATGGTAACCAAAACTGTTTGGTTACCAATATTCTTCAAAATATATTCTCTTGCGTTCTGCAGAACAAACTGATTTTCTTTCAAACGATCACTTTCAGAAAGAGCAATAATAAACCTTTGGTAATGGTGTTGTTTTCAACGAAAATATTAATCTGGTGTCTTAGGGAGCCCACATATATATGAGTGCCTGCATGGTTCATTTCAGAGTGTCAGACAGTCTGTGACTGACACTGGCTGGTGATAAAGCCCCTCTCTAGCTCCAGTGGTGTTGGCTCCACTGACACGTCTGAAACATGCCCCTCTAGTGTTGTTGTTTCATATGTGACCAGTCTGAACAGGCTTCTCCTGTGAGGTGTGAAGCTGCATGGCACAAACAGAGCTGCAGCTGCAGGGGCCCCTCAGACCACGGCACTTCATGACCGTGAAAACAAACCAGCAGAGAAAACCCAGGAATGTCATCTCACACTTCTCTTATACAGTCTCAGCCTGCATACTGTAAACACACCAGCGCTGGGGAGTGACTGGCTAAAAGCAGTCTAGCCGTTGCTACTGCATCAACAACATTTTCAATAGTTTGAGAATAAATCACCATTTTTTTTTTCAAAATATCATAGAAACTTTTAACGTAACAAGAAACTTTTAGAGGCGTTAATGAATCAGTGCAATCAGATGAACTGCATTTACAGATTTAAGTCCTTCCACAACAGTTTACATCCTTTTCTTAGTTGTATAAGTCATATTTTGTTTAAATGTATCTGTATGTAAAGTTAACATGAAATGAAAATTGACTTAATTGTGAATTATTTATCCATACATGTTTCTTATTAGTAGTAGTAATAGTAGTAGTAGTAGGCCTAGTAGTATTACAAAAAGTCAAAGGTACAAAACTTAATGAGTACTTAATGAATTAAGTAAGGGGAAAGAACTACAATGCCATAAAGAATTGCAAATGACAATCTAATTAAAAATGGAGAAATATAAAACTATTTATTTAAAATTGTTAATTATAACTAAACGTTTATATATATATATATATATTTTTTTTTTATTTTTTTTTATTTTTTTTATTAAGTGCTTATTTAATACAACTGAGTTCATTTCTTTTTCACAAGACATTGCAAAAAAAAATCGCAAATGGGCGGAGTGTTCAGGAAACCTATTTGAAAACAGTTATTAATTTATCAGTTGGTGATACTAGTGGCACTGAAATTACTCACTTTATCTTAAAATAATTAAACTATGTGTTAATTGTAGCTTTAGTGTAGCTTCTCAAACACTGCTACACACACTCTATTCTTGCCCTTGGTTCACGGGCTAATCCTGGACACACTTAACTCGCTCCATACTGACAGAAGTTATTTAGCAGGCAGAGAAATTCCTCAAGGTTCCCCAGAGCCCTTGCACACAGGGTTCAGGGCAGCCCTGTGAAACAAGGGCCTTAAACTTATACACTTTAAACCCCTTATTCTTATCATTCTGCTGTAGTTGTTCAAAGAACTGTTCCAAGCAGGCCCCGGAAGGCACGTCCAACTCGGAAACCGGATTTATTTAATTCAGAGATTGAAAATCTGCTGTCTGCTTTACTTCTACAAGTGTTTACTCCCCTGCTGCTTTTGAGAGAAAGACAAGAATCCTGTAACGTGGCAACAGCGACAGCCTCCCCATCTTTTATTAGTTTTGAGTGACACTTTGAAAATGTGGCCAGGATTGAGACAAAGCAGTGAAACAAATACAAATGAGCCTCCCGCTAAAGGCTACTAAACAGAATAAACAACCCTATGTTCAAATTGTTTTGACTTCACTGATGGCAGAGATGAATCAATAATGCTACAGTAAGAACTTAGAAACTGAAAAACACTTATATAAGCCAAACACTCAGTCAGAGGGAAAAATGCAATGCATGGAAGCAAACTGAGAAGCTGCTGGCTGTAGACAGATGGCATTCTGGGGCTGAAAGGTTGACCATGGTGCCTGGATCTGCTTTGACAAGAGCGCTAAGCAGGAGCTTACCACCTAAAGACTCAAGTCTTACAGAAACTGACTGACATGCTTGAAGTTTAAAAGGCACTAAACCTAAAATGAAGAAACTATAGGAACTAACTGTCTATCTATAACATGATCCACCTACAACAGGGGGCTACTAAAGAGTGATAGTGGCTTTGTGAAAAGCATAGGAAATTTCTGTAAAATTTAAAAGCTAAAAATACTAAAATATTTTGTTTTTAATCATGATATTAATAGCAATTATTGTCATACAAAGTCAACATATAGAAGCAAATTTTTCCACATATTAGAGGTTGGTGGCATCAATAAGTGAAAGACCCTGACCTTGAAACCCTTGCAATGTCCTAGCAACCACCAGAATGGAGTGCAACAGTCGGGTTCCGTAAGTAAAACCACCATTCATTTTCTCCATAGGGGAAACTGATTTTTAACAATAACTTTAACTAAACCTTAAAAGACCTACTGTGAATTCTGAGGTTGTTAATCGATGGTAAAAGTTTTTTTTTTCAACTTATTTTAAAATAATCATGTTTAAAAGCTGAATTTATGGCGAAAAACTACACTGCCTATGATGCTGTACAGAAAAGTCCACCAATCAGAAAGTTACATCGAGCAAATCGTACTAAAAGGGCTTGCAGAAAAGCACTGCAAATGCTTAATTGGTAGGGATGGGTATTGTGTTTTCGAAAAATGTCTTGCCGTTCGGTACCAAATTCCGATACCTATGGGGTTAAACTCGTCAACGTCAGTGAGCCAATAAGCACGCAGCATGTTTGATGTGCCTAAATCAAGCAAGTAAGGGTAACTGCAGGCTGAAGCAGTGACCTGAAGCGGCGCTGCACAGATCAATCAGTGTTTGACATCAAAGTACCGCAAGAGTGATTAGATGTAGCAGCCTACTCTCTATAGATCTCGCGGTACTTTGATGTCAAACACTGATTGATCTGCACAGATCCGCATCAAGTCGAACACACCTACTAGTTTATGCCTCCCACCCCTCAATGTGGAGGAAGTCGGGTTTGGTATTTTTATTGAAAATAACCTTTATCCAATGGTGGAATGAGTTAAAGCGCTAAAATCGTATCTTATTTTATTTTGACGTTTTATTTTTTGTGTTTTTTTTTACACAAGTGTATTTTCGTTTAAAAATGGCATTTTAAAGTCGGCATGAAACAAAAGTTGAGACTGAATTTTTTTCCAATTGTGACGTATATCCGAGTGAAACAGATTCTGAAATGAGAAAAATGGCAGTGCGGGGCTTGATTTCATTCTTCGGGAATTAATTGGATCGTTTCTAGTTTCTAGCCCCCCCCCCCCCCCCCCCAAAAAAATCTAAATTTAAGGTTAATGACAAAAGTAATCACTGCCCACTTTATGATCACTGTCACTGCTATTCAATGTTCTTTACAAATGCATCAATCCTTGGCATAATGACACTTCAGTGCAGAGTTGAAAGAGCCAAAGAGTCCTGCTCTAGTAAAGACGTGCTGTCTACCATCCAATCTCACTCGCCGCAGCACTGCACAATGAATCTCAGTGTGTTATGGGATTACAAACAATGAACCTCGAGCATCTAGATTTGCTTTGTTATGCAGATGCACTCGGTTTATTTCCGAAGACTTATCTATGAGACGCCTTAGCTAAGTGGAAAATGACAAAGACTGATAAATGGATCCCACAGGTAAAAGCGCTAAACGGGAGAGTGCTATAAAGTTTACCTGCAAACGCTGGATAAAAGATTTAGATTCTCTGAGGATTTTCTTGGTGAACTAATCTAAAAGCATGAATTTTGCAATGCACCAGGTCTCTAAATGTACCCATTACATCAGGCACCTTGGAGACAAACATATACCTGCAAACAACAAGGATAGAAAAGGGGCAACAGTTTGTCAGGGATGATGAATTATTCATAGGGAGATTTCCCGTTGTCTGTCCACTCAGTCCTAGGTACATATCACTACCTGACAATCTATTCAATGTATAGTACTTCAAAATAAAAGCCTCAATGTTGCTGTGTTTTGAATGCAGGTCGGTAATATGGGATGCTGGTGACCCCTGATATAGTACGTTACATTTTAGTTGTGTTATTGAGCAGGATCTATTTAAGTCCATATATCATACTAACAAGAAACTATGCTTCTTACCACAGGTCGAGACTCGAGAGTACTAAACACACAATCTTGCGAATGTTCCTTGGAACTATTCTTTTAGGAAAAACAGAATCATTGAACTGGGTCAGTAACAAAGAAACTTACGACCAGAGTTGGCTAACTATGCTTTCAGGAAATGCACACATGAATGATTAATTTACTAGTCCATATTAAGGAAATCCAGAGCAATCACATTGCTTTTGTCTTCAAATGTTTCAGATTAGACATTCCTTAGGGGATCTATACCCTAGGACATACATATACATATATATACATGTAATGTAATATTGTGATATATTATTACAATTTAAAATAATTGTTTTTAAATTTAAATTTAACTTTAAATTATCATTTATTTCTGTGATGAAGAGCTGAATTTTTAGGATCATTATCACATGATCCTTTAGAAATCATTCTAATATGATGATTCATTATCAAAGTTGGAAACAGTTCTGCTGCTTAATATTTTTTCATAACGTGATGCTTTTTTAGGATACTTTGATGAATAAAAAGTAAAAAAAAAAAAAAAAAAAAAAAAAAAAAGAAGCTATGTTTTTAAAATATAAAAATTTTGTGATAACAATATACACTACTGGTCAGTAATTTGGGGTCAGTAATTTTTTTTCTTTCTTTTTTTTTAAATAAAATCAATACTTTTATTCAGCAAGGATGTGTTAAATTGATAAAAAGTGAGAGTAAAGAAAATATATTATTAGAATATATATTAGAATTTTATTTTTATTTTTTTAATAAATGCAGTTCTTGTGTCATTGTCATATTTTGCTACCGGTGCCCTTCAGCAAGTAGGAAATATACAGAAATTGAATAAAGTTATCAAACACATTCTACATTAAATATAGATGAAAACTTAAAGCTACAAAAATTTTTGATTTCCTCTCTCTCTCTCTCACAAATCTTTACCTTTTCTTGCATGTTTCAGGTCTTAAAGTCTTAAAGTACTAATAAGCTGACGAGTTGAACTGGGTGTGTTAGAAGAGGGAGACCGTTCTGGGCTGCTCCAGGACAGTTTTGAAAACCACTGCATTTCAGAGACATGTTCTTAAATGTGACTTATATAAAACAAATACATACATGCACAGTTTTAAGGCAGCGTTAATCGCCTTTTTGGCAACTTCACGACTTAACTGTTGACATTACTACAACATTGCATGCTCGTAGTTTCATTTGCAATTTAATATGATACAGCGTTTTAATATATTATCTGCATATATAGCCAAAACTATAGCTCCACCCCATGTTAATTGTGTTTATTGCATATTTTTAACGTGTTAAACTGAAAGATTGTATTGCATGCGTTAATGTTAATGTTTTCTCATTCATTTCTCTACAAGTGATCCATCTTCTCCCTCTTATACGCTCTCTGCATGATTCTGCTTTTATATTTATGGGAACTGGAATACAGCAGCATGGACAAATGTTGTTGGCCTGTACACAAGCTAAAAATGCCCCGCACAGGCTGCACAGCTGAAAGCCACAAGCGCAGGCAGTGGAGCCAATCCAAAGACAGACCTGAATGATAATTCAGGTCACTGAATTTCATTCCAAACTTTAGCACGAAACAACGGTTCTGTGTTCTCTTCCTGAGTGTGGATGTTGTGTAAATATTACTCTCTGGGAGGTTTCTGTGTTCCTACTTAAGTATAGGAATGAAACCTAAGCCCCTAGACTTGATCCATACTTATTACCCACGCCCATTCATTAAACCCATATACCCTTCAAATGACATATATAAATACACAAGCACACACATGTACAAATACAGACGTCAGAGGAACAGTAGAGGCATGTCTCAGAAAGGCGCCTATCTGGGGAGCAACGATTTACTTCACCACAGCACTGATAAAGCATTTCAAACTCAAATGAGCACACAATGAATTTCAGACAGCATTCATTGTCTTAGATATTATCTCAGGCTGCAATTCATCTCAGTGCTCAAACTGAAAGCTGACATGGGAGCAAATAACCTGTGAAGAGGGCAATGTCTCTTCATATCCTATAGCATTTTAGCACATCATTCCATGGTATGCATACAGGCACTGCAAGTTCGATTTTGGCTCTTTGAATGCTGTTCTATTACACTTTTCCTAAATAAGATATCCTGACTTTTCAGAACACAAGCAACAATACAGCTTGTCCAAAGCGTTTACAACTGCTAGAAATGTACAGGAACCAGCACAAAATGAAACATCTGAAATATGTTTCCAGGATTGCTGGTGTTTGAAATTCATAGCTGTTTGTGTTTCGTTACAGTTGAATTGCAGGGCGGCAGCCAGCAGGGCCAGGTGAGTGTAGAGGGCTAAAGTGTGAAATGAAACTCTGATTGACTGAGAGATCAGTAGACAGCTCGGGGGAACAGGACAACTCCTTTCGAGCAGAGGTCACAGGAAGATGGGGATGCAAAAGGGTGAACGAGGGCTATGCAGGCAGGGTTAGGAAAGAGGCTGTGACATGCTGATCCTTGTGTATGGCAAAATATGCCAGAGCACTGCAGTGCAAACCAAATATTATATACAGGTGCTGGTCATATAATTAGAATATCATCAAAAAGTTGATTTATTTCACTAATTCCATTCAAAAAGTGAAACTTGTATATTATATTCATTCATTACATACAGTCTGATATATTTCAAATGTTTATTTCTTTTAATTTTGATTATTATAACTGACTAACTAAAATTCCAAATTCAGTATCTCAGAAGATTAGAATATTACTTAAGACCAATACAAAGAAAGGATTTTTAGAAATCTTGCCCAACTAAAAAGTATGAACATGAAAAGTATGAGCATGTACAGCACTCAATATTTAGTCGGGGCTCCTTTTGCCTGAATTACTGCAGCAATGCGGCGTGGCATGGAGTCGATCAGTCTGTGGCACTGCTCAGGTGTTATGAGAGCCCAGGTTGCTCTGATAGTGGCCTTCAGCTCTACTGCATTCTTGGGTCTGGCATATCGCATCTTCCTCTTCACAATACCCCATAGAAAATCTATGGGTTTAAGGTCAGGCGAGTTTGCTGGCCAATTAAGAACAGGGATACCATGGTCTTAAACCAGGTACTGGTAACTTTTGCACTGTGTGCAGGTGCCAAGTCCTGTTGGAAAATGAAATCTGCATCTCCATAAACTTCCTGGTGTACGGCTGTGTTGACCTTGGATCTCAGAAAACACAGTAGACCAACACCAGCAGATGACATGGCACCGCAAACCATCACTCACTGTGGAAACTATACACTGGACCTCAAGCAACGTGAATTGTGTGCCTCTCCTCTCTTCCTCCAGACTCTGGGACCCTGATTTCTAAAGGAAATGCAAAATTTACTTTCATCAGTGAACATAATTTTGGACAACTCAGCAGCAGTCCAGTCCTTTTTGTCTTTAGATGCTTCTGATGCTGTCTGTTGTTCAAGAGTGGCTTGACACAAGGAATGCGACAGCTGAAACCCATGTCTTGCATACGTCTGTGCGTAGTGGTTCTTGAAGCACTGACTCCAGCTGCAGTCCACTCTTTGTGAATCTCCCCCACATTTTTGAATGGGTTTTGTTTCACAATCCTCTCCAGGGTGCGGTTATCCCTATTGCTTGTACACCTTTTTTCTACCACATCTTTTCCTTCCCTTTACCTCTCTATTAATGTGCTTGGACACAGAGCTCTGTGAACAGCCAGCCTCTTTTGCAATGACCTTTTCTGTCTTGCCCTCCTTGTGCAAGGTGTCAATGGTCATTTTTTGGACAACTGTCAAGTCAGCAGTCTTCCCCATGATTGTGTAGCCTACAGAACTAGACTGAGAGACCATTTAAAGGCTTTGCAGGCGTTTTGAGTTAATTAGCTGATTCTAGTGTGGCACCAGGTGTCTTCAATTTTGAACCTTTTCACAATATTCTAATTTTCTAAGATACTGAATTTGGGATTCAGTTATAATCATCAAAATTAAAAGAAATAAACATTTGAAATATATCAGTCTGTGTGTAATGAATGAATATAATATACAAGTTTCACTTTTTGAATGGAATTAGTGAAATAAATCAACTTTTTGATGATATTCTAATTATATGACCAGCACATGTAAACTACTTCATATGGTATCACTGAGGCCTTTTTTTTTTTACTGACCAGGTCCTGCTGATGGTTCGTTCTTGTCCTGTGCCAATTCTCAAACCGTTCTCTGCATTTCCACTGCAGAATAGGTGGTTCCAAGTTAGAAAAAAATCTGTTCCACTTGTGCCCCAAAAGATTGCTGGTCTGGAACCAGGAAATGAAGCACAGAAATGTCTTGTTGAGAAATGTCAAAAGTGATAAAATGTGAAAGAGAGAAAAATCGTGTCAAGAAAATTGAGAAAATCTCTCTTCAATACGTACAAAAGATAGTACTGGTAGTTAATGCATCTCTAATGCATCTACTGGCATGATCATAAGCAAAGATGGCAGATTTCCATGCATTTTTCAGAGCATCATGTGCCGGCCGAGCAACTGCCACTGAAATGTATCAGAATGCCAACCGATAGCTTTCTTCAGGTACTATATACCTCCGTCCTTTGCCTAAGCCAGGACCAACAAGAAAGGGGATCCAGGAACATGTTCTACTTGGCAAAATCACCTCAACAAAAAAGCACCAAAAGGTGATTCTACATAGCAACATTTTGCCTCATTTTTAGAGACAGGACGAAATGCAGAGAATTATTGCAGAGTTCCCCAGAGTAGTAGTGGAGCAGACAAACAAGGTCTTTCATTTCAGGTGTTCTCTTTGGCAGCTTGAATGACCCTGCTTTAGTCTGCCTTAAGGAGTTGAGTTAAAAGTGTGAAGCATGCAGTGAGGTGGCACGAGCAAAACAATTCCCATTACCCACGTCCTGCCATCTCGAGCCGACACTTCATGAATACAAATAACCAAGGCCGTGGCTAATCCCCTTTTGAATGAATGTGGACATGATGGCCACTGTCTCAGGCTACGTTTACATGAAAACGATGTAGTCAAAAACTAAAAAGTTTTTCCTTTGCAATTTTAAAAGTTTCACATATACACAACAAAGTTTTCAAAATGATTTGCATTTACACATATCTACGAAAATAGCCAAACACACTGTATTATGTATGCCAGGCCAGTAGTGGGCACTCTCACCCACTAGAAAACACAACTGAAGGAAGGAGGGACACGGTTTTCTTCCATCCATCATGTTGATTACTCTCAAATTGTTTCTGAGTGCCTGACTGTTGCTCTGATTTCTCACGGGTTGTGGCGGTGACAGTACTATTCTCAACGCAATGGCATCGTAATAGCCCACAGCAAAGATGCAACAATTAACCTTTTTAACCTGTCACCCACAGCAGGTTTCAAAGAGAATAAAATGTGGGAGTGCAACTGAAGAAAGTCCACTTTTTATAAGCCTACCTGAAAACAGAACAAAACAACACAGGCATTATTTGTGCTAGTATACAAATAAATCTGCTCATTTCCAGGGCATCAAAATGCTACATTTTGTATCTCAGTTTGTACTAACTAAAGAAACATGTATTGTCATCCTGTGCAATTCTGCTGGCACATTTTATGTTTCTTTTTATAAGTGAAATTACATACAGCCAAGTTTAGTGACCCATACTCAGAATTTGTGCTCTGCATTTAACCCATCCCAAGTACACACACACACCGTGAACACACACACACCTGGAGCAGTGGGCAGCCATTTATGCTGCGGTGCCCAGGGAGCAGTTTGGGGTTTGGTGCCTTGCTCAAGAGCACCTCAGTCGTGGTATTGCAGGCCAGAGACTCAAACCCTCAACCTTAGGATTAGGAGTCAAACTCTCTAACCATTGGGCCACGACTTCCTCCTAAGTTCACACTATGCAAGCATACAACAGTTGCTCAGTTGGCATCCATTGCAAGTACATGCACGTATACATTTGTGGAAGATGATGGTACTGCTGTTTTGATGATCTTCCCCTCTTTGACCCACAGAAAGCAAGGGTCGAGGACTGTTCACAGAATTTTTTTTTTAATGTCAACTTTGTCAAAGACATTTATCTTAAAATTTCTTAAAGTAGAAAAACAGAAACTCATCCTTATCTGGCACTGTAAAGCATGTAAATACGCCAAATATGATCTATTTCAATGTGTTATTTCAAGTCATGTGCTTATTGAAAAATTTAATGATTCAATTTATCATTATGTTTGTAAGGCAAAGTTTAAACAGTAAAAATACTGTGATATACAATGAATTTGGCTAGCAAAGCTCATATAATTTGTACCTGAATGAATTTGCTGAGAAATGTGAAGTTTATTTTTATATAAATTCTACTATATTTAAACTGTGTTTAATATTATAATATAATATTTGTAACAATACAATATTAACTTCATTTTCAAGGTAAATTTAAAAAGTTATAGTTCAGCTTAATGTTCCATTGTCCCTCCAAGTAAAAATAAAACATAAGTATATTACTCTATACATTACTGTTTGTGGACTTTGACCAGCAGTTAGGATTTTTGTTGAAACACCATTTAAGCTGTGCGGAGTGTCAAAAAACCACACACTCTGGTCAAATCTGTTGCACAGCTGACAATACCTCACAAAAAGACCAATGAAAATTTCCAACTTAAGAAATAATGAGCTTGTTCACTCAAAACAGACTGACAAAAAAGACTCCTGTGCTCCTTCAAAAAAGCATTTGCCTCTGACTCCTTCAGAGAGATTTTAGTGAGGTTACACGGTCAACTCTGCAAGACTGTAAAGGCTTTATGCAACTTAATTGAATTCCTTTTTTCCCTCCAACAGCAAACTGAATTTCAGGGTAAGACCCAGCTCAAACACCTCATAATCCCGGCCGTTTGCCTCCTGAAAATGAAACAAGGTCACTTTCATTTCGACTCAAAGGGCCCAATATAGCAGCAGCTGTAATGCCAAATGTACCTGTTCTCACACATTTACAACAATGGTGCTGCATCAGCAGACACCCTGACCAACTTGAACTCCACTGCAGGCAATATTGCTGAAAGATAAAGACAGGACAGACAAGCAGAGCTCTCTCACTATCATTCTGTCCTTGCATTTATATAAACAATGTCTTGAACCTAAACAAGTTGAGAACCAATGCCCAACATGGGTCAATATGATGCATATATTACACAGTTTGTGTGAGAATGCTGAGTAGATATGTGTATCGAACCAAAAGTGGCTTACCTGCGACACTGAGTCTAGCTGTCTGGCTTATGATGGTGCCCAGGTTGTCTATAGTGGCCACGCACTGGTAAACCCCCTCATCAGGTTTATTGTGTTTAGAGTGGACCACTGAGGTGATGAGCAGAGAACCATCGGCCAGGACCTGCCTGCGATCGTCTGAGGCCAGGCTGAGAAAAGAGCCATCTTTCTTCCATTCGATCTTGGCAGGAAACTCACTGTGGACTGAGCAGTTGAGCAGCGTTGGCGCTCCTCGCACTGCCAGCGTATCTGACGGCTCCGTGGAGAACTGGAATGGGCTGAAGTTCCTCACTGCTGATCCTACGAAAAAATGAGAAAAAATAAGCACTTGATTGCTTATCATAAATAATATCATGAACTGATATTAGTTTGAACTTTGGGTTAAGGGATTAATAACAGAAGGTATTTGCATCATCGCACGTTTGTGTGAATGAACATGAGCCGTTGCTTTAGATTCCAAATATTTTATATATTTCAACATTTGTTCATCTCAATATTTATTTTATTCTTGCATTTGAGAGCCTAAAACATCCATTCCAAAGTCAAAACTTTATTACTAGTATCCGAAAATGTCCAAACATTGAGGATAACACTGAGCAAATGCATTATAAATCATTTTAATTATAAATGTAAAATTACAAACAGAGCCCTTGGACATCAGGACACATTTGAAATGGGGGTTAGAACTGACAAGTCTGATGCAAAAAGTCAAACTAAGCGCAATTACTTTGCATTTGTCCTCATAAATTATTCAAATCTTGGCCTCGAGAGTCATCAGGACTTTGTGTGGATAAATAACTTGAATCATCAGTACTTCTTGGATGGGAAATGAATAATGAGCTTTTTAAGGTTTTTTTTAATACTGCACCAAGTGATGAGTCAAATGCTAAATATAGCTGGAAGCAGTTGAGGCTGTTTTATGGCGAGTAAAACTCCCCTCTTAAACTCAATACTGAAGCTGTGTTGGAATTACATACTGACAGGGTATGCACTGCATTTGATAAAGGATTTGCTTGATATAGCACAGCTGGCACACTGATTTCAGATGCTTTCAGGGAAATTGTTTTGTTTCCGAGAATGCTGCAAAATCGATTTTCGCGAAAAGTGACACTCCATCACTATAACCAAAAGTTAAGAAAAGTAACTACAGTTCACCTTGATATATTCATCAACTGCCCAATGAGAGTCATAGAGAGGTGGGTCCAGTGGCATCCAAATCCACTTTTCTGTTTTCCAGCTTCATTTTATACCAATTCGGTTGAAACTGGAAATAATTACAAGCAGGTGTTTTGGAGCAGGGTTGGAACTACAGTCTACAGAAAGAAATACCCCAATGAAGTGTCTAGTGTGTTGACGAGTTCCAAGATGTGCCACAACACAAATCTTAGTGCAGCCTAACTATCGGCGTGTTTTCATTACCCTTCAAATTGCAAACTACAAAGGAAGGTTTTTTTTTTTTTTTGGAACAACCCTTCTTGTGGTTTCCGTGCCCTTCAAGGTTGCAAAAGTGTTGTTTGTTATTCTCCCTACAGTGTCTATTTAAGGATGCCAACTGTCATTGAGAAGCAACAGTTCATCTTGCTGAGCAAGTGAAAGTTAGTTGAACTGTTTACAGCTGCCCACCTGAATAATCCACATGTTATGATGTACCATATCGAATACTGTTTCCATGTCCAAGCCTCTACTCACTTTCAAGTGAGAATACTATCGCAACAGCTATTTATGAACACTATTAATTTATAGTGCACCTTTAAGCACACTGCAGTCCCCGGGCTCACTATCAAGGACAGAATATTTTAACGTTTCAGAAAAGCAGAATCTCTGTCTGACAAACTAATATTTCAGTATGGAGATAAAAGTTAGGCTCATGATTTTTTATGAAAAATTCAACACAATGTGAGTGTGTATCAACAACTTTTGGTGTTTGCTTTTGGAAGCATTTGTATAGGTATAGGTGATTTTTTGTATCTATTTGGCATCTAAAACCCTCTGTAGTTTACAGGTACCTGTAGTCTAGGGATGCACAATATATTAGAGATCACTTTGGATTTATTATTGTTTAATTTTTTTAAATAATTTGTATACTCTGGTTCTTCAGGTACGATTTCATTTGCTCTGTACTTTATAATGTTTTAATTTCACTAGCATCATGTGATTTCACTCTGCGTTTACAGTAAAAAAAAACAGTGCATTATTAGATTTATAATATTAGCAATAATATTGCATACTGGTCATACATTTTCTGTATATCAACAATCAAGTTGTCTAAATCAGTGCATCCTAGCCTTATCCAGTTTATTTGAATTTGTTACTATACGGAATTTCTACAAACATACAAATATCAAGCGGCTTTTGTAATGAGTTTCTCATTCCGTTTGCAAATATTTGCCGGCACTATATTCATCATTTAATGGGCTTAAAACACAGAGGAAAGAGTGTAGCATAGACCAATTACACAATCTCTTTAAAGTCACTTGAAATTCAGATTAGATATGAGGACTCTGTGGCTGTGAATGATTTTAAATACTAAGCAGGTCAGAAGAATATTGGATTTTCAAAGGAATATTGTCATATAAATGATGAATAATGAAAAAGAGATCAACCTTGACCGTCCCTGCTGAAGGATAAGGAATATTTCTAAAATAGGGACCACTAATTTGTCAAGCCCAGATAGTATATGGCACAGGCACATAAATAAAACTTTCTCATGCTAACAGGAAATGGATAGATTTAAATGGATGAATAAAAAAAAAAGAATGGATATGCAAATAAATGCAGATGTACTAAATAATAACACATTGCTACCATGGTATTTGTCCAAAATACATATTTGTATGAACATAGTTTTTTGACTAAATAGAGTGATCTTTGGTGTCAGGAAGCAGACTAATCTATTCTACTTTTCACTGCTCTGGAATTGACTTCAAAATGTGTTCTGCAGTCTGCAGTGAAGGTAACCAAAAGAAAATGAGGCTGTCTGTTTGATAAGTATGAGCTGTTAACTCCTGTCCCTAGTCCTGAGAAATCCATTTTATTCCACATCCAAAGAGCACTTCAGAACCACAGTAGCTCTTGTCAGTAGAAAATTCTGACGGCAGATATGGAAGAAAAAAATGTTTCTCTTGTGTGTCATCCAAAGTCCTTCCCCTCTAAAAGTGTATATGTGTGTGTGTGTGTGTGTGTGTGTGTATGTGTGTGTGTATATATATATATATATATATATATATAAGTACAGAACAAAAGTTTGGACATACCTTCTCATTCAAAGAGTTTTCTTTATTTTCATGACTATGAAAATTGTAGAGTCACACTGAAGGCATCAAGGGCTATTTGACCAAGAAGGAGAGTGATGGGCTGCTGCGCCAGATGACCTGGCCTCCACAGTCACCGGACCTGAACCCAATCGAGATGGTTTAGGGGTGAGCTGGACCGCAGACAGAAGGCAAAAGGGCCAACAAGTGCTAAGCATCTCTCGGGGAACTCCTTCAAGACTGTTGGAAGACCATTTCAGGTGACTACCTCTTGAAGCTCATCAAGAGAACGCCAAGAGTGTGCAAAGCAGTAATCAAAGCAAAAGGTGGCTACTTTGAAGAACCTAGAATATGACATATTTTCAGTTGTTTCACACTTTTTTGTTATGTATATAATTCCATATATAATTCCACATGTGTTAATTCATAGTTTTGATGCCTTCAGTGTGAATCTACAATTTTCATAGTCATGAACTCTTTGAATGAGGTGTGTCCAAACTTTTGGTCTGTACTGTATATATATATATATATATATATATATCAGAGGTGGAAAGAGTACAAAAATATTCTACTCAAGTAAAAGTACCATTACATTAATGAAATTTTACTTAAGTACAAGTAAAAGTACCAGTCTAAAAAATCCACTCAAGTAAAAGTAAAAAGTAACTCATTTAAAATTTACTCAGAGTAAAAATTACTTAGTTACATTTTAACAGTGGGAGGGAGTCAAAAATGGGACAGACCAAGGGTGTCAAACTCAGTTCCTGGAGGGCCACAGTCCTGCACAGTTTAGATATAACCCTAATTAAACACACCTGATCCAGCTAATCTAATCATTTAGGTTTATTTGAAAACTACATGATATGTGTGCTGGAGCAGGGTTAGGGCTACGGCCCTCCAGGAACTGAGTTTGACACCCCTGGGATAGGTCTATTAATCTCAAACTAGTTGTTTTTAATTAAAGGAATCAGTTATTTAGAATAATAAAACATTTGGGCTGTTACCAGGCAAATCAGTATCAACAAACTCATCTTTTCAATACAGAGGAAATGCAAAAGCTTCATCGGACGTGGCATTTAGATGTATTACACTGTTTAGTGCAGGACAAGAATGCATTTAACCTGCAGTTACAAATGCATGAATAATGTTTTGATATGCCAGACATAAAATGTTGAATACTCATTTGAAATTATAAAAACTTAATTATAAAAAAAAAAAAATCAAAAGATACTTTAAATGTGAAATTAAAATGGCCAGTATGTGTCAGCAAGTCACTGTTAATAAGTGAGTCATTGCGATTGAACCAAATCATTTAAACGGTTGATTCATTCAGAAACGAAACACTGTCATGTTGCTCAGAGATGCAAAATTTTGCTTTGGTGGCTGTGTTTGGAATAAATTTTTGTTGTAGAAATAGAGCAAAAACAATGGCAATATGGTGTCTAAAACGCAAGTCTCTTAGTTTACTGTCCTGTTGTAAAAAAAAAAAATATATATATATATATATATATATATATATATCAGTGGCGGCTGCTGGTCTTTCAAAGAGGGGAAGCTCATTTTCGGCCTACATTATAACCCTCTGATGGTCTTCATTTGTAGTGACACTCGGGGTCTTTTTGACCCCAGACAATAACATTTCATTTTGTAATAGTAAAATATTTAAATTTTTTACAAATATAATTTTACTCTGTTCATTTATGTTTTTACTAAACTTTGTACAGTTTTTGGAGGATTTAAATCTTTTACATTTCTATAAATAAATAAATATTTATTTAAATAGGCTTTTTTTTTTTTTACAAAAAAAGAAAAAAGCATTTCAGGTAAAATTCACTTCATAAAAGACCCAGATTTCTAACTTTCATACATGGGGATACCATGGATAATTTTATAAGGTTTAATGTAAGATTTTTGCCCATTTTTGGGGAAATTCAGTTAAAAAATTGTAATAAATCACTTTAACCACTAGATGGCTATAGTGTGTGTATGTGTGTGTGTGTGTGTGTGTGTGTGTGTGTGTGTGTGTGTGTGTGCGCGCACGCGCAGATTTTCAATCTGTCTTAGTTACCAATTTAATTTTGTGGTGGTTCTGCATTTTACAAATATCAAGAAATATTGCCGCAGTTTGTCTTTCGAATACACTTGAGAAATCCGCGATCATGGGACTGAGCGTGAAACAGCTTCACCGACTTCTTATGGTGCAGACCGCTGTCAGTCAAAAGGAGATCGACAGATCCTCCAATCATCACGCGGAAGCCCAGTCTTCATTCACCTCCAGAGACGCTGAGCGTCCGTGGGCGGGACATAATCGCAGCATTTATCCAATGACCGTCTAGCTTCGGAGCACTGAAAAAAACTGTTCAAAGCAGCCCCATCGAAGTCAATGGACGCTCGGCTTCAACAGGGAAATGCACTGTGACGCTACGGGAATGTATGAGAAGAAAATCGAGTCAGCCGACATGTAGCTGATTAACACAATACATAATACACAATAGTACATATTTGACCTTTGTTTTTGTTTTTTTTACAATAGAGGGGAAGCTGAGCTTCCCTTACAGTCTTAAAGAAATCCCCACTGATCTAACTATATATATATATATATATATATATATATATATATATATATATATATATATGTGTGTGTGTGTGTGTGTGATTATGATTTTTAGAGGACAAGACAGCATTCTTTGTGTGATTTTGATTCTAAATGATTTTGATTGATTTCATTCTAAATGCATTTCAACAGACTGAATCACACAGTGAAAGAACACTCTAAATGCGCGCGTACATCATTAAAACAACAATTATGATATTATCGCAGACAATATATATCGCACACTCCGCACCAGTCTTTTTGGCTAATTTGTGCAAAACCTCTTGCTAAAATGTCAAAGCATCATTTTAACCACCAATGCAATGACGCAATTATTTAGCTCACCTCTATATGCTTACGTGGGGTTGATGTCTTGTCGAGATTTTATAAACTGCTAGTTTGGTCTCCCTAGGCAAGCACAGCATAATAGAGCATACATATGGCCAGGGGTTCACTTCATTTCCTTGAGTTCAACTTCAGAATATGACGGGGTTTCGTTTTCAGCGGTGTCTGCACCACCACTAACGCCTGTTTTGTCCGTCTGCATCTTTCTTGTGATTTTAGCGCCAGTTTGCCCTCCTGCCCATTATTTACTGACATAGCTTCCAGGGAGCGATTTTTTTTTTTTACTCAGTAATTAATGTGTTTTAAAATGTAGCGAAGTACAATACTTCAAACAAAATATACTTAAGTAAAAGTAAAATTACAGATTAAAAAAAATACTTTAAAAAGTAGAAGTACACAAAAAAGCTACTCAATTACAGTAACGCGAGTAAATGTAATTCGTTACTTTCCACCTCTGATATATATATATATATATATATATATATATATATTTATTAAGAGATCTTAGATCAGGAAAGCTAATGTGTATTTTCCTGACATCTTAAACTAAAAATATATATATTAATTTAAAATGTACGAATCAGCAATAACTAGGTGACTTTAACACATTATGGCTAGATATCTCAAAATGTGACTATTTCTCACAACTGCTATTTTCGCTATCTTCAGATGTGACTCTGGATCTACTTAACATTTATTTAAAATCTTAATATTTTCTTCTATCTTTTTTTTTTTTTTTTTTTGAGAAATGTGCTCTTACCCATCATACTGCCAATTTTCTGAGTGAAATATCCACATATGAACAAACCGAGTTCTTTCAGAAATTTTCTGTACCTGGTTTCTTCACAACAGGAAGCCACATGGCCTCTGTTGGCTCTCACATAAATGCTGGGCTGTGCCAATCAGCAGAGATCACCTCTTAATGAGGCTCAAGTCATTTCCAGAAAACTTAATGGGAATTCCACATAAACATATAATCAAAACAAAACCCCAGAATAAAGAGCTCACAGTGAAATTATACAAAGCAGTCTTTGAGACTGAAACTAAAATAGGTAATTTTATTATACCACATAGAAAGAAGATTAATAAGTTAAACTATCAGTTTCATTATTAATCAGTGGGATCACACCTGGAAATTACATTTGAGTATGCCTTTCAGCAGAATTTCTGTTTCTAGTTTATCCACAATAGGGAAAATGCCCAGTGGCTTTGCATTATTGAGTAGAAAGGGCTTCTGAGCTGTTTGACCTTCAAGTAAATAAATATGCTTAGAGCAAAAAACATTTGCGCTTTGGAAAATAGCCAGTCATAGGTACAGATTTTATTTCCAACATATCAAGCAGCTTCCATTACTCTCCCAGACTCTATCACAGTTCTTTGTCATTCTTTCCAGGCTCATTAGTCCGACTGGAAAGCCGTTTTTCTTTCATGTCTGTCCACCTCCAGTTTGTCTGCTTCTGTCCCGGCTTGCCTTTATTTGCCACTATCACTTCTTCCCCGTCTGTCGCTGCTGAACAGGGTGAGGAATCAGCAGTGATTTGCTTACGAGAGCCATGTAAGGATGTGTAACTTTGGTTTGGACTCGCAGCTTAAACCCGGCTTATAAACTGTTCTCTCTGCGTAAGCTTTATGATCTCATGCTGAAAGCTACAACTGAATCTCATTCGCACATACACACATTTAGAAAGGAAAATAAGAAGATTTAGTTTGGTATCTTAAGATATTGTTTGTCCTTTACCAGTTAAAAGATCACATTTTACTCCATTTTACTCCATAAAACAAAACAATATATATGAAAATGTCCTTCTTACTGTAACTAAGATTAATTACAAAATTAATGCAAAAAAATATTTTCTCTATTATCAAAACACATCAATTATTGATTGATCAAAAATCAAATATTGATGGTTGTATTGTTTTTTAATGCTGCTGTACTTAAATTCATTTTTTATAGTATTGCTTTTACTATATACACTCACTGGCCACTTTATTAGGTGCACCTGTTCAATTGCTTGGCAACACAAATGGCTAATCAGCCAATCACATGGCAGCAACTCAATGCATTTAGGCATCTAGATGTGGTGAAGACTTGCTGAAGTTCAAACTGATCAAGAGAATGGGGAAGAAATTTAAGTGACTTTGAACACAGAATGGTTGTTGGTGCAAGACGGGCTGGTCTGAGTTTTTCAAAAACTGCTGATCTACCGGGATTTTCATGCAAAACCATCTTTAGAGTTTACAGATAATGGTCCGAAAAAGAGAAAATATCCAGTGAGCAGCAGTTGTGTAAAAAAATGCCTTGTTGATGTCAGAGGTCAGAGGATACCATCTCTGAATGCACAACACGTCGAACCCTGAAGCAGATGGGCTACAGCAGCAGAAGACCACACCGGGTGCTGCTCCTGTCAGCTAAGAACAGGAAACAGAGGCTACCATTTGCACAGGGTCAGCTAAATTGGACAATAGAAGATTGGAAAAACGTTGCCTGGTCTGATGAGTCTTGATTTCTGCTGCGACATTCAGATGGTAGGGTCAGAATTTGGAGTAAAGAACATGAAAGCCTGGATCAG
This sequence comes from Carassius carassius, assembly GCF_963082965.1. Classification (NCBI taxonomy): domain Eukaryota; kingdom Metazoa; phylum Chordata; class Actinopteri; order Cypriniformes; family Cyprinidae; genus Carassius; species Carassius carassius. The sequence continues at coordinate 42,446,031 of NC_081756.1, read as the reverse complement.
TTCACGGTTCAGGTTGGTGGTGGTGGTGTAATGGTGTGGGGGATGTTTTCTTGGCACACTTTGGGCCCCTTAGTACCAACTGAGCATAATTTAAACGCCACGGCCTACCTCAGTATTGTTTCTGACCATGTCCATCCCTTTATGACTACAGTGTACACATCTTCTGATGGCTACTTCCAGCAAGATAATGCACCATGTCACAAAGCTCAAATCATCTCAGACTGGTTTCTTGAACATGACAATGAGTTCACTTTACTGAAATGGCCTCAACAGTCATCAGATCTCAATCCAACAGAGCAGCTTTGGGATGTGGTGGAACGGGAGATTCACATCATGGATGTGCAGCCGATAAATCTGCAGCAACTGCGAGAATATGGACCAAAATCTCTGAAGAATGTTTCCAACACTGCATATATATATATATATATACACTACATACATTTTATAATATGTCATGAGACTAGCCAATTAAATTTTTTGAATATAAATGTAATTAAATAAATAATAAACGTAATTATTAATTAGCAAAATATATATGGAAATGAATTACCATAATTAGTATTCGGAAGAAATGCATGAATTGTCCTAAAAACTTAGTTTCTTTCTAAATGCAAAATAAAGTTGTAGATTTTATATAGGAAAAATTACCTGGACATGTATTACATACATTTCAACCAGTTATGCTGAATACTGACTGAATCTTTACTCTCTGGTACAGAGTTAGCTTGTATCAAGTATCCTTTTGGGGTTATTGACCCATTTAAATGAGTCATGTTTTATTGTTTGGCTTGAGGTCTATTTAAACACTGACCTCTCAAATCTAGGAAGGATAGACTACAGTGATAATAGCTGGGTGGGAAGATGAGCCATTTTTAAAGGTCACTGTCAGCACAGAATAAAGTAATGAACAGAGAATGACAGTCTCCTGTATTGTCTTCAACACTCAGTTCCGTTTTGTGTTTCACAGATGCCCTCTTCCTCTTTCACAGCAGCTAATAGGAACAAGGCTGCTCTTCCACTCAGGACCCCTGGTCAATGACAGCCCCTCACCCCATGGTCTGGATGTTCTGATAGTGCCTTTGACCTCTCAACAAGGGTCTAATGTGTAATGGCTGTACAAAATGATTGGTAGGCTTCCATGCCGGCTTTATTATTTTGGCACACACTCAGCTGGCAGAACAGAGGTGAAAGAATACAATTTTCACAACTCAAAGCACCTCAAGCTACCCTTCTTTCTCCTGCCAGGGAGCATTTCCAAGGCTTGAAAAATCTTGAGCACAAGCTTAAGCTAATTCTGTCCCCCCGCTACCAAATTTAGCAGAATTATAGGATATTTAGCTGAATTAATATTGACTCTGATAGACCTGCGAAAAAACAACACCTTTCTTTTGCTGCTGTGGTTGCCTTTACTGCAGTTTTAATGTTATTTGCAACAATTCCTTTATCCTTTTTATTCTTTAATACACTTTAATAAGGGGTTGTTCACCTATAAATGAAAATTATGCCATCATTTATTCATCCTCACCCATCTCCTTTTATGTTCCCCAGAAAAATAAATATCATACACAGTGAATGACATGACAGTGAGTAAATGATGAATTTTTTTTGGGGGGGGGGTGAATTGTTGCTTTAAGGTGAAAGCATACTCAAAAATAAACATTTTGTCATCATTTACTTGGTCTCAAGTTGTCCCAAAAAACCTTGTGATTTTCCTTCTTCTGTCAAACACAAAAGGGGCTATTCCTGTAGCATCTGAAGACTCAAGGCATATAGACTCAACTCTCTGAGCTTTTAAGGTGCTTGGCAATATAAAACACAGTCTACTTTCATTGTATAGAAATAAGCATCTTGGACATTCAGCGAAATATCACCTTTTGTGCTCCATGTAAGAAAAAAAGTATATAATGACATAATTTACATTTACATTTGGCTTTGCATCCTTGTGATATTTAAGCCGTAGAGGGAGAGAGAGAAAATTATATTCCATTTGGAAATGCCTGGGGATTAATGTCACACCTAGTGTCAAATAATGTGTCAATGGCTTTATTCCAGAACTAAGTCGCACTGTTGTCTACTGCCTGCAGCATTATAAGTGGCTAACTTTAAAACACTCTACTAAGACATCAACTCTAGTGATTTTCAATAGTGCGAAAACATAAAATGCTCAGGAGACTCAATTTAGGCCCCATCCCAAATGGCACCCCCTCCGACTCTAATAATAGTCCACTGTGGAGTTCGCACTAGTGGATCATAAATCATAAAATGTCAATTGCAATAGCCCACTGTACTATGAACTTAGGGATGTTCCACAAAACTGATTAATTAAATGTCAGTGTTTCTCAAGTTGTTTTTACTCGAAGGTCTCCTTTTGCCCAACACAATATTCAAAGGCCCCCATAATTCCCAGCTAACAAATTATGTTCTTCTAAGAATATTCTGTTAATGTTCCCATTAAGTTATGTAATATATTCTCATGCACATTCAAAACTTATAGTATTTATTTGTTTGTTTATTTTATTTATCAATTTTTTTATTTTTAGTTATTTTTATTTTTTTTGTGGGGGGGGGGGTATGTAATAAAGAACATTAAGGGAACACTCCATTTTAGAATTTATGGGAATGGTACATTTGAATGTTCTCTAAACGTTCTAGTTGAATTTAAAAAGCAAGTTCCATTAACTATAAAAACAACATTTATGTGCTAATATTTTGAAAATATTATTAAATGCCAGATAACTATGGCTACATTTTATATTATTAACATAACTGAAAGAACATTTGTTCTAACACTGTTGTAATTATAAGAATGCTTCTTGTTTTAAAACTTTGTATTAACATACTGGAATTGCCTTGCTTATTAAATAATTAAAGCATGATTCATTTTGCTATTCAGGGGATTCAATATGGGGATTTATTGTGTACTTTAATTACAACAATAGATAAAGAGGAAAAATAAAAGACTAATTTTGGAATTTGACAAAAAACTAGTTGATAGGAAGCAGCATAATTTTGCTGCCTGCCTAAACAGCCTGTTGGGAGAGGCCTTAAAATGCTGCCTAGGTAAGCAGCTTACTGGGTTTGAACCAGGTTAAAGCTAAGATGACACATTTTCAAGTTACACATTGGTGATGGATTCTTAATACTGGATTCCTACTGCAGTAAGTGATCTATAATAGATCTGAAAGTAGGACTGTATGCTAGTCACATGCAGATGGAAGCCCCACAAAGGTGCAGCTAAACAGTGCAGCTCAGATGGGGGAAGGGCAGGGAAGTCCATGTGCAGCAGAAAAGCCTTCCAGCAGCAACAAAGAAAATAGGATGATATTGGGAGTCGGCGAGCTGTCTCTAAAAGATAGCAAATCCCCGGAGCACACTGCAGAAAAGCTTGGCTGCATGCGCACCTCTCACCTCAGTTGGACACAGTAATTAACCACAATGATTGGAACTCGATCTCCCTCAATCATCAAAGCCAGTCAGCTCGCTCTTGAATCAAGCAGTACAGAGACAAGGACACAGTCAAAGAGGAGAGAAAAGAAACAGTCACAAAAGCTTCACCTTTTATTCTCCGCCAGGTGCTACAGCAAAGCAGATGGGGACAAGAGACACAACTATGCACCGTTGCTTTGAACATACTCTCAAAAAACTGCTTCTGAAGACTAGCAAGGAATGCTGTGACAAGACAAATCGGATGTGCTCATTGTAACTAATATGAATGCTCACTTCAAGTAAATGTGTAAAATAGTGAGGCTCCATGTAATTATATGAATTTAAATACACAGGGGTCCATTATGTGACACTTCACTACATTAAGACAGCACATCATGAATATGACACACCAGGATAGACAAACTCTATCAATAAATGATGGAACTGCTTGAGGCAGGACCACCAGACACTGGAGGGGGGTTAATAGGAAATGCAGTGACCCAATGATGGGCTGCCTGAGCACTCACTCAGACCACTCCCACATCTGCCTTTGAGGATTGTTACTCTCTCACTATAGGGATCATAATCGCAAAGCCAAAAGTATACTTCCCTTAGGTCCACACCACATAATTTTTGTCATCAAAACTGTCCGTATACACTGTCTGCATTAAATGCTCAAGATAATGGTCCACTAGGCAGTGCATTAGCACCAAGATAATACATCCATGCTCACTGGCAATGGAGTGCACTTTGAATAGCTACAAATGCTGTATTATGCATGCCAGGCCAGTAGTTGGAAAAGTCACTTTGTTAAAAAGATACACTATGCACCTGCACACATACCTAGAGGCTGAATAAGTTATATGCATGCACATGGCATTAGCGTTTTCAGAAATTCATGTTTTTGTACTTTACACAGAGACGACATAATGGTATTAAAAAACTTGCACTTTGAAACCCGTTTTCAAAAGTGTGTTTTCAGGCCCCCAAAACACTGTTGTCATGTAAATTCAGCCAAAACTGAAAACACTGTTGAAAAGTAGTGCACACGCTGAACACGTCCATCTGTTCTCATTGTCAATGGAGTGCACTTGAAATGGCTTGCACGCTCAACTGTGCATAAGAAGGGGTGGAATGCGGAATATGAAGTATACATGGGACTTTAAGGAACACTGGATGGGTGTGAACTCTTCCAACTCAATATACAAACACACTGCCTATATGTGATTTCCACCTTAAAATAGGTATATTTTTCTTAATGATGCTGTGTGCGGTTTCAGAAGTCACACTGCAAACTCTCCCCATTGGTGGAAAGAATGTTGTTTTGTTAGACCCCTACAACCACAAATGGATCACAAAGAAAGCCGTTTTGTTTTAAGCAATGTTTTGAAAGCACCACAAAAGACATTTCAGGGAAATCAACCTACTTATTTTTTTCCACAGTAATTTTAATGTTAAAAACAAACTTTAAAAACACTGTTCATTCCAACATGTCTGCTTCCAACTCAACCAAAGACTGTAAGGGGACATTTACACTAAAACTTTGCTTTCCTGCCAAAAACTGGGAACTTTTTATGCATGATTTCGAAAACGGCACTGTTATCGTTTTCGTGTAAACACCCAATACGGAAATATTTATAAACAGTGACGTCATGCACGTGCATAGTACGAGTTAGGTATGTGTGCATACTTCACCAATATTACTATCAGCAGCAGAGATGAATCATATAATCTTCACTTCCCTACTTTTTACTAACAAGGTGACAGTGCCAACTACCGACCTGGCATACATAATACAGCGTATTTGGCTGCTTTGGCAGATATGTGTAACGCAAATCATTTTGAAAACGTTGTCATGTATACATGAAACTTTTTAAAAACTTTGTAGTTTTTGACTACATCATTGTCGTGTAAACGTAGTCTAAGTTTGAATGGGTTTATCTGAAATGAAATGTTTAGAATCAAGACAGTCATCTGTTACCTACTACACTAAATACTAAGGTCAAGGAATTAGAAAAATATTTTAAAATGTACTGTTGCACATCATTTTATTAAAATGCAATACATTTATTCTAATGCAATTAAAAATTTTTATGAAAAACCATATCAAAACAAAATTAATTGTAATTGATTATTTTCCTATATCAACACTGCTAGTTTCTTTTAAAAACAAAAAAAAAAGTTCGAAAACAATCAGCATTGTCATAATTACAGCAGAAATACCAAAGGAAATATCTCTGTATTGGTAATATTCAAATACTGTGTTGGACAATGGGAGGGCCTTCGAGTCAAACAGGTTGAGAACCACTGAATTAGAGAAGCATTTGGGAAAAATGTTAGGAAACAATTATTTATTTATTTATTTTTTAGTTCCATCATTTTATAGTAGAAATTATGAAAAAAAAAATCCAACCTTCACACAGGATACATATCATTTGATGCATGTCTTGCATTGTCATGTTCTCTTTTAGTAGAAGTGTTTTGCTCATACGTTGTGAAACCTCATTGTTCTGTTTGTCACTACGATGATAGAATAGCTGTGTCTATACAAGCATATCACAGTGAAAGTGATGCGCAGCACTTTGCAAACCAGAAAGCTTGTGTTGTGCTCTTCATCTCCAGTGGCCAGAGGCAGATGAGCGAATAATACAGGAGGGACGAAAACATTTATCTTTCTGTACTAATAGTAAAGAAAATTAAGCAGTCGTAATAAGATATACTACAGATTTTTTTAATGTAATACAATATATATATATATATATATATATATATATATATATATATATATATATATATATATATATATATATATATATATATATATATATTAGGGCTGTAACTTTTGTGAAAAATTCATTTTCGATTCCATTGAATCGATTGTAAAATCGATTGTCTAAAAAAAAGACGTTTTCCTGTCTAATAAATTTGTAATGGCTGCCTAGTGCCGTCCATGCCTAAGTGTCGGTTACGTTCAATAAAAAAAAATAAGCACACATTGCCTGTTTCTCAAGTCCATTTAAAGTTTCATTTTTTTTTAAAAGTTGTTTGAAACTTTTTTTGAATCATTATAATTGAATCATTATTTAAAATAATCCTGGAGATTTTTGAATTGCCTAACTCATAAACGCAGCCGGGTTGAAGCCTGCAGTGATGTTTTTCTTTTGTTATGGAAGCCGTCCCCTCTGCACATATATTTTTTCAAGAATGCTACACTCCTGTTGCTGTTTGTTATTCTGCACGAAACTTCATGCCAATATATAAGAAATATTGCTGACTTGTGCGTTCCCAGCGCTCTCTTTACGTTCGTCCGTTATTTGACGTTGAAAAAGGAAAAGGAAACAAGTCGATCACATTTTCGGGATCCAGAGCAGAGAGTTTTTTATTCACTATATGTCCAGCTGTTGAGAAGACGCGCTCCGACCGCACTGATGTCCCATGGACACTCAGGTACAGCTGCTCAAGGTGGGGTATTACTGCCAATTTTCCACCACAAAAGCCGGTCGCTGTAAGCTTGCAATGGTCCTTTTCATAACTCAGAATCTCCTGTAACTAGATGCGCGAATGAGGCGAATTCGCGTCTACCGCGCCTCGAGACCTCCAGACGCGCGTAAAAGCGTCTTTACATTAACTTAACATTGAAATTATTCGCGCCAGACGCTCTATTCGTGTTTGGTGTGAACGCAGCATAAGAGGTCACTTTCGACATCACTGGGTCTTATAGGTGCGTAAAATTGCTGGTATTTTCTGTCTAGCTTTCGCAACGCATACTGTACTACTTCGTAATTCTTTATAATTCTTTCATTCTTTTAAAATTAATAGTGTACATATTTGGTTAAAATCGATTCCCTATTTTCATTTTCGAAACTTTTTTTGGTTGGTCCGATCGATTGTGCAATCGATTTTCGAACTAAAAGTGACAGCCCTAATATATATATATATATATTTTTTTTCTCCCTGTTTCCTCCCCTCACATGCACACCAGAAAAATCTATATACTCCAGCGGAGCTTTGCAAAGTCAACCACTGAGCAGAATCAGATTTCAAAAACCAGGAAATCAACTCATATTGCTTTCAGAGTTCTTTCTTTCTCTGAGGGGGCACACAGATCTATTGAGATCTGTTGTTATGATGGTCTCTGTGCTTTAGTTAGGGGTCATTTCCAATGCTGAAATGTGTCTCTAATATGACAAGACATGTATGTCTGATTTAACTACCGAAAAAGCACAAAACTGCATAACAAATTATCTTTATAAAATATCACAATATGTACATACCGTCCAAAAATAAATACTTTTATTCAGCAAGGATGCATCAAATTTATCAAAAGTGACAGCAAATACATTTTTAGAATATATTTAATTAGAAAACAGGTGTTTTAAATTGTAATAATTTTTCACAATATTACTGTTTTAACTATTTTTGATCAAATAAATGTAAACCTTGATGAAGAATAAAATACTTCTTTCAAAAATCTGGCCATGTTTTAAAACAAAAGTTTAAATGTTAATACACAACGGTATCAACCATCTTTTTGCAAATAATCAGCTACTTTTACCCATACACACAAGCACAAAGCTGAAGCAAGCTCAGCACAGGTTAATTTTGTATTTGGCACAATGTACTCCTTCATTATCAGAGCCAGTGAGCAGTAGATCCTGTTAAACCTTTTTAATTAGAGAGCGATTCTAAAACTAAAAACTCTAAACTCCAGAAACAAGCTCCCGATCTAATCTCTCATGGTGACGTCATTCAGGAAAAATCAGGGTAACTCGATGAAATACAAATGCATGTTCTTCCACTAAAAGTGAAAAGTCAATCCTGTGTTTTAAAAATAAATCAATGACTGTGTTAGTCCATATTGGCCTTTAACTAAGCAATAAGGTCCAAGCGATCAAGGCTAAAGGCATCGATCAAATTAACACAAGTTACTACATTTAAAAAAATATTATGAACAAAAAAAAGTGTCATTAAAAAATTGTAATTCATTAAGTGGCATTCTTCCAAAGATATAGTGTCTAAAATAGCCAAATGGTTAGAACGATGCATTGACCAATCAGCATCCAGGACCAGAACTGTGCAGTTTCATAGAAAATTCAGTGAGCCATGGGGAACTAATAAACACAGTGCATGAATTCTTGTGTAGTCATTTCATAAACTTTCTTTGATGGCAGTATTATCCCAAGCTGTAGCAGCTCCCTTCTTCCTGGACGCTGCAAAAGAAGGGGGATAAGTGTCCTAAAGTCAAGCACGACTGCAGAGATAAAATTCAATTGAATCCAAGTAGAGCAGCCATAATTAGTTAGAGCTATTTGCACTGAGGCTATCTTCCTGGTTCCAGTGGTTAAAAGCCAGGTCTGCCATTCCACTGAGATTCCAAGGAATGGAATGTTTTTCTCCAGGTTCAACAGTTCATTCTCTTCTGTTCCCTGTTACAGGCCTTTGTTATCTGGTTTGTCTCTCATCCAGGGTGGACAAACGATCCTAACCAGCTTGGCCATGATGATCTACTTGCTTGGACCAATACCATCACTCTAGATTATAAGATCAAACAATGTCCTGCAATGACCAACCTCATGTGAGAACTTCTCTTTATACAAGTCTGACTACAGTATTAGTGTAAACTCTAGTTTACTCTGCAATAAATTTCCACTCAAGGCCTTTTTCCATCAAAACAAATCTTTGGCAAGAAATTTTGCTGTGGTTTCTGCAAGTGACTTGCCTGTTCAGAAGGCAGATGGAATGAATGAAAAGCATGTTAAGTGATCGATAAAGGTTTGCTTTTTGTACATGACCGGATATTGGCAATTTGCCCAAGGTAGACAAATCATGGTAGATCTATATAGTTTGAAATGCCTGTTCCAATGTAAAATTATAGATCTATATTTGTTTTAAGCATCCAGATACAATCTGTAAAATGTTACTGGACAGAAACATGACTGCAGCTCAGTGTGTTTTCATGCCGGAGGGGGATTTACTTGAAGTGACTGAGATGAGGGATTCTATCTCTGACTTCTATCTACTCGTTGTCATCTCAGAGCCTCTCTCATAAACACAGGAAGGAACATGCTGAAACTCTTGACACAGATGCCATCAAAAAGCAGTCTTATCTTCAGACCATGACATGCACAAAAGCTCACAGCCTAGTCAAGAATATGACTTTTATATCCACACAAGACACACAGAGATGTCTGTGGAATTGTAAATTGTATGTGTTTCTGCACAATACTGTAGATACTATCGTTACAGTAGGTGTGATGAGTCATTTTTGACACTTTCATGGACAGGGACAGCAAAAGATTGGACAGAACATAATGGGGAGAAATAACAAGAATGAAAACGAGAAAATGTTGCAAGCTGGATTTAAACTCAAATTGCCCAAACGAGCACCAAGGCTCAATGTGTAGCGGCACTAACGTTTACTTCATCCCTTCACATACCTATTTATGTCCTGGAAGATGCAGTCCTAATGAAAGCATAAAAATCTATAAAAATGGGAGAGTTAGATGTATTTAATATTCTCCATACATCATATATAGGGTGGATATGATGAATAATTAATAATATTCTATTAGAAAGGGATACATGTGCTGTGCAAGGACTTTCAGGTGCCTTCAGCAATAATTAATCAAACCAATAAATGCAAAGACATTTCTGAAATGCACCGCACTGCAGTTCAGCCAGCAGTTTCGCTATTTTCCCATTCCAAAGGCAGATGTAGCAACAGCAGAGCACATTTGAGTAGTAGAAATTTGATAGAAAATGTGCCTGTATTCATTAAAGGTTGCCTTGATAGCCACATTTCTTCTGCATGAACAGAGTAATCCAACTGCAGAGCGAAAATGTCCATCAATACATAGGGGCACCGAGCCTCCATTTCCTGCTAAGATCTAAAGCCGCCTTATCAAAGCGAGGAAGGCCAGTTCATACCATATTGAAGGACACAGACCACAAATACAGTGGCGGGCATCCAGGAGAATGATTCTGAACTAACTTTGCACAAATCAATGTCGTTATAAATACCTACAACTAAAACTATTAAAGACATTCTGTTCATTTAAATAAACATAAAATAAAATAAAAATGTTAGATGAAAAACAAACTAAAAAAGTAGTTTAGAAACATATATTTTAAAAAAACTATAAAAAATTGCAGATTGCAAATTAAAATTTAAATGAAACTACAATTATAAAAATATAAGGTAATGTAAAATATATCATTCTAGAATAAAGCTAGTATAAAGTATAGGTTTTTTGATGCTTTGTAACTCTAAACCTAAACTCTTGGCCTACCGTGCAAAGCAATTCATTTTCCAATAAATGATTTTAATAAAATTCATTCATTAAAAATGCTGAAAACAACATTTTCCAAAGTATATTTTTATGATAATCCCATGTCCTTTTTTTTTTTTTTTTTAATCAAACAAGATAGACCGTAATGCAACAAGAGCAGATCTTCGGTTGTGTGGCGTAAAAATACAATAGTGAAAGGAGGACACAGATGAACATGGTTTGGACCGGCAAATAGAGAGTCACCCCAGTGTAGCTGCCAGTTTGGCCTGTGCCAGCCAAGAGCTGAAAAAAGAGGGGAAGGTCACACAGACAGTTCCCCCGCAGCTGTGTTTGCGTGTTAGTTTGTGTGTGTGCGGTGGTGTGTGTGTGTGTGTCTGGAAAAGAGACACTCTGGCTAAAGCTAGGTAATTATTTGTGTTTTCACAGAGCCCTTTCCTTTAAACACAAGGGTTCTCTGGCCGTGAACCCTTCATACCCTTTACAAGTCTATTTTTATTCTGGGTGCATCTGCTTTCATGGCTTTCCACTCATGAATGTATAAATACACAAGGAGTCGCCGTTTCTGATTGGTGGGGAGGAGAGCTATTTGAAATGCCTGCAACTACAAGCCCTCTAACACAGAGCAAGAGCAACTTATTCTGTGTTTGTCTTGTGGCAATTACTCACTCTATCCCAACTAAACCACGAGGAAATGCTATGCAAGTTTATAGAGACAGCTAGCTGGAAAATTGATGTCTGATCTCTGTCATTCAGGAGGAAATGACAAAAGAACAAACGTCACATCAGTAACTGCAAAAGAAAAAAAAGACAAATGACAAGCTGACGAGCTAGAGAATACAGAGTGGAAAACAACAACAGTACTATTAACACCAGCAACAATTTTTATATTTAATCTAGAAAGCCTCTTTTCACAGCTGGAGAGCTTTTCCCCCAGGCCTTGACATCTCCTCCATCTCGCTAAGAGAGTGTGATTAATTATTCATGCGGATCTGCAGCAGGTTAGAGATAGATGCGGCGTCTGTGTGCCGACTACACTCGTCCCCTGCTTGTTTACATGCGCAGACCCGGTGATGGAGTAAAACCGTGTGCCTGCTTCACTCCAGTGCCACATAAACATGCAGCAGTGCCTATGAATCACACTCATTCAATTTGCATGCACTAAGGGAAACAAAGAAACAAACAGCAGAAATGACGACAGCTTCTCCTGTGGCCTTTTTGTGATGATCTGATGAGGTCAGAGTCAGAGATCACAGTCCTGACTCCACACAGAGCAGTGCAGAAGCTATTAGAAGCTGGTTTTCTGGGATTTAGTTTAAGAGAAAGAGTGAGAGACAGAGAGACAGAGTGAGAGAGAGAGAGAGAGAGAGAGAGAGAGAGAGAGAGAGAGAGAGAGAATAAAAATGTAAAGATAATGCTGGAGATGATGTGCACTGATCAAAAACTGGACTATTATTGATCTTTTGAAAATGAATTCCCTTAGTCTCCTTCAACTCAAGACTGCCCATAGGAAAGAAATATCATAAATATTTCATTTAAAAAATGTCTGTGATTATTTCCTCTAGTGTTTCCCACCCCTGTAGCTGGAGGTACACCAACAGCAAACATGATGGATGTGTCGCCACCCATAAACTACATGGTTTTTAAAGCCATCACACAATGTTTCACTTGAAAGAATCCCTGACAACTCTCATTTACAAAATCTATGTGCAAGAAGTGAATACAGGGAATCACATAAGATTACAACTCCTCCCCATGAAATTTCCCTTGACTTGCATTTTGCTTTCTCATTGGCTGTAGGTTGTCGCCTTCACACTGCAAGACTCTGAATCACAGACCTGTCCAAGTCCATGTCCAGATATTAAGCCTGCTACTGTAAATAGTTCTCAGGCATCTCTGTGATCTCCAGAAAACTGCTTTTCTCAAACTGTGCTCATGATTTGACAAAGTCTGAAACACAAAAGAAAAACTTTTTACAGCTCTTATAATGAATTGTCCTATAATGAATGTCAACTTAAAGGCTAATTAATGTCAACAACTGTCTCATTTTCACTTATTTTTTATCGCTCCTCTACTGAATTTTAAGAACAATGTCTGATTAAAAGATTATACTTAAATCAAAACAGAGAATAGCAATGTCTCCAACAAAAGAGCAAAGCAATTTCCTCTTTCCTCCCATCTGTTCAGAAAGGACACAGGCTTGCTTGTTTAAATCAATGAATTTAACAGTAATAACAGAATCCCAGCTATTGGCACAAGGTTTCTAGGGTGTCCTTTGAGTGGCCTGCTCCTTACACTGACTCAACAAAGGCGATTTCAGCTTGGCCGCCGCTCTCTAAGACGTGAATAAATCAGTGAAAGCTGGAGAGGGTGACGGGAGGATTTGAATGTCTTAATTCAGTCCTGACAGCATGCTGGGCCGACTCCACATCACCTTTCCATGTCAATTTAGAGGGCACCTTTGTTGAAGCACCCAGTCACTGCACACTAGATGATTATGACAGCCAATTTTTCAGGACTGCTTTGTTATCCAATTTTTTTTCCTTCTCATTTGCAGACAACACAAACATTCCGAGCGAGAGATTATGGCTGTTGGAAAGAGTTCCTTGACATTTCTTTCTTTGAATCGTCTTTGTGTGCCCATACTGGCTTTCTTGGCTGTATTCTGACTTGGTCATCAGCAGTGTTAAAGGTGGGGGTGCTAATTGGTTCGGCTCCTTTGATCTGCAGATGAACACTGTAATCCGCTTTAATCATATTAACATAACCCCTTCTCGGCAAGATTGGGCTGTCTATCCACATTTTACATGCACACAATGCAAGAGTCTCAAATCTTGGATGCATTTAAAACACATGGTGAGGTTTTCACTACCTCACTCTTCCAAAAGTTTCTTTCTCTAAAGTAGATTCATGACTGAATTTAGAGAAACTGCATTTACAATATGAGGCTGCGAAAGCGAGATACAAATGTATCGCATCGCATCCACTGTATCGCATCAGAGGATAGAGACAGAGCCTCATTTTTTTGGAAATCTCCAGAGAATGTGAGCGAGCAGGTGTCAGCTCACCAGGGGGCTAGTCAACAGCAGCATGGGACTGGAGGGCCAACATGTCACTTCCTGAACATCCTCTGCACATTCAGCATCACAGCCCCTTGGGAGCATATGGTATCGTTACATGTCTCTGACCTCAGCACTGTGACCCTGCAGGCACAATCTAGACTGGCTGTTTTAGTGCATAAATGTGAGCTTTTGTTCACAAGGGGCAGATTTACTCACATTTATTTTTGCTAATATTCAGAAGACTTATGTTATATGGAGTAATTTGCATCATTAGCTGTGTTTCCTAGCAGTGATGTGTATGTAATGGTAAAGGGAATAATAAATGTGAAGTCATTTATACAGATGTAGCAGTAGTGGATGAAGCAGATCTTGGATGAATGGCGGGTCTGTTTAATTGGTAATTACTAACAGCGCTGATTTAGGGAAAATTGTACACAGTGGAAATTAAAGGTGCATACAGTAATTCTTTCCACATTAAAAAGCTGTACACAAATTAATAGTACTTCTGAAAAAGATGTTTAAAATCATGGACATCCATCACATAAAATCCTAATATAAAAGTATTTTTAAAAGGTGTGTGTTGCGTCATGAGAGGGCTGTAGTGTTGAAATCACATGACCAGTCAAATACAGTACTACTCAGATGTAACTTACTCAAGTACTCCTGTATTATTCAACATGTTAGCTTATGGAATAAATTATTCGTGGATTACTGCAAGTAGATTCTGCAATGGCATCAGTAGCTGAAAACTTTGGGGTACAAATACTTTTATTTAGCAAGGACACATAACATTTATCAAAAATATTTATAAAAATTTCCATTTCAAATATATGCCATTCTTTTTGAAATTTTTGTTCATCAAAGAACCCTGAAAAATGTATCATGCTCATGGCTTCTAAAAAAGCAGCAAAAACTGTTTTCAACATTGATAAAAATAAGGGCCTTTGTTAATAATTGAGTACCAATGATAGCTAAAAATAAGTGAGCACTAAATAGGCATATTAAAATGATTTCTGAAGGATCATGTGGCACTGAAGACTGAAGTAAATACATAACATTTTGACATATAATAAAATAAAGAAAACATTGTGAAAATTGTTATTTCACAAAAATACTGTTTAACTAGGTCTTAAAGAAGGTCTTCTAAGAAGCATACACTTCTTTCAGAAATATATATATATACAGTACAGACCAAAAGTTTGGACACACATTCTCATTCAAAGAGTTTTCTTTATTTTCATGACTATGAAAATTGTAGAGTCACACTGAAGGCATCAAAACTATGAATTAACACATGTGGAATTATATATGGAATTATATACATAACAAAAAAGTGTGATACAACTGAAAATATGTCATATTCTAGGTTCTTCAAAGTAGCCACCTTTTGCTTTGATTACTGCTTTGCACACTCTTGGCATTCTCTTGATGAGCTTCAAGAGGTAGTCACCTGAAATGGTCTTCCAACAGTCTTGAAGGAGTTCCCCGAGAGATGCTTAGCACTTGTTGGCCCTTTTGCCTTCTGTCTGCGGTCCAGCTCACCCCTAAACCATCTCGATTGGGTTCAGGTCCGGTGACTGTGGAGGCCAGGTCATCTGGCGCAGCACCCCATCACTCTCCTTCTTGGTCAAATAGCCCTTGATGCCTTCAGTGTGACTCTACAATTTTCATAGTCATGAAAATAAAGAAAACTCCTTGAATGAGAAGGTGTGTCCAAACTTTTGGTCTGTACTGTATATATATATCATAATTTGATATACATGATATACAATCATTGATATACATCACTTCCTCTTCACAATACCCCATATATTCTCTGTGAGGTTCAGATCAGGTTAGTTGGCTTTCCAATCAAGCACAGTAATATCATGGTCAGCAAATCACTTGGAAGTGGTTTTGGCACTGTAGGTAGGTTGTCAGGGTTTTGCACTGTCACTTTGTTTTATGTTTTGTTTCTTGTGTATAGTCTCAGCACATGGCCTTGTTAATTGTTTTCTCGGTCATGTGCTCCTTAAGCCCCTCCTCCTTGTTTCCTTTTTACCACACCCTTTTGTTAGCCTGGTTAGTCTTATTGTGCTCACCTGTCCCTCATGTATTTTCCTCGTATTTATAGTGCCCCTTACCCTTTTGTGTTTGCTGGTTCATGGTCATTCTCACCCCCTCTGTCTCTGTCTGAATATGTGTCTGGTTCTAGTCCTTGTAGTTCTATGTTTTTGTCTTGCTCCTTATTTTAGTAAATTGTTTGTTCTTGCTTTTGGCTTTTATTTGTAATATTTATTTAGTTTTTCTAGTCTTGATTCTTGGTTTTGTTTAATTATTCTCTAAGTTGGTTAAATTGGTAATTTCTTATTTTGTTACTTAACCTTTTATTAGTTCATTGGCTTATATCTTTCCTTGTCTTGAGTTTAATTTTGTTTTTGTGGAGCTTTGTCCTGTCTAGTCTTGTGTTCCGAGTTCCTGACCTGTCCCCTGGTTCTACCTAGCTGGCACTTGGTCTGTTTCAGAGTCTGTGGCCAACAAGTGTCTGAGCTCTGCTCTATGGTGCCTTGTGTGGTCTTCTCCATCAGCCTGGTTTTGCTGCCCCCTCTGTTGCGACATATTCTGCCAGTTGTTTCCTGAAGCTTTCCCAGTGGCCTCCCCTAGCTGTTCCTATTTACTGTTTTCCTGTTGTGATATCTATTGTTCACTTCACTACCCTCTTTGTATTAGTCTGTTTTGACAATAAAACCTTATTACCTCACACTTAAATTGGGTCCTCCCTCCTACATCCCATAGGTGCTAAATTCCTGCTGCAAAATTAAATCTGCATCCCCATTAAGCTTGTCAGCAGATGGAAGCATAAAGTGCTACAAAATCTCCTGGTAGATGGCTGCATTGACTTTGGACTTGATAAAACATAATGAACCAACACCAGCAGACGTCACAGCACTCAAATCATCACTGACTTCAGAAACTTCACACTGGACTTTGGATTCTGTGCCTCTCCAGTCTTCCTCCAGACCTTGATTTCCAAATTAAATGCAAAATTTACTTCCATCTGAAAAGAGGGCTGTGAACCACTGAGCAACAGTCCAGTTCTTTTCCTCCTTACCCCAGGTGAAATGCTTCTGATGTTCTGGTTCAGGAGTGGCTTGGTTTTAGGAATGTGACAGCTGTAGTTTTTACTGAAGATGTCGGGGCGTGGTGACTCTTGATGTGCTGACTCCGGCTTCAGTCCACTCCTTGTGAAGCTCTCCCAAGATCTTGAATCGGCTTTTCCTGACATTCTTCCCAAGTCTGTGGTCATCCCTGTTACTTGTGCACCTTTTGCTACCACACTTTTTCATTCCAGTCAACTTTCTATAAATATATTTTGATACAGCACTTTGTGAACAGCCAGCCCTTTCAGCAATGACCTTCTGTGGCTTACCCTCCTCGTGGAGAATGTTGATGATTGTCCTCTGGACAACTGTCAAGTCAGTAGTCTATCCCATAATTGTGGTTGCATGTTCTGAACTAGCCCAGGAGGTATCCAGTATTTATACTCATAATTAATAAAACTAATCAAGCTCAAAATGGAATAATCTAATTTTTTGAGATACTGATTTTTTTTATTTTCCTAAGCTGTAAGTCGTAACAAACAGAATTAAAACAAAAAACTTTTGAAATATTTCTGTTTGTGTGCAATGAATCTAGAATATACAAAAGTTAACTTTTTTAAATTAAATTACAAAAAATAAAGAACTTTTATTTTTTTAAAGTAGTCAAGGATGAATTTTGTTTGAGCAAATTGGTATACACTGTGCTGCCAACAACATTACAATGAGTCAAGCAATATCAAATGTCAGTATTCTCTTCTACCATCTTCTGAATTGCTGAAAATTGTAAATTTAGTTTTGTTGGGTTTAGTATAATGCCACCTTTATCCTCAAAAACATCTATAGAGGATGCATTACATACTGTACGTATTACCTTATTAAAATTGAAATGAGTGACCATTTTAGAGGTTTCACACGCAGGCCTCTGTTTGGGCTAATAAAGGGTTGTTTATGATCAAAGTTATGATCAAAGTTATACAACTCCAATTTAAGTTACTTTTGGGTGCAATAACTTTTACATCAAATGTAAAGTACTGGGTAGGAGTAACATGAATAGGCTAAATTGTTTACATCTCTGGTTCACCCCAAACAAGGATAAAACCTCACAAAATCATGTATTTCATAAGTATGTAATCATGTCAGTGCAATTTAGACAAGTCCAATGGATTCATAGACCCAGAAAACATGGGGTTAGACACCAAGATTACTTGACTAAGTCAAATAATGAAGGAGTTAGGATATTTTAAGGGCTCCCTGCTCATCTTGGACACCATCTTGAAAATTACCCCTTTCTAGTGGTCAAAATTTGGTAAACTTTTAGTATGTTATGAAGGATACCTAATACTACAAAAAACAGCTGAGAAACCTTTTGTTTTAATTTTTTTATGGTTAGGTGTTTTATTTTCATATATGCAGCTGCCTATATACTAGTGGTCGACCGATATATCGCCAAAGGCATTTTTCAAATATCGGCATCGGCTGAATTGGGCTGATACGTTTTTCTGCTTGGCTGATGTGTTCGAGGTGGCG
Organism: Carassius carassius; assembly: GCF_963082965.1. NCBI lineage: Eukaryota > Metazoa > Chordata > Actinopteri > Cypriniformes > Cyprinidae > Carassius > Carassius carassius. The sequence goes on along the minus strand of NC_081756.1, from coordinate 42,427,650 downwards.
TGCCTGACTTTTATTTTGGCGGCGCTGAGAGCGGCAGTTCCTGAGTGCACACAGTGCTCACACTCTCTCCTACTCTCTCTTTTTTGTCGTCGTCGTTAACAGTTCTGTTTAATGCGGATAGAAGTCTGTCTAATAATCAGATAGAATGGTTAAACAAAGTAATTAATGTATACAGAAAGTATTATAACGATTGCTTTTATATTATAGGCCTATTAGTAATAGAATTTCAAACATTATAATACTTTCTCGTTTGCCATCAGCATTAATCAAATATGCATTTATATAATTTAAAAAATGAATTCATGAATTAAAATTATGCTTCTCTTTATCAATTTGCCCACTGTCATATTCATGTCATTTTCACTGTGTGCTGTATGTAAAATGAGTGTTACACTGGCTTTATTTGGAAAAATATGATTCCCAATGCATACAAACTTCCCAGAATACTTAGTGCCCTGTTGGTTACAGTGTTTCTTTTTAATTATATTTTTATTAAATATTTATTTATTTGTAAAAAAAATACTTTTTTAATCCACTGTCAAATGATTTCAAATTTCTTAAATATTAATAATAGTAAAAAAACATGGCATTACCATTGTGCCATTTCATGAATACTTTTGAAATGAGAAGTAAACAGCACAAGATGGACATGCTGGTCAAGAGCAGCAGACCAACCAGCGATTATCCTGTTGCAGATCAAACCCATACCTTCTTTCTCCAACCCCTAACAGACACACACACACACAATCTCTCTTCATCTTCAGCGCTCCCTTATGAGGGCAGGCGTGGCTTCAATCCAGAGCAGCACCATCCATCATTGCACAATTATACCAGAACAATCTAGTACACACAATTACTGCCCTGTAAGTCTGCACTGAACACTTCCATGCAACCCACACATGCAATGCATGCAGCCATACCAACACCGCCACTCTACGAGCTGTCAAACACACCCTTACTCTGTCCTTGGCCAACAATACCATAATACAGTAAGACAACAAGAGCAGAGAAACACACAGAGAGAACGAGAGAGAGAGAGAGAGAGAGAGAGAGAGAGAAAGAGAATTTCATGTGCTGACTGGGGAAAATGGTGAGGGAGGTTGGGGGAAGGTTTGGCATTGTTGTGGGAATCACATACCAACCGTTACCATGGTGACTTGCTGTCAGTGATGGACTCCTCGCAGTAATGAGCGTGCTGCGTCCCAGAGAGACCCCTCTGCCTAACCCCTTAACACTACAGCCCCCACCGCCCTCCTGCCTCCGGCAGAGCCAGGGCTTCGCTTCAGATGGACACAAATCAGTACCTCGTCCAGTATTTTCCAAATTTAGAGTGCATAGTTTTGAAGGTTTAAAAACCTCAAGGCATTAATGAACAAAGATGTGTGCCATGAATGACAGGCTGCACCCCCCTTACTCACACAGGTGGGTAATGTCTGGTGGGCGGGGCTTGGCCGTCTGCCAGATACGCTCTCACTAAGGTGGGCTGAAGCACAGACCCCGCAGACAAAAAAAGATATTTACAGAAAAGCTATTACACTGCCAATAATCAGACTGTTTTAGCACACATTGTATGCATAATTAAACAAAAGAGGCCGGAAAGCTTTTGAGGACACTCTCAGGCCATCTTTTCACAGAGAAACAGGTGAGGATGAATTCTGTTGAAGGAACAGAACAAAGCCAAAAAGTACCATGGATTTCGGCCATCATTTTTGGTAACGATTCCCTTGCTGGAAAATCCATTTCAAAGTGGTAGTTGAGATTTGGTCATTGGTTTCTAAGTGGTCCATGCTGGTAGACCATCTTGAAACACCAACAAAGCAACAGCCAGCTGATCATGCCAGTTTAGTTACGCTGATTTCTGGAACGTTGTGGCAGATTGACACACTAATGACCAACTAACATAAACAGCTATCAATCCAAACCACAGTTTAAGCTCTATTTTCGGCAGGGTCAATGCCATTGAAAGTACCATGGTGCTACCACACCATATAATGTATACAAATATTTGTACGAAATATTATATTTTAGAATTATAAATTTTTAGTTGATTATTTATGTTTTACTAATGATAAACGCAGGTGCAATTCTTTCAAAAAAACATTTTAAAAAATTTAGAGACCCCAAACTTCCCAACTGTAGTATAGATATATATAATTTTATTTGAATTCAGAATTATTTTTTCTAAATCTATATAAAGACATGTACTGAACAGTTTAATTGGAGTACTCTCCTAGGTCAAGGTTATTCTGTGACATGTGAAAGCACTTTCTGTGATGTGAACTACAAAGTAGCCCAAGACTCGGATTTGATTCACTAAATAGAGACCTAAAACCACATATTCCTCACATCAATTTCCTTCTATGATTCCCTGCTGTGAAGAAAAATCACTTTCCCTGACCAAAAGAAGAATCCATTATTAATTGAAGGCAGAATATCATGCAGCCTCGTAAGAAAAAGCTCTAAATTTGAGATCATGGCGAATATTTTAACCTAGTAACCTACTAAATGTCTATTACTGTGATAAAGATTGGCCATATCGAGGATATAAGAGTGTCTTCCTGTGTTCTTCAATAACAAAGGCCATTTAGTACCTGAGAGCAGCTCTAACAACAGTGTTATGCTCTAGTGAGCTGTGACTATTTGCACATTTCATCTATTCTGCAGGTATGAAGCTGTCCGCCCACAGACGCGTGTTACAAAAAGAGCGAGAGAAAATGATGGTAGAATGCTGCTCTGTCATGCACACAAACACTCGTTTCGCACACACAAATACAGTCTGGCATTTTGTTTTCATTGAAAGTGTTCAATGCATATTTCCTGAGACAAACAGGAGAGGAAAAACACAGCGACTCGAGCAACTTACTCACTCCCCCGCTGAAAAGACTTTCCAGGGAGAATCGCATTTCAGTTTAATTACAGGTCTCATGAAGGCCAGATCTTTCTCCAAAAGCTCTAAATTGGAGGGAGGTGGTTTTGAATGGTCATATCGGCAGCTCTATTCCCAGTGGTTTTAAGAAGATTATAGTTAAGAAAGTACGAGAAGGAAAAATTCATTTTGGTGCACTGAAGCCAAATTCAAAACTGGTTTATAAGCAATGTTTGCTAACCGAACAAACCCCTAAACCTATGAATTAAAGTTTACATCCTGTTTGTGCTGATAGCTTAAAGTGATAGTTCACAATAACTCACTCTCATGTCTTTTACAAACCTTTATTCTTCTGTGGAACATGAAGATATTTAATGTTGGCAACCAAACCACAAGTTTCAGTTCACACTGACACACATTAATTCACTTTGCATTTATGACATCCAGTGAAAGTCAATAGGAACCGAAACTGTTTGGTGACCAACATTCTTCAAATCATCATATATAACTCTCGGCAGAAGAAAGAAATGCATACAGGTTTGCAACAACATGCTATCCCTTTAAATCATATTATCTTGTTCTTTGTACACTGCAGTTAACAAAGCTATGTATCAAAGCCAGTGTTGGGGGTAATGCATTACAAGTAACGCGAGTTACGTAATCAGATTACTTTTTTCAAGTAACTAGTAAAGTAACGCATTACTTTTTAATTTACAAGAAAATATCTGAGTTACTTTTTTGAAAAAGTAACGCCAGTTACTTTGTATTCCCATTTTTTGACTGACAAGCCTCCTGTTCCCAAATTGGGAGTAATCGGAAGTATGGAGGCGTTGTGTGCACTGTGTGAATATGTTACTGTAGTTCTAGACTAAATGTGAATGTGCATTAATTCATCCCACTCACAAAAAAACAAAACCGATTTAGTATTCATCAAAATTAATCAAAACAGTGAAATGCAAACTCAGAATATGACGCAAACCTGCAATAACTAAATATATTAAATAACACAAATGTATCTATTCCCATTTTATTAACAGTGTCTTTGCTGCTGACCTTTAATGATCCAGTTCAATCATACTAATAATTAAAAAATGACTTTAGATAAACTAACAATTGTGCTTCATTGTTTTTTTTTTTGTTTTTTTTATTGCTGAAGAGTGTTGAACCTTCTTCTCCTGTGTTCTACTGTACAGACGTGAATTTACTTTTCCTTCAGCCTGAGGTTTATTCATTACACTTTTTGGTGTGAAAGGGCTTTTACATTTGCTATAAATAGAACTTCTTATATTAAAAACAACCAAGCCCTGCTCATATTTAAAAAGTAACGTGAAAGTAACGCAAAAGTAATGTAACGCATTACTTTCCATAAAAAGTAACTAAGTAACGTATTTAGTTACTTTTTTAGGGAGTAACACAATATTGTAAGGCATTACTATTAAAAGTAACTTTCCCCAACACTGATCAAAGCTAGTGAAAATGTCCTGCTTTCTAAACAATGATGATGGAGACGGATAACAGCCTTGTCCTAGAGTTCCTCTGAGATTCTCAGCTCACAAAAGAGCAAAATAAACATGTCTACACAGAGCAAACCTCCGCTAGATGTCTTCATTTCTGTCAGCGGGAGCCATTCATCCTGTCCTAGTTCCGGATTGGACCACTTTAGCTCTGCGCCGATCAGCCAGTTAATACATCATACCACGTGTCACTGAGTGCACACTGTCCTACTTGAAAACACTTTGGAAAAAATGTTCGAAAATTAGGTTTCCAACCCATTTTTCTTAATCTGTAATGTAATGTTTTTCAGACTAAAGCATTCAATGACCATAAATGCAGGTTAGGACTTGATTTAGTTCAAAAACAAGAAGACTCTGTTGATGTCAGCCAAAAAGGTAAGCTGTTTCTGAGGCTAAACAATAATTTGATAAATGATTCTGAAAACAAACGTTGTTTTTCTTTGGAATAGCACACAACGATGAATCATGCAAAGTAAAGAACATGTTTTAAGAGAGTAAATAAGGTCAATTATGACTTCATGTTGACTTATGTCAAGTGCGTACAGGGGTATCCACCCATACCTGTGAGAAATGAGAGCCATGGACTAATTTTGCCAGCTTAAAAAGTTCATATTTGGAAATATGTACACAGTATAAGGGGGGAAAAAAAGATTTTCTGTTTCTAGGTTTGATTTTCTAAAGGTTTGTTTCACCTACTAGTTAATCATAACAGAGGTCTTAAATGTCCTACAGTCCAAGAGTCTAAGAGAAGGATATGATCATTTGTTATCATGGTATTTTGGTGAGAATTTATTTTTGACTTACATGTCTACATATAAGTGGACCTCAGAGACAAAATAAATAAATAAGTACAATTAAATAGTACACTACCAGTAAAAAGGTTCGATATTCCTACTAATTGTTTATTCAAATTGTTGCACATTTCATAATAATAGTGAAGCTATTAAAACTATGAAATAACATAGATGTAAATATGGATATTTGAAAACGCTTCCCTATATTTTACATTTTCCAAGTCGCCACCTTTTGTCTACATTTACATCTCAGCACACCGTTCCTTCTCTCAACCAAGATCACGAGGTGAATCTGGAGATGCTTTTTGGCCCCTTTTTATGGCTGCTTTTTCCTTGACTATTCAGTCTCATTCATTGAAATTGAATTAAATTAATTTGCCACCTTGAAGCAGCATTAAACAGTCTGTGTAAAGACACCTGAATGCCACTTTAGAAGTGCCTGTGTTGTGTGCCACCTTTGCAGTGTAAATTACAATTTTAGCTCTGCCAAGAAATTCACAAATAGGGACAACTTTAGTTCAAAGGCTTTTTAAGAGCATGGTACTATACAAACATCTAGAATATGTCTACAACATCAGAATACTTGTAATCAAACAGCTTAAATATAAATCTGGCCTATTATCACATGCCAATAAGGTGAAAAGCACAGAGACCAACAGTGAGAAATAAGCTGTCCCTAAGCATCACCGACCAACAGAACACCACAACTCCTCCAAAACTCCACTGGCAGTGATGTTTCAATGGAATGTGTCTATGTGTGGCACCTCCAACAGAGCTTGTTGCTCCCAGCAGAGAGATCTTTAAGTCTGTAGGTCATCCTTCTCGGTCTGCTGCCTTTTGTGACTCCTGGTCCTGAATTCTCAAAGCACTCTTATTTGCATCTCATTTTCGAATGACAAAGCAGCAGGGGTTAAATCTTGTGGTGTGGAACTGATTGCTTCCTGTTGAGGTATTGGGCGTGTATGCGGATCATTCGCGCTCTTCTCAAAGAACTGAATCACTTGCACTTCTATGGCAAAATAAACACACACTTTCCATTTCCTTTTCAATAAAGGAACACAAATGCAAATTGCCGGGAGCAGAAGAATGCCAGTAAAGCTAACAATGTAAAACATGCCAACAGCTAAAACCTCAATTTGCATATCCTCCAAGAAATACTAGTGTTTGCAAGCTGAAAAATTGTTGGCTTTGCATTAGTATCAGACTGCATCTGAAATTGAAAGCTGTGTTGGTGTGATCAGGCCTCAAAACTGCAACTTAGCATCATTCAATTTGTATAGAGCTTTTCCAATTTAATCGCAAAATTCTGAACTGCAATTCTAAATTAATTGCAGGAGACTGTGTAGAAGAATAAAAAAGGTAAAACATTGTAATTATCCGCTGTGAAGTGTGACTGCAAGTGCGAGAGTAAGACACTGAGGCCGTGTGGGACAAGTAATAATTGAGATATTACCAGGATCGCCGGAGGGGCCAAAACACAGATCTGGTGGCCGCTGGAACAAAGAACATTCACAGTGGATCTGACATTGTCCAGACGCGGTGTGCTGGTGGTAGGGGAGGAGTTACAGGCTGAGCGAATACATACAAGCTCTGTCCAAAACTCTCTGACATCATTCATGCATGTCTGACGCCCCCCTCCACACCCCACACACATTCACAAAAATGTTCTCAGAGTGCACAAAGACTCTGGATATAAACGACACACTTTCTTTTTCCAAAGGTTCAAGGTACATTGTTATTCTACATTCATACTGACAACCAGGCAGAATCCCTTCAACAAAGACACGTCCTGAAGAGGCTGTGCATTGTGTTCAGATTAAAAGAAACAGCTATAGAAAAAAAAAAAAACACGTGGCACCCAAGCACAAAGAGTACAGTAATAGTGTGTTGGATTGGATCTGGAGACTATTGCTGAAATACCTCAATCTAAGATCTAGAATCACATGCACAGAATCAGAATCACTTCATTCACTGAATCATCTGAACTGACAATTTGCTTTGGACTTAATTTTCATGTTGAACAATCGTGTGAACGTCTTAAAACTGCAACTTAGCATAATTCAATTTGTGATTATCTCTGAAACTTGAACTGAAAATCTGATTTGCCGAAGATTCATTCACAGAATCCCTTTATTCACTGAATCGTCTGGACAGACAATTCATTCACTGCATCGATAACGCAGAATTAACCTTTTTAGCATAAAAACGGCACTAAAAGTAAACAATAAACAACAGGAAATGTTATTAACTAGACTTTTACATTTTGTGAACAAAATGTGAGTGGTTCAAAATTAGCTACAATGCCAGCATGTTTTCCAGGGTGTTTTGGGTTGCTTCTTACCGCCCCAAGTCAAAAGACTTAGCTCTTAAAAAGTCTATAACATTCAGTTCCCAAGATAAACATCCCTCTTTCAGTGTAAGTTTTGCTGTTTTACACTACACAATAGTAAGCTAGGAAACCTTAATACTAAAAGCCTTGAGCTTAAAATAAAAAAATGGTCGCCCCGCTGTTATGTTAAAACAAGTTGGTTACAGTTATTCAAAAATACCTGAATACAGAACGCTGTAACAGACCAATCAGAATCATATCCAGAGAGCCGTGAAATAAATTAAGATAAGTAATGAGATATGACATTAGTCAGGCCCATGAGGAGGTACTGGAGGGTTCCAGGAGCTCATAAAGGAGCAGCCTGGTCCCCATCCACAGCAGCATTTATCTTCATTCTCCATACATGGGTGGGATGGTCACTGATGGGGGGGAGTGGAGGCTCTGACTGATTACACCCGTCTCTCCGCCCTCTATGACGGCACGGCGGGGTGGAATGGGGGACATTCAGCGATTGAGGGGTGCCTTCCTTCATCAACATCCTCCCCTGGGTAAATCACAGGCTGGAAGGTGCATGTTGAGGCTTTAAGCAGAACGGATACATGCTAATTGTTTATTGCCATCTCTGAAAACTGTTATGGGGCAAAGGGTGCGAGAAACAATCAATAAAAACATGACTGTGTGGGGCCGTCAGTTCCTGAGGCAGCATCTGTGTACAGCGGAGAGCCAAACAGCATGATGGTTCCCTCACACAGTCAGTTAGCCGTATTAATTAATTGTCCAATACATATCATTTAAAATCAATTTAGCCCTCTTTATGGACTCTCTCAGGCACAATTTCAGGCCAAATAAAGCTGAAATAAACACAGCCATTATTCAGGGTGGTCTGATAATGTAGACTTTCTATCCCATTTCAGAAGAACATTTACTAAAATTTAAATTAAAACAGAAAATATAAAAACTAATACAAATTATTAATAAAAACTACATAAATATCTCAATGATGATAAAATAAAACTGAATATAATGCATGAGTAGCATGAACCACTTTATGGGCGTTTTATGTCATTTAACTCAGTATCAAGACTGCTGCTGTTAAAGCACCTATTTCACTTTCTTCTGTTGACTCATCTATTACCGTTATGTGCTCTGCTGTTTCTAACCAGTTTGAGCCTGTGTCTCTTTCTTTTTTGAGAGACATCTTAGCTAAAATGAAACCATCTGCCTTCTGCATAGATATTATGCCTTCTCAATTTTAAAATAATGTTTTTGGAACCCTTGGACCTAAAATTCAGGAAATCATAAATAGTAGTCTTGCCTCTGGAGTTTACCTCTAAATTTGAAACATGCAAGAGTGGAACCATCAATTAAGAAATCAAATTTGGATACCTCGATTCTTGATCATTTTAGACCTATCTCAAAACTTCCGTTCCTTTCCAAAATATAAGTGAAGGTTGTTTTTACACAATTTTACACAAAGTCAACATTGCATTTGCATGAAGTATTTCAGTCTGGTTTTAAAGTAATCCACATCACAGAAACGGATCTGTTGAAAATTTATAATGACCTGTTACTAGCAACTGACTCATGATTATGCTGTCCTCATGCTCCTGGATCTTACGGCTGCATTTGACACTGTAGACCATAACGTCCTGATTTCTCAGTTGGAGAATTGCGTTGGAGTTAGGGGAACTGCGTTGGAGTGGTTTAGATCTTATTCATCTGACAGACGTTTTTCAGTCCATCTTGGGGATTTTATGTCATCCTCTGCATCCCTCTCGTGTGGTGTCCCACAGGGTTCCATTCTTGGTCCTATTTTATTTTCATTATATCTACTTCCGGTATTAATATAGGTATTAATCAGGCCTCCCTCAATCATTTACAGATGGTACAAAATTTTGCTGCTCATGTGTTAACAGCGACAAGCAAGTGCAAACAAATTACACCGATATCAGCTTCTCTTCATTGGCTTCCTGTTCGTTTTAGAATTGTTTTTAAGGTTTTAGTTTTAGTTTTTAAGTCATTAAATGGACTAGCATCAAGTTACATTTCTGATTTAATACAGCTGTATGATCCATCGAGAGCATATAGGTCCGCTGACCACTTACTTTTGGTTGTACCTCAAACTGAAAATCAGGGGTGAGCAGGCTTTTGCTGTTGCAGCATCAAAGCTTTGGAATAACTTGCCTCTAAATGTTAGGCTGGCCCAAACACTTGCTGTTTTTAAATCCAGTCTTAAAACTTATTTTTAAGCTCGGGCATTTAACTCAGTTTGAGAGCTGTTTTAATGTATTTGGTTAGTGTTATTGTTCATTTTTGTTATTTGTAATTTTTTTTATTTTATTTTTTACTATGATTATGCTTGTACAGCACATTAGAAAATAATGGTTGTTTTAAAAAAAAAAGTACTCTATAAAAAAACTTTGACTGACTGATTGATTGATAGATTGTTGATTGATCTTTCGTCCCCATTCACTTTCAGTGTGAGCATTCTGCATAAGATCTCCTTTTTGGCCAACAGAGGAAAAGAAAAAAATCATATAGATTCAGAGTGACATGAGAAAGAGTAAATACTGACAGAATTATTGTTTTTGGTCGAACTATCCCTTTAAGCCAGAACACTCCTCTGGTAGTGGATTAAGACAGTATGTCTTTGACAAAACAAAGCTGCTGCAAATCAGTGAAGAAAACAACAGGGTCTTCCACGCAGGGCAGACAGCAGCACTAATGCTCTTCACAGAGAGACTCTGTCTGCTGGGCAAAATAGACTGCTAAGACTGACACCAATTTGTACAAAGACAACTGACATTGCCTCCGAAGCAAATCCTTGCCGTCAGATCTCATGGAGCTCTGTACCAGAATTGTGTGGAAATGTCAGCAATGGTCTCTGCTGAGAAAACATTCATGCTAAGACACTATTCAAATAGGATGTACTTGCATTATTCAATGCAGAGAGAGAGAGAAACAACCATTCATCTATAAGCCAATTCAAAATGCTTTCAGGCTTTCTGTGTTTCTCCAAGAGAGACAATAACGTCAAACAAATCTCTTATGGGATCATGCAAATTGTGATGGAATTATCTTTTATGTTAAAAATAGGTTTCCTTCTGTTTCTGCTGCTCAGAATTACTGTTTTGTATATCTGCAGACCTAACTCGGGCGAATAAAAAAATACTACCCAGAAATCCTCTCAGCATTCCACTGAGCTTCAGAATAGTTAATACTTCTGGTTTCCTAACCCTACAACGAAAACGGCATTGATAATAAACAGCAATACCTTAGTAATACACTGCACTAATAAAGAGAAATGGTCTGAATATGATTGAAATAGAATACTTGCAAAACAAAGTATAATTCCAAGTATTATTTTTTAAATAATATGTGTAAAATAATGCAGTAGAGCAATACATTTTCACTACATAGCCTCAATCAATGCATATTTAATTCACTGTATTGCTTCCTGTTATCATCTCAGAAATAAATACAATTCTTTTTCATTTTTTATCCAATTTTGTGTCAACTGAACTGAGTGTATTGCATTGTGGGATCCGCATTACACATGTTTTGGTTATCTATTGCACATAGTGGCAAATGTATAGGTCATCTGTGCATTTCATGTGTACATACTACAAAATTAATACAGCTCTGAAATTTGATACAATAAGAAAATATTTAAATTAACATCACACAGATATGAAATTGTCTTCAATTAAAAACAAGATCATTTCAATAGCACAGAAAACCTTCCCTTAAAAAAAGGTGCCAATAAAAGCATTTCTGTGGGGGGGGAAAGGTTAAATAAAAGAGATTAATGTTTAAGATATTCTAGACTAATAGTATAAAACTGTCTAGGGGAATATTTAAATCTTAAAGACATAAGAGACTGTGAATAAATAATGAAAGGAAATCTTTGAAAACAGTGCTTTTGAGGCAGCGAGAGAGATTTCATATCAAATTTATTTTACTATTTTGCCACAAAAGTGTAGCCATAAAAAAAGCAAGACCAAAGGTACACATAAAATATTGGAAATTTTAAAATTAAAATTTCTTTCTCTCTCTCTCTTCTCTCTCTCTCTCTCTCTCTCACAGAAACGTGGGGGAGGATTGAGATCATGAACTGCTCCAAACCTGCATAGTAAAGATCTTGTGGTGTGAATTCCTAAACAGGGAGCCAGGGCTAAGGATGAATGATTTATGGCAGCCCTTTGCTCTATGTCAGCGGCTCCACTGGATGAATTGATATTTATGAAGTCCCATGGGCAGGGGTAGTTAAAGTGAGGGGGAGGAGGCTTCCTGCTCCGATGGGAGAAAACCAGCCACTGATTGAGGGATGCAACATGAGAAGATGCTAATAAATGTCCATGGGAGGTGGAGGAACACATATTCATCAGCAAAGAGAAAAAAGGATTGAGAGAAATGAACATATGGGCAGTGCACAGTATGGACAAATAATTTGCGCACAAAACACACACACACGTATATTATTCTATTTTAAGGAGATGACTGTCTTGACAGCACTGCTTGTTTTTTGTTGATTTCAGTTTTTAATCAGGCGTATATCACCCTAATAGAGCATATTGTCTGCCTAAAACACTGTGGCAAAAATTACCATTTATGACAAAATTTATCTCACTTTCTGCAGAACTGATTTTTGCTAAATATATATGTATTTTTTGGTTGTCACCATTTACCAACTCTCTTGTGGTTTCAAACATGCAGGACTTACTGTATGTCTTGCTATATGTAAGTCTTCATAGTGATATTGTGAAATAATACTATAATTTAACAGAACTTTTTTCTATTTGAATGCATTTCAAAATGTAATTTATTCCTGAGATGGCAAAGCTGAATTTTCAGCATCATTACTCCACTCTTCAGTGTAACACGATCCGTCAGAAATCACTCCAGCATGCTGTTCTGAGCCCAAGAAAATTTCTTACATATTATCAATGTTGAAAACAAGTTTTTGTTGCTTAATTTTCTTAATTTGCAAACCACTCAAAAGACAAAATATTTCTATTTCAAACAAACAATGTTCTTTTGAACTTTCTTTTATTCAGAGAATCACATTTTATACAAAATTACTAAGCAGCACAAACTGGTTTTAAGTTAATAATAATCAGAAATGTTTCTTGAGCACCAAATCAGCATATTACAATTAATTCTGAACGATTGTTCTCAAGAAATTGCTGCTGAAAATACAGCTTTGCTCTAGCTGGAATATATGACTGTGGAGGCCAGGTCATCTGGTACAGCACCCCATCATTCTCCTTCTTGGTCAAATAGCTCTTGATGCCTTCAGTGTGACTCTACAATTTTCATAGTCATGAAAATAATGAAAACTCTTTGAATGAGAAGGTGTGTCCAAACTTTTGGTCTGTACTGTATATATATAATTTTTTAAAATATATTTAAAAAGAAAATAGTTCTTTTAAACTCCAACAATTATTTCACAATATTACAGTTTTTACTGTAGTTTTTGATCAAATAATTGCAGCCTCAGAGAGCATAAAAAAAAGAAAAAAATATTTTTGACCAGTAGGGTGCATACTATATAAATTATATTACTTCCTCGTCACATAATAATAGTAATAATAATACATTTTAGCACATTTAAGGACCAGTGTACACCCTGTATCAATTTCCACACAGTCACCGTTAGAGATGAACTCTTGGATTGTGAGCTCACCACAGTTGGAAATCTTGCGGTTTCTTTCCAATTTTTTTTTTCTTATGAGCTTAACATCCACATTTTCAGCACATTTCTAAATCTCAGTGTGGGAGGTGTCAGTCTAAATGAAACCAAATTAAAATTCAAACTGAACATGTGACAATATACAAGGCCACACAGGGTATGTTTAATTAAAGTGCAAAAAAGATTGTAATTTACCCTTGCAATCCTTTTAAAAACCAGCCATGCTTGCTAAAATCTGCTGAAAAAGTAAAACTGCTGCCAAGCCACTGACCAACACCAACACACAATAAGAAATAGAAGTCAACTCAAAATAAGGCTCATTTGACTCCCCTTTGAACATTTATATGCTGTGTGAATGAGAGTTCACATGACTGAGCTCCCTCTTTAATTAAACAACTGGAATATTTGGGCTGTTTTCTTGATCTAGGCAGGAACCAGACAAAATGGGTCTCAGTATAACAAAAATTAGGCAGAAATCACAACACAATCAGAACACAGTAGTGGCTGAAAGATGTCACTTTTCCATTTCTTTTTGAGTCATTTGTGATCAGGATCAGAGTTTTTTTCCCGGCGTGACGCTTCACGCACAGAGCATCAAAACAAAAGCCTCAAAATGCACCTTTACCCCTGGATAATTTTTGCCAGCAGAAAAGATTTAGACGTCTGATTTCCAGCTTATGAAAGACATTCTTGTCTGTGGTGCAGCTATAATATTTGCTTTAACAGCAGTTGTACAAAAGCAATTAGCATATTTCAATGGGCAAATAACATTGCTTTGAATGGTACTCCACAAGCATACTTCTCTAAACATGATTGGTGTGATTTCTTTGAGTAGCTTTTGAGGTTTACCAGTGTTAACGGTAAATGCAATTATAATTAAGAAAAAATTATAGTTCTTAGATTTGTTGCTGCAGGCCAGGTTTCTGTGTATCATGAGCTCTTGCTTGTCTATTCATAGAACTTTCTGCTATCACATCTGCTTAAAAAAAGTGTTTATTACTAAAAGGTTAAAATGCTTTCCCAAACATTTTAAGCAAAAGATATGTATGTCAAAGTCAAATTATCAGATGTTATTGAGACCCACTGATGAGAGGTTCTCTTCATGATATAATGTTCAGAGCTTTTTTATGTTTCTACGTTTTGGTTGCAACATATACCTGTGATTTGGCAGAAAAATATTTAAAATATATAAAACTGCTTAAATTTTTTTTTTTTAAGAAATAATAATATAAGAATACGGCAATCTTAAAAAATATATTTTTGACTTCAGAAAATAAATTATAATTTTATAAATTATAAATTGCATTTATTTATTTAAAGTACTGTCAAATAAATTGATAGTTTAAATAAAATGAGCTGATTCAGCCATTGACCTTAATAAGCAACACCTAGAAACCAACCATGAACACATTAAAGTGACTAAAACTAAAATTAAAATGGAAACATGAGAGCCAATTCAAAATGTAAAATGAAATGAAACTGAATATGAAACTAACTAACACTGAGGTGAAGTGTTCACCGACACAGCCACAACCCTAAAACCATGCAATCAAAAGGACAGAAAGACCTTCTGCATTCCCAATAGTAATAATGAATTAAGCAATCTCTGTGTCGAAAGAAAATTATTCCAGAGCTATTTCAGCACATTCTCAATGTCAAACATTAATAACTCCTCCCATCACCTTCTCAGCAGCCTCTTCTACATCTTCATGACTTACAGGGATCAATGAGATGACAGAAAGACTGATGGACAGAAGCAATCGCCTTCAGGACAACAAACACCCTGGAAGCCCTGGAAATAATTTCAAGCCTTCTCACGAGGGAAAAGTAATGGAGAGATTTAAAATGAAAGAAAATGAAAGAAAATGAAATTCACAAAGCTCAGATAAGTGCTTTGCCGCAGCCAATATTGAAAAACTAGAAGTTAAGTTAGACACACAGTGAGTGGCTGAATTATCAAATGGAATAAAATGGTCTGTAGACTGAGCCTTCAGATAATTTTCATAATTTCCATCGGCTTACTCACATTACTAAACAAGCTGTCATGATCCACGCAAGAACGGAGGAAAAGAAGATCTAATTGCAGTAAGTTTTAATTAAGGGAAAACCGTACATCAAATCAGTCCAGGCAGGGGTCAAAACCAAGGTGGCAATTAAACATAAAACAGGTACAAAATAAACGGGCAAATACAGAACTCAGGAGTGGCATGATAAATACAAGGACTCCGTAACACATACTAAACAGACAGGGTATATATACACAGGGAAATGATAATGCTCATGGCGAATTGGCTGAGTGAAATGATTATTGACCAGGGACAGCTGAGTGCAATGAAGACACAAGGATCATGGGAAATGTAGTTCAAAAGGTGACAGACACCGTGGGGAAGGAGGACGTCTAGTGGTTACCCAGGGAACACAAACCAGACACTGTGACACAAGCACTGTCAGCATTCACTGTTTTTGTAAGCTCCTAAAAGAATGTAACCCAGGCAGGAAAACACCTGTTTGGGCAAAGATCTTTAAAGCGTGGGAATGAAGAGATGTGATTTTTACTGCATCTGGACACAGGAGCACTTTCTCTAACCATTACAGTTAATGGATGTGGTCAGATGGACATCCGAACACTGGTCTAACAAAATGTTTCAGGTTCTGCTACTGCCTGAACTGGGGAAGAGTGGAAATATCTCTTATTCAGAAGCCCAACTATGCCAGATCAATCCAGACATCTCTGTACAGCATGATATTACCAACTAGCTCCCCAATGGATCAGTAAACCTCTCAGCATATAACACATCTCACAGCTCCCTTTTCAGTGGCAGCAGAGCTTCTCAAGGGTTTATGGGTAATGCTAGCATGTGATTAAATTAGGCGAATGTGTTATTAGATTGAGAAGGCGGTTCTTCACTACTGAACAATCTAGCTACAATCAGGGTTTTTCATTTATGGCCATTAGCTGGTCCAAGCCGGTCTAGATGGTTGATCAGCAGAACTACCCTGAAAGTCCTAGTTTCAGCTTGGTAGATGATCATCAGCAGCATTTGTGACATAATAAATAATAATAATTCATTACATTTATATAGCGCTTTTCTAGGCACTCAAAGCGCTTACATAGACAGGGGGTATCTCCTCATCCATTACCAGTGTGCAGCATCCACCTGGATGATGCGACGGCAGCCATAGTGCGCCAGAACGCCCACCACACACCAGCTTACTGGTGGAGATGAGACAGAGTGATGAAGCCAATCAGCAGATATGGGGATTGTTAGGAGGCTATGATGGTCAGAGGCCAATGGGCGAATTTAGCCAGGATGCCGAGGTCACACCTCTACTCTTTTCGAAAGACTTCCTGGGATTTTTAATGACCACAGAGAGTCAGGACCTCGGTTTAACGTCTCATCCGAAGGACAGTGCTTGTTGACAGTATAGTGTCCCCATCACTACACTGGGGCGCTAGGACCCACACAGACCACAGGGTGAGCACCCCCTACTGCCCTCACTACTGCCTAGCACCTCTTCCAGCAGCAACCTAGTTTTCTCAGGAGGTCTCCCATCCAGGTACTGACCAGGCTCATCCCTGCTTAGCTTCAGTGAGAAACCGGTCTTGGGCTCCAGGGTGATATGGCTGCCGGCTGATTACCGTATAATGGTGGTAATAATAAAGGTGATTACCGTAAAAATTCATTTCCACTTGGCCCCCATGTTACAGTGAGGCACTTTCAAGTCACTTATTTACATAGCACTTTATACAATACTTAGTGTTATAAAATTCATGAATTATGAAACAAATTCAACTGTAAAGCAATTCCACAGAAGATAGCAATGCCATTATTCAGTTTAATGTTGTTTCAAATATGAGGAACATAGTTAATCTGAAAATGGTGACATACAATTTTAACTGAATAGACATTATACATGAACAATATGCATGTAAATATGATTTTAATGTGAAAAAAAAAACTACTTACTACACTGTAAAAAAAAAAGTGATTTTAACGGTAAAAGACTGTAAAAATGCTATGGGAAAATTGGTTAACAGTAAGTTCCCTTACTAGATATGGTGAAAAACTGTATATGGACATTTCATGAGTTTTTTTTTGTTGTTGTTTTTTTTACAGTGTAAACTGTGTAAAGTTATATTTACATTTACTACTTCATTGCCATAAAATAGCAACATCATAAACGCTACAAGGCTGTTTGTTTATTTGTTTATTAAGTTTTTTACGCCATGTTAGCATCATGGCTATTTACATGGCAAAAAAGTTCAGTATCATCCAAAAATTTACATTATATAAACCATTTCAACTAAACATAAGATAGAAAATCTAAAATACATTCAGGTGCCACTAGGGGTGCTCCGATCACGACCGGCCGATCGTTAATGCGCATCTCGTCAGTAAAGCCGGTTCTCTAATCAGCGGTAAATTCCCTCAGGTGCGTGATTTCACATAAAGCAGCTGTTACTACACAGAGCCGTTGTTAACTGAGAAGATACGCAAATAAACACTGAAAATTAACGTGGATTTCGCGCAGCTTCTCAGTTAACAATGGCTCTGTATGCATTTTCAAATATTCTATGCAAGCATTTGTGATACACAAACTTTAACAGAATAATTAATTTAAAGCTTTAAGGGGGAAAAAAAAGCTTTAAATGTTGTGTTACCAAAAAAAACTCACATTAGGGTTCCATTTGTTAGCATTAATTAACTATGTGTGTTAACTAGTGATGTAACGATTAACAACGAGCCAATTGAAAATCAATTAAAAAATGTGACGTTCAAATCGGTTGAAATGCTAAACAAATTGCGATTCATTTAGGGGCAGGAGTTTAATATGAATACATGTCTGACGGGAACTTACTGTCTTTAGAAAAGTTTAGATGGTATTTTTTCTTTTCATCTTGCCTCTTTATAATGCATATTAAAGTTTATAAGTGCAGCGCTGCTTCGTTTACAGCAGTAACCAATGAAACGCTTTAAGCAACACCTGCTGGCAGGGAGTGAATCTGCGTCTCATTCAGCTCGCCGTCTGCTGCTTCATGCATATATTTTTCTGTATATTTTCACAAAACTGAAATTAAACCATTGTTTTTGCTTCAATTTTCGAAATTATACAATCTAATTTAAATTAAAAACTGCTTATATTGCATGTATGCAGCATCTTTGTTTGGATCATGATTAAACTGCAGTGGTTGCCTCTAATTTTAAATGAAGAGCACAGACAAAGCCTTATTTTGTTTATACGAAGAGATTTATTTTTATAAATAAAATTTATATATTTATTTATTTTATTTATTTGATTTGGGGCTGGTTTTAAAATTTCAATTTAGTTTTGTTATTTACATTTACCTTTTACTTTTATCCAAAGCGACTTACAAATGAGAACAATAGAAGCAATCAAAACCAACAGATGAGCAATAATATGCAAGTGCTATATTAGTGTATTATTATAGTTATATTTCAATTTCAGAAAGAAATGTACAGCATTTTGTCCAAGCAATAATAAAAGGACACATTTAACTTATAATTTGTCTTAATCGAACTAAATTGAGAAATCAAAATCATGAATAGAATCGTGAGTTGAGTGAATACATCCCTAGTGTCAACATGAACTAACAATGAAAATTAGTTCTCAGTTTATGTTAATTTAAACATTTACTTATATGTTCTCAAAATCAAAAGTTGAATCTGTTAATATAAATAATGGACCTGAGCTATAACATGAACTAACAATGAAAAGTCATAATTTCATTAACTAACATTAACAAAGATCATAATCTTTATCATAATAAAAAATACTGTAACTAATACACTGATTAACAACTCATTGTTAGTTGATGTTAATGTTAATGTGACCTTATTGTAAAGTATTACCTTTTTATAATAAGCTTGTATTGTAAATAATTCAACGTAACCTCAATTTTTGTTTTTTTAAAGAAAGCATATGTATTTTTGTGGTAATTAGCATTATGCCACAAAACTTAAACTAAACTTGTATTGAACCCAGAATATTCCTTTAAGCTACTTAGATCTGATAGACCATCTCAGACCTGCAAAAATCCAGCAATCATTTTCCAAATACCAGCCTGACCCTCTTAAACTAAAATGACCTAAATTTTCCTCCAGGATTCGGAGTTCTGAATCAGACCACTGTGAGGCATGCTTTAATTTTTCCTCATTGATTCATCACTTTCTTCATTTACTGTGGCAGTGGGAGTAAGCCTGGCCAGTTTCTTACATCATACACTTGGCATGCACGTCTCGCAGCTTTCCTCTTCAACTCTAAACTAGCCATAAATCTCATAAAACTCATGCAGCCTCTGACCTCTCCGCATTGTGCCAATGCTAAAAGAGAAGGATAAAAAAAAAAACATGGCTCCTTTAGCACAGCATGAAGGTATCTAAAGCATTGTCCAATGTGACCTCAACAAAAGAGAGCAGCATTTCTATTAAAATGCCATCTCGTGGCAGTTCGCTTTGTAACACAACAAAGCAGACACCTCCTTATGCACTTGGCTAAACCAACAATAGGAGTTAGTCAGAGTGGGATATGATGTATAAGCTCAGCCTGAACCAAACCAGGATAGTCAATGATGGGAACCACAATGGAGTAATGTGGGGGGCTGGGATGGGCATTTGTGCCCTGCAGGATGGGGAATAAACTAGCATCCATTTTTAATGGAAGTTGGCCGTGAGGGGAAATGGATCAAATGTGACATTCGGTGGAAATGGTACCTAAAAACATGAATTATTTGTTGTTCATCTTGCAAGCTTTGTCCTTTTTGTCCTCCTTAAATGTCTTTTTTACACTGTCGTCTACAATCTAATTTCAAAAACTGCTCATTTGGTAGCACCGAAGAGACAGCACCATATGGAAAGGTAGAGGCACTGAAGAATTAGCATTTCCCTGTATGCAATACATTTGTAAGAAACACACAGTGACACAAGCAGAATAATTCAATCACACATTATGGTAAATACCCATAAAACATATGGCTAATTAATGGAGTCCAGGAGACAATTATGGTCTTGAACCCCGTGGAGTGAATGACATGGGCTAAAGGAGTAATCCTGCAACCACAGCACATTTAATTTAATATAACAAACTAAGGTGTGGTAGATGTGACAGCACATGATGAAATGATACACAACAGAGAAGGAGGTAGGGAGGGGGTTCATATTGATTGTACCACCTCCAGCCTGAGATCAGCACAAGCTAGCTGGAGACGTCAGTAAAAATAGTGTTTGCAAGCTCGGCGGCTAGCGGTTTACAGCATGTGTCCCCTGGGATGAGAGCAGACACAAATGAGTCTCAAATGAGACTCCGTTGTTCACGCCACATATTACACCTCACCTCCATCCCCCATGCCTTCACATAACAACATATCAAGGGCTGATTGAAATTCAAATAGGAGCAGCACACAACAGGATAGCCATAGCGAGGCATTGCGGAGGTTCTCAAGGGCCCAATACAGCACAGCTCCATAACCACTTAACTACTATCCAATTTTCCACTGAGGTTCTGGAGTGATGTTTGGCGATATTTGATTTCATGGGTGATCAATGCTCTGTATAACATTTCTGGTGAAGAAATCCAACGTGCAAGTGGAGAACATAATTTTTTTTTGTATTTGCCATTCACCAGAAACATACAACTTTAATGGTCTCATTTACTTGTTCATTAGAGGAAAAAACTCGCCAGTTGAAAATGGACGACAAAGCTTGAAATTATATTAGGAAAGGTTTACCTTGAGTAATTCAGTTACTAGGGTTCAATAACAATATGAATGAGTTCCAGAGCTCGTCAAGGAACCAGAATCAATTTGTGCACAACAAAGCATAAGAAATGCTCAAAGGTTTATATTAGGTAAATCTCATTCTGAAGATCATTGCTCCCAGTACACTTAAAATAAAACAAGGCTGTTGGGTCTCTAAAGGGTAAACTGGACATCAGTCAAAAACTAAATCTTGAAACTTCGAGCTTCTGAGCAACTGGACTTACATTTATGCTTGTCGGGCAAAAAGACAGAACAAAATATCTTCACAGAAAACTTGTGTCTTGGACAAATAGGAAACCAATTAGTAACGCTCTAGCATCTGTTGATGCACCGAAATTAACTTTTTACTGAAACCAAAGTATTCATTTGGCCGAAAACCAAACTTAATACATACCTAAGAAACAATCATAGTACAGTTCCTCAGCAACTTTCAATCAATGCTTCAAGTCCTCCAAAGCTATTTTTTTCTGCTGTTTCGGCCAAATATTTTTGGCTGTTGCATCACTACTAGCAACCACCCAGTACAACTAGGTCAAATTGCATAATAATGCAGGAACAACAATTTAGAGCACCTTAGCAACTAATGATTTATTCAGATAAACATTCATATATTCCTAATGAATGCACCATTAAACAGCCAAAACTCAAAAACAAAAAACATCTAAGCTACTCTAAATAAAAACTCTGTTTTGTCTCAGAGAAGACTTTAATTATTTGACATTGGCTGCCTGAAATCAGCATGCTGTGTTTTTTTCTGTGGGTTTTGTTGTTGATTTCACAACAAAATTATCTTCATGAGCACTACAGCTCATACTGCTTACACAAGGAGCTGGACACGGTTTACTGGCTGCAGATAGATGTGAGGCCCGGACTTCTTAATGGCTTCCTGTATTTCACAGAACAGTTTCCTCTCAGGAAATTTTATCAATACAAGCCGCTTCAGCACTGAACCAAAACCACAATACACAAGTCACCTACTTTAATTAAAAACTGACTGAATCCGCTGAAAATGTGCTTCCACTAAGAGCATTAAATGAACTGGGATGGGTTAACTGAACTACAGTCGTGGCCAAAAGTTTTGAGAATTACATAAATATTGGAAATTGGAAAAGTTGCTGCTTAAGTTTTTATAATAGCAATTTGCATATACTCCAGAATGTTATGAAGAGTGATCAGATGAATTGTATTGTCCTTCTTTGCCATGAAAATTTACTTAATCCCCAAAAAAACCTTTCCACTGCATTTCATTGCTGTCATTAAAGGACCTGCTGAGATCATTTCAGTAATCGTCTTGTTAACTCAGGTGAGAATGTTGACGAGCACAAGGCTGGAGATTATTATGTCAGGGTGATTGGGTTAGAATAGCAGACTTGACATGTTAAAAGGAGGGTGATGCTTGAAATCATTGTTCTTCCATTGTTAACCATGGTGACCTGCAAAGAAACGCGTGCAGCCATCATTGCGTTGCATAAAAATGGCTTCACAGGCAAGGATATTGTGGCTACTAAGATTGCACCTAAATCAACAATTTATAGGATCATCAAGAACCTCAAAGAAAAGAGGTTCAATTCTTGTAAAGAAGGCTTCCGGAGCATCCAATAAAGTCCAGCATGCGCCAGGATTGTCTCCTAAAGAGGATTCAGCTGCGGAATCGGAGTGCCACCAGTGCAGACCTTGCTCAGGAATGGCAGCAGGCAGGTGTGAGCGCATCTGCACGCACAGTGAGGCCAAGACTTTTGGAAGATGGCCTGGTGTCAAGAAGGGCAGCAAAGAAGCCACTTCTCTCCAAAAAAAACATCAGGGACAGATTGATCTTCTGCAGAAAGTATAGTGAATGGACTGCTGAGGACTGGGGCAAAGTCATATTCTCCGATGAAGCCCCTTTCCGATTGTTTGGGGCATCTGGAAAAAGGCTTGTCCGGAGAAGAAAAGGTGAGCGCTACCATCAGTCCTATGTCATGCCAACAGTAAAGCATCCTGACACCATTCATGTGTGGGGTTGCTTCTCCAAGGGAGAAGGGCTCACTCACAATTATGCCCAAAAACACAGCCATGAATAAAGAATGGTACCAAAACACCCTCCAACAGCAACTTCTTCCAACAATCCAACAACAGTTTGGTGAAGGACAATGCATTTTCTAGCACGATGGAGCACCGTGCCAAGGCAAAAGTGATAACTAAGTGGCTCGGGGACCAGAATGTTGAAATTTTGGGTCCATGGCCTGGAAACTCCCCAGATCTTAATCCCATTGAGAACTTGTGGTCAATCCTCAAGAGGCGGGTGGACAAAAAAAAAACACTAATTCTGACAAACTCCAAGAAGTGATTATGAAAGAATGGGTTGCTATCAGTCAGGATTTGGCCCAGAAGTTGATTGAGAGCATGTCCAGTCGAATTGCAGAGGTCCTGAAAAAGAAGGGCCAACACTGCAAATACTGACTCTTTGCATAAATGTCATGTAATTGTCGATAAAAGCCTTTGAAACGTATGAAGTGCTTGTAATTATATTTCAGTACATCACAGAAACTGAAACAAAGATCTAAAAGCAGTTTAGCAGCAAACTTTTTGAAAACTAATATTTATGTAATTCTCAAAACTTTTGGCCACGACTGTAGAACCTGGAGTGTGAAAAACTTCATTTAATCACACATAAAACTGAAAAGACAAATCTTTTTCAAATCACTACATAGTGATCTAATAAAATAAAAAAAAGTGTTGAAAAGTCGACATCATAAAGCAGAATGGAACTTTTGACCTACTGGAGAATATTACACACTCTTTAAATAAATGGGGCACAGTAGAATATGTCTGGAGCCTGTGGGCTCAATGCAGGCAAGCACAAGCAAGTGGTCCAACCCTCATTGGAAATTAATTACCATTGTAGTCAGCGTGGGGCGGCTGTACAGTAACTATGTATCTAAGGCTTTACCCAGGGGGAGCAATTGAACCCCTGACCCCCCTCTTTTCAGCAAGCAATGTGCAACACCACCATGAATGTGAATTAATGGCCCAGCCATGCTGCGAATGCATGCAGTGGCAGCAAGACTCTGAAGTAGGCTGGTGTGGTTGGGTCGGACTGGTCCACTGTTTAGTGAAAAAGTTTATTATCTTTTGGGAATTCCTCAGTGAAACAATCTTACTAGCTCAACATGTATAGTAAAAAAAACCCTGAGCATCTATTTTGCCCCAAAAAGATCTAAAGGGTAACGACTGCGATATCATCTGATTGCAACTGCTAATTATCCAATAATCAAATTATTGTGTACATGATTCTGCATTATTTCAGAAGAAGTGGGGCAATTGTGTAAGTGTCTAGAGGTGAGAAGTGGAAGACAAATGTAGAATTTTTTATAATTACCATACATAAAAAAGATCACTCAATAGTAGCTTCCTGTAATTGCTTTTTGATGAGCATAACGGGCCCAAAACCACTGCTGAAAATCACAGGCAAATACAATCTCTTCCAAAATTGCCCATGAAAAATATTATTTGTTTACCTTTGATAAGAAGAATCACAGGAGGTTTTCCCTCTGCTTCAGAAAAAAATGCCTTCCTTAATCTAGTCAAATATTAAATCCTGATCGTCTCCCAGCAAATTTGCCTAATTTTCATTCACCTAAGTGAAAAAGGACACATTTGGATGGTTTGCTTCTTTCGAGGTCCACGTGCAATTTGCATAAAGAATTCTGCAGAATGAATTTAAATGGTTAAATGTGTTAAACTGCTCAGAGTACTAGACTCTTAATTAGGGATGCTCTGATCAGGATTTTTGCAGCCGATACTGAGTACCGATTTCTTGTCATGATGATCAGCCGAAACCGATGCTGATTCTGATGCTTCAAGCTTTATATAGACATTTTATCGAGCGCACACACCTGTTCCGAAGTTATCTTCCGGTCTGTGTTTGTTTATCAGTCTAGCTATGGCACCAGCTACAAACACAGTTACAGTAAAGTTAAGGTGATGATTAGACGGAAGTTGGTCTCAGGTGGTTGTGCTGAGGGATGTGTTTCCCATATATTTATTTGTGGCGCTCGCCACAATATCAAAAACTTACCAATTCTCCAAAAGGCTTTGTTTGGTGAATAAACATGGGCACGAACCGCATGTTTAAAAATAAAAACAAGGCGTGGGTGTTTTTATATCACTGTATTTCTGAAGGAAGACTATCTTTAGAAAATTTTCGATGTCATTTTCATTTCATCTTTCATGTTATATGCCTGATAAAGCAGTGTTTGTGAGCTCAGCACTGATTTGTGTATAGCCATTACTGGGGAAACCTTGGTTTCTCTTGCTTTAAAGCAACTCCTGCTGCCAGAGAATGAATTAGATTTTTCGGTAAGTCCATCTGATTTATGCAGCAAACATATTTTGCTTTTCATATATCCAAGTGCACTGCGGATAATTTGCGGGTGTGTCGTGCGCGGGTGGATAAAATAAATCATAAATGATGCAAATATTAACAAAAAAAGAGACAAACGATTTTTTGTGTGTGTGTGTGCCTGTGTGTGGTTTCGTTCGCATGATTAGGAAGTTTCAGTGACAGAAATGGTGACATTCCAGATAAAGTTTGAAGAAGTTATGCGTTTGTTATTAGCATAGGCTAATATGGCCAAAGATGGTTAATTTAAAAGCATCCCACGATCAGCATGTTATGTTACCGTTATCCCTTATAGCTTAGCCGAGGTTTTGTTCCGTCCTCCATGCTGTGCCAACTCACAAAAGACAATTTTTAGCCAAGCAGCGCAGTGAGCCGCTTCAGAAACATGCTGCGGACGCACGATTAACAATCAACTCCGGTTCCCATGGAGACATAACGTGCCGCAGATGTGTGCAGTGAGGCGCAGATCAGCTCTAACATCACTTAAAAACTAACCATCCATTCATAAGTGGTGGAGCATTGCGTTAGCAGTGCAAAAGGTTGTGGGTTCGATTCCCAGAGAACACACATACTGGTAAAAAAAACGTATAACCTGAATGCACTGTAAGTTGCTTTGGATAAAAGGGTCTCATAAATGTATATAGAATTTAAATTGTACATGTGTCACATCTCATAAATGTATATGTAGAATAAAATTCTCCATGTGTGTGTCACATATCATCATGCAAAACGACAAAAAGCTAATTTTTAATTGTTTCTCGAAATGTCATAGCATTTTCACACTGGCAATGACATGACTGTGGCTCAAAATCATTTATGTCCCACACATCATGTACGTGGTCAGGCTTAAATGTCATAAAATTGCGATCGGTTCGTGAGATTGACCAAACAGTGAGTACCGAACTATCGATCAAGTCATGAAATGTGATTATCGGCCGATATCGATCTGTGGCCAATCGATTGAAGTATCCCTACTCTTAATAGTACCTGAAAGTGACTAGTGCACTCGGTGTGTTTAGGACTTTTCAAAAGAAAATCACTTTTGAATCACTAATGAAAAGTTGGATTGGGGGTGGGGGGGGTTTACATCAGATCAAACTTTTGTGAAAAGACTGTTCTCTGGAAAACTGTGGGGCTTTCTGTGGATTTCTGTAGGTGCAGGTTCCACATAGGTGTACTTATTCCACATATAGTTGGTCAAATATCTATGTTCATCAAGAATTTTCCATAAAACAGCTCATTAGGCATATAGTAACAGCTGGCCTCCCTGTAATGATGCCCCCTCCCATACGAACACACTCGGTGAGATCATGTGACACGTGTCCAAGGGTCCAGTGCTGGAATGTCAGGTCTACTCTGCAGGTGCTTTTCTGGCTTTATCTGCTTCTCCTGGCTGTTTTCTCTCTAGCTGCTTTTATCCATCATAGGGTTAGAGGTTGATTCTTGAGGTCAGGGACCCAGAGCAGCTGGTTTCCATCATTCCTGCCGCTCCTAACCATTGGGAAGAAATTCTTCATATCTCATTTTACAAGCACTGCAGCTGCAAGACCATCTACATGTTGTAAAATGTAATTAAGAAAAACATAGAAACCACCCAAACAGTATTTTCACCATAACACTGTGGTAATTTAGCTGGAAAATACTGGTAACCAATAAAAAATAAAATAAAATATGCAGATACTGCATTGTTTAAATTTTGAGTCCTAACTATTCATTTTCCACACTTCCTTGGTTAAGCAAAGGAAGGAGTGTTTGTTTTCAAGCAGGCAGGTATGACAAGCCCTTTCCAGACCTTTGCGATAAACCAAAAGCCAACCTCAGTATGGCGCGTTGAGAAGATCTTAAGCATGTCTTGAGCTGCCAAAACACACAAGCTGAGTTCTGGCAGACTGGCACTGATATTAAGCTCATTCACAATCCATCTTCATTGATACATCTACAGACTATAGCTCTCTGCCACACTGAGGTCTTTTTGAAGAGCCGTGAGGGAAAGGCCCCCGCAGTGCCTGTCTTTAGCATTCAAGCAATGTGTAACTACAACAGGGTGCTGCAATCACCTTCAATGATTTCACAGCTTTAGTCTGCCGGGACGCTTGGCACAGATATCAGTTCATGCTGTCATTACTCACATTATAACATTTACTGCTGAGAACACGGAACCTAATGATGGGAAATACAGCACAAGTTTGCTTGTCAGCATATTCAGCAGGTGTGTGGAGACTGTAATGACTGGTCCTTTCAGATTTTCGTGATTAAGTAAAATGCTACAAAACAGGCCATAAAAAAGCAGACCCCATTTTCATGACAGCTCAACTACCAGCATAGGAAGCTGGAGAGAGAACAATACTAATTATTAATTTTGTACTGCATGTGAGCAACCAAGCTGTCCATGCATTGTCGGAAAGGAGAACGAAAGTTAAGCATTCCAAACTGAATGGGTCAGCAATAAATGGGTTTTATTTGGAATGAGCAGTGAACAGACCAGTTTTGCACATGGAAATATGGTTTCCCACAATTGAGTGCTCATGTATTTGCTAATGCAAAACTTACCATGACAGTGTTGCTTAATGGTAACTTGGGTGTTCTGGATCGCTTAATGTTTCACCATCAAGTCCCTATAAGGGGGCGTTGGTGTACTGTAACACCGTTTTCAACTAAAAACAAAACTTATGTGTTTGGGCCATTCACTAACCTGACAATGGCATGTTGGGGGTTTGAAAATGCAAAATTTTGTGGGTTTCAAAGGTTAAATTTTTTTTTATAAAAACAATACCATAATAGTCTCCATTAGGGCTGCACGATGTGTCGTTTAAGCATCGATATCGCGATGTACTAATCCACGATAGTCACATCGCAGGATGTGCGATGTAGGCTGTCGTAGTTGTCCGTTATTCATTAACCATATGGGCCAGCTGCTCCCCGGCCCTTGACGAATGTGATTCGCGGAGTAACTGCACAGCTTAACCATCATAGAGTGAACGTTTATCATTTGCATGTGTTTTTAAGTCCTGTCAGTTTAAAAGGTCAGAGAGAGAGAGAGAGAGCGCGCGAGAGAGAGCACAAGAGAGAGAGAGCACGAGAGAGAGAGCGAGAGACGATCAATTGACACGATGGTGTCGATGTTTAAATCATTTAAAATGAGAATGTAAGTGTACTCACCCCATTTTTGTTTGTAAGAAAAAATTAGATTAGATTTCATATCGCAATATATATCGCAGAAAAATAAAATATCGCAATGTCATTTTTTCCCAATATCGTGCAGCCCTAGTCTACATGTTAACTTCAAAAATGCAAATTAGTGAAAAGGGTGATATCATTTATATGCGTATTACGTATTATGTGCAGGCACGTAGTATTTCTTAACAAAGTGACATCCCCGACTACTGGCATGGCATGCATAATACAACATTTTTGGTTATTTTCTCGGATCTGTGTGAATAGGGATCATTTTGACAATATTGTTGTGTGTATGCGAAACTTTTCAAAAACACTAAAGGCAAAACTTTTCAGTTTCCAATACCAAGACTGGATTATGATATGCATCTGCAAAACAACTGATGCAGGATGAGTTACGTTCTAAGAGGTTTGTTTAAATCTGTAACCCCGTGTATGAGCAAAGCAATACATTGTTGTTTGTCTTTTCTAATATATACTGTACTGCTACTCATAGTTGGAGCTATTCAAATCCACTTTAATATTAACCAAAGACTGGATTTGAACACAACCATACCAATAGGAAGACACTGCAAATGGCTTATCAGAACCTCTAGATGGATTTTGCTCATCTTGACCAGGTACAAGCATTCAAGTCACACATGCATAATAATCTTCTCCAGCTGCTGAGGCTGGCAAGAGACACGGCAGCAAGAATTCATCTGTAAAGAGAGATCCACTGGGAACTGCAACCACTCAGATCCCAAATGAGGGTGTTGACCACTAAACATTCCATAGACATGACCATTTCACTGGAATTCCAACAACAAAAAGCCATATACTACTTCATGTGCATTTGAATAGACTTTGAATAGTCATTTTCTCAAATGGTAAACTAAATTAGTGCTCTCAGTAACATAATGATACACTACTGATGGTAATAGTGCAGAATTTACCAGAGTTGGCTTAGATCTTTAGAAATAGCTCCAATAATCTAATACGGCGAAATCTTACTATTTCAATAAATGGACTCAAATTTTCGCAAGCAGTTCTAACCATTCATACCTCCATTTAGAGACCACCAAAAAAAAAAGAAATGCTTGTGAACAGTCTGACATTAAGGCCTTCTGACACTGCCAATCCAGTAAAGGCAAGTTTGTAATGGAATACTTGAGCCTAAGTACCACTTATTATACACAGTGCAGAATATCCTGTACTATTTTGTTTTTAATAATAAGTGAAACAGCATGCAACATTGAACATTTCATACTGTAGAATGGTAAATTGTTGCCATATGATCTCACTACATGGCATGTTTAAAACCACAACTTACACTCTGTCATCAAAACAAAATGTGCCAATTTACAATCCAATTTTAAGTCATTTTCGCATTCTGGTCTAATGACAAAACAAGAAAGAGTGATGATCTGGTTGTATCCTTCTCATTTTAGTATAGTAACATAGTACATCATCCATTCTTGCAAATCATTTTTGCATAACGTGTAAGATGAAATTGCAATTCGTATGCTTTTCCAAACATACCAACACAACGCCATGTTGCTTAGTACAAAGACAATGAAAGGGTTTGGCTCCCTCACAAAGGAACCCAAATTATGTGTTGACGAATATCAGGTCAAATTATTAACCAGCACTTTTTCCGCAAGTGCAATAAGCAAATAAATCTATCAATCATAATTACTTTACATGCTACTATCATGCCTTCATTAGC
Organism: Carassius carassius; assembly: GCF_963082965.1. NCBI lineage: Eukaryota > Metazoa > Chordata > Actinopteri > Cypriniformes > Cyprinidae > Carassius > Carassius carassius. Next base: position 42,397,415 of record NC_081756.1, on the reverse strand, counting down.
ACATTAGGCAATTAGCCAAAGACCCACTGTCCGTCTAAATTAATAAAGAACATTGAAGGCTAGATCTCTCAGCTGGAGCTTATTGTGACATCCTATTTCCAGTGAGATTCAATTGCTGACAATACTTAATTTGTGACTGTGATATTGATCCTCTTTGTTCCCTGACATCTGAAAACATGCAGCTGCAACAGTAATAATAACTTTGGATAATGCTTATAAATGCACAACAACGGACAGCGTACACACAGACGTGTGTGTGTGTAAATTAGTAATATATGTAGTGAAAATAGTGAGGCATCAAAATGATTTTTTTGATAAAAATCCAAAATTAAAGTTTTCAGTAAGCAGATGGCCAAAAGTTCAAATAAAGTTTGCGTAATTAAAACCGGGGAATTGAACTCCTTGTGCTGTTCATGGTGTTGTGTTATTATGAGTAGTAAAGTTCTACAGCAACGAGTCATCTCCCGATATTTCAGAACAAATTTGACAAATTTGGTTGTTTAGCATAATTTTTTGTTAACTGTAAAGTTTGTCCACACAGCTGAGATGTTTACCTGTTGTAGCTTATTCAAACTGTGTACATGAAATAGACAATGACAGACTTTATGGCTTCAATTAATGGATTTGGCCCTCCAAAAGGATGCTTTTTAGACCTTTGCTTTCTAGGCCGAATATTTCAGATTGCCAAAAGTTTGGTGCATCACTAGGTTATAATATAATAAGTAAAGCTTTCTAATGATCCACTCAAACAATTGCATAATTTTATTTAAAATACCAAATGTTTAGAAATAAAAACCTGGTAGAAATAAAAAGACTGCATTAGGGAAGACCTTTGTTAGAACAACACTGTCCTTTCATTGAGGTCCTGCTGTGGTCTGTTCTATGAAATGCATTGAAGGCCTCTGCGAAGGAAGCAGATCTCTTGCAGCACTCTGAGATTGCAGTCTTGCAGACAAGGTTGTGAGGGTGTTTATAGAGTTTAAGCATGATGTTTACATTGTCCGCAGGGAAGCCATCAGCACACAATTCTGTCCCAGCAGGATTATGCAGATAAGATTGAATGCAAAAAGGATGCACAGACACCTTTATAAATAAATTTAAAAAAACTTTCACATGAAGACATGCCCATTTCCTTTCCAATACAATGAAAAGTTGGAATGCCATTATCAGCAAGATGTAAGCACCTGAACTTGCAAAAAAAAAAAAAAAATTCTTTTGATTAACATGTGCATGCTTCAGGACCTTAAAAACCATATTTCAAATAAACATATTTTCAGAAGTGGACCCCACAATTAGTAACTTGAAACTCTCTCCACATGTAGGTCCAATTCTCTGGAATCAATCAAAACTCCCAAAGGAACTCCCTGTTCCCCCCTTAATCTCCTGGTTTTATTACTTTCCAGACAGAGTCTGCCCATTCAACCCAGCCCCCCATTTCTCTCTTTTGTACTGATCTCCAGCAAAGCCTGTGATTTTTTACCACAGCAAACTGCTTTTCATGCAGCAGAGCAGCTTTCATCAGCCTCTGCACGCAAGACAGCCCAGCCACAAACTCCACTACGGCCTGCTCTCACCAGACGTGATCTTAATAATCAAGCACACCAATCCAAACTAGTGGAACATATTCCCAATGCTAATGAAAGGGTTAAATGATGCATCACGCAAATTAAATGTGAGCACTTTCCTATTCATTTTGAACAAATATTATGATTGAACAAACAAAAAACTTGACAGATTCAATTTCTTTGCTCTGAAGCAAAAATCACAACCACTCTTTCTAAAGGCATATTTACACATCTGAGTTATGGCTCCATGTTTTGTGCCAGAATGCAATGCAATGGCACATAAAACAATACTAAATAAAATGTGGTAGCTCTGACCCAGCTCTGTCTCTATATCAGAGGCGCTTCTGATGCTGCATTGGCTCTATGCAAATGAAATGGAATCTTTAAGTTTGCTATGGTCGAGTCTAGAGTATAAATGTAATTATTCACAATATCAGTTTATTCATAGTTTCCAAATTATAAAACTGATTTCAAAGTAAATTTTCATAATATATAATCAGTGTAAATGCATTTACATCGCCAATACAAAAAATTAACAAGTTTGTATAAATGCACCTTTTTCAGATGTAAATGCAGCCCCTGTGCTGCCTTTACAGTGTTAAGACTATTATATTTGTAAGCAATGGTTTTTGTCCCAGGTATGCCTTATTTTTGGTTTCAAGAAGAGCTAAGTAATTCACTTTCACTCTTCAACTCAGAGCTGTACAGACACAAAAAGAAACAGGTAGATCTTCTTCCCAAAACACATTTCTATTTTTTCAAGTTCAAGTGTTCACTGATGCCGTCTGTACAAAAAATATAATGGATTAACCACTTTTGGATTATCTCACTATGATTTCTTCCGCAGACACTCCAACAGAAGCACTCTTGAAGCTCTGATTTACAAATGCATGAGGTTATTTAACCTATAATTAACGAGATGTAATTACTTATTTTCCATGAGGCCGTTCTGGTGACTCGTTAATTAATAATGGAATGAGGTTTTCTATTCAGGTGAAAATGTGAATGTGTCGATGCAGATCACGCACCTTTGCATTTAATAAACCTTTTCATGGCAAACAAAGATTTAAATGCAATATTACACATGTAGCCTATGTTGTGATTTATGAGGCGGTCTGAACAGACAGTGTCCGATGATAAAATCCTCGATTTTGTGTTAGTTGTCTAAAATATTAGTCACACATACTCATTCCTGCGCTTTCATAAACGTGCACACAGTTGCCACTTTCACATCAACAGACGGCGGGTCGAGCAAAGTAAAGTTGTAACGCTCTTTAATCTCGGTCTTACCTTTTTCAGCATGTGAAACTGTGATCGTGATGCAGAAAAGAGAGAGGAGCAGCCGGGCTCCCCGCTCCGCCATCACTTTAAACACAAATAAAAGTAGTGTGAAAAGCCTCGAACACAATCCGTATTTAAAATCCTTCGGATCGCGCGCACGGATCAGTTCAACAGTGTGAACACATCCGGAACGAGTTACTTCCGAAAGTTGCCGAAGGAAACATGAAGCTCGCTGAGCAGAGGCACGATCCGCCGGAGAAATGCGCTTTAAAACTTCAACAGGCGACCGAAGAAAATCAAAGCCAATCCATATTTCCAAGATTAAACCAACGCCGAGCTGGACAGGAGCGAAATGAGAGGCGTCAGTGCAGACATAATGTGTAAAGGTGAAGAGAAAGAGAGAGAGAGCCAGTACGGCCCATTGGAGATATTTTTTACTGATCTCAGAGAGAGAGAGAGAGAGAGAGAGAAAGAGAGAGAGAGCGAGAGCAGCAGGAACTATTGGACCCTGGGAAAACCGGAACTGGATTAAAAAAGTGATCTGGATTCATCTCACGTGGCCACCCCAAAAGACTGGGATGGCTTTGAAGTCATTTCCATGATCTTTTGAGCAATTTAAGGCTTTAGTTTAAATTTATAAATACAGCACAAAAGGATCTACCTGATCCTTCATCCGGCAACCTGATTTTTTTAACCAATGTTGTACAGCCTGTACTTTTTAAACCTAAGTACTTTAAAATAATTGACTAAATAAATAATGTAGACTAATTATTTGATCAGTATCTCTGGTGGAAAAAAAACATTAGGACATCCAATTAGTTTTAAATGTTCTTGGGTAAAAACAAACACATTCAATGCCACAAATTAGTATTAGTTATTTAAAGACTAAAGTTTGCTGAGACGCTGTGCCAAACATTCCCATGGGGATGTTTTCTTGTGCCAACCGTCTCTACTCCAACACTTGTCCTATATAACGTTTGCCAAGTGGCATAATTTATCATAGGCTTCCAAATACTATATCAAAATGTAACCGGTTTCAGTGCTATAGCCAGGATTCTCCAAATTATTATTAGAATACATTTTATGGCAAGGATCTTCTTCTTCTTCTTCTTCTTCTTCTTGACATACAATGGAAAAGTCATCCAAGTCAGAAGCAATGTGACAAAAATCTGTTCATTTAACTGCAACTGAAAAATACACTGTCTGCAGATTTGCTCTGGTAACATTCACTTGGAAGAGCTCCACCTACTGGCAGATTTACTCAATGAAATGTGTTTCTGTGATTTTTATCAAATGATAATTACATGGTATTGAATCATGATTACTACCATGTTCATGTGCCAATGTGTTTGTGCTATTTCAAGTACATTTCTGTAAAACATATAATTGCATGGTCCTTTTTTTATTGTTGTTGGTGTGGTATTTTCTTCAGACTGATTTCTCCTAATCAGTTTTCTGTTTTGTAAAGGAATGTGAGTGCACCTTCGAGTGTGGACAGGATATTATGGTCAGTTCTCATGTTAACCTTACCTCAGTACCATTACATCCTTTTTAATCTGCATAGGTAATTATTATTCACCATTTACCTCTAGTGTATAACACATTATTTGCTGTGGTGAGATTTGCAGCAATGTACAGGATCTACACATGTGGTGCTCGCTGTTATTTTATGCTAATAGTGATATGGGATCTCTTTCCACTCGCAGTTGAACACACTACTCTTGATTATCTTGAACCTTTGGGATCGCCTAAATGTGTTCCTTGTCCACAAAACAGAGATCCTTGTTTTCTGAAAGAGCCTTGTGTGGATTTCAACAAGTGTCTCTATTTGTTCCTGTTTGTACAGACGTGAAATATGAAAGTTTGAATGATGGACAGAACCGAATTGTACATCTGCATGGCTACTTTCGTATTATTCTCATTTGGTGGCTTAAGGATTAAAGCACTTGGCAGTGAAACTGCTGAGGATTACAGGGATTATTACAGGTTTAGAAAACGCTGGCAGAATTAATCTGATCACTGGAAGCACTGAACCCTATTCATTTAAGGCAGATTATTTGGTTGTGGACGGCGACATCATATGTCATATGGACACCAGTGTTTGCTGAATTGTCAGTATTGAAGTCCATAGACTCGTCCTGACTGACGCAGGTCAATGTATCTTCACCTTCTGTGCCTTTTTTGTTGAAATTTCATCTACTCACTTCTAAGTGTTTTTTTTTTGTCACTCTTCTTTCCAAAAAATTATCCCAAAAAGTCACCATTTACTCATCATCATGTCTTTCCAACACTGTATTATGTCCAGGATCAGTTTTCAAGGATTTCCAAACTTCAAAAAGGATGCAAAACACCAAATGGTATTATTAAAGAGGTCTCTATGACATTTGGGGTCTTTAGAAACAGACTAATGTTTATGCCATCACTTCTCCATAACTGAACTCTCCGGTAAGATATTACCAAGATTATTACGTTTGATGAGCACATTTTACAAAACATGCCACAAAAATCTTATACCAGCTTTTCCAAATCTATGACAAAATCATAAATCAGTATACAAAAATAATGTTTTTGCGATATATTTATACTACAAGGATTGTACTAAAAATGGAAATGTTTTTCCTTTGCACTTGAATAAATCAGGATGAGGGCTCCTATCAGCCTCTAAAAGGTATTCCATGGCAGAGCTTAAAGCATAAAAATAACAGCTCAGGCTGCCTGTACATTTTTCGTTTAATGCAATGTGACTACACTCAAAAATATAAAAATTGTTACTTAAAGGGTAAGTCTACCCAAAAATGAAAATTAGGCTGCTTACTCACCCCCGCGACATCCTAGGTATATATGACTTTCTTCTTTCAGACAAATACAGTCAGAGTTATTTTAAAAAATGTCTTTGATCTTTCAAGCTGTTTCTAGTTCAAGTTCTTTTATTTATAAAGCACATTTAAAACAATCACATGACTGACCAAAGTGCTTTACAACATATTGATCATAGATAAAAAAATAAAAATAGGCTACATTCACACAACATCAGTTTACAAAGGCTTCAGAAAACAAGTGAGTTTTCAAAAGTTTAAAAACCGATAAAGATGGAGCAGCTCTAAGGGGTGCTGGCAGGCTGTTCCACAATCTAGGGACCATCACCGCATCTCCTCTGCGTTTCTGCCTTTTAGAGGGAACCATAAGTATGTTTGATTACTAGACCTTAAATCTCTGGAAGGGCTGTAAGGATGCAGCAATTCTGATAGGTAACGCGGAGCGAGTTTGTGCAAACATTTATAGACAAATAAGAAAATTTTTTAATTTATCTTAGGGTTAACAAGAAGCCAATGAAGAGCAAAATCATATTCGCAGCCTTTTTTTTAATTTGGTTGCTGCGTTTTGGACCAGTTGTAAACGAGCTACTTGGGACTTTGAGATGCCATAATACAAAGAGTTGCAATAGTCCGATCGAGAAGTGATAAATGAATGAACAGTTGTCCCAAGAGGTTTTTCATGCAGACAATGCTTAATTTTAGAGAGTAAGCGGAGCTGAAAAAAGCTATAGGCAACAACCCAGGAGACGTGTTTCTCAAAAGTGAGCCGACTGTCTAATGTAAACAAAGGCCTCCTGTAGCGAATCAATGAATTTTGTAAGAAAAATATCCATATTCAAAACGTTAGTCACTTGAATCTAGCTTGCACTCAGTGTTGTAAACGGAAGCAGTATGAGGTCGTATGAGGTCAGCTTCCCAGTGCGGGAAGATGACCAAATCGGAGTTGCGGTCGAGACTCCAGTACCTTAAAAGGAGCAGAGTTCCCATGCAGCTGCCTCGTTCTGGTTTCTTTCTTCCCAGAAATGCATGAGGAGCTTACTATGTCATGGCCGGCACCTTTTACTGCCAGAAACAGACCTAGTACCTCCTCCTCCCTCACTATCCTTGATTGAGAGGCAGCCAATGGGATAAACTGTCTCCCCTCGGTCTGAAGGGATCGTCAGTGATGCACGGGTTGATTCAAAATGAGTGGGTGCCTGCGGTCACCTGCGGTTACGAGTCATCCAAAAATATTTTTAATGATATTCGGGTCGCGGTCGGTCGGGTCGTTTGAAATAAAGATGCTAATTAAACCTTTGTAATTTATATAGTACTAGACACAATTTTGAAATACATAGGCCTACACTTTATTGGCTGAATAACTGGCGCAAAGATGACGCACGAGCTCAGTCTGCAGGTAGAGATGGAGACAGCGAGAGAACAGGTGAAGACTGGGGAGCAACGGCATTGTTTTTGGTAAAACATGATTTTGACGACTTCATTAAGTTTTGTTTTATATAAAACTCTTTTTAAAAGATTTTCGTTTTGTATAAATTGTATCTATTTTTTGATCAATGTTTTATCAATCAATTGCCCGTATTTGATAGCTAAATAAGAAGCAAGTATATAGCAGACAATGTAATAAGGCACCGGCAGGATCACTTGCATTGCATGTGAACTGGAGGGCGCCTAATCTCAGCTTGTGCCTCACAGATTTGAGAAATATAGGATATATTTTACAGAAAGCTTGAAATGTCTATTTTGAAACGAAAATATTCAAACCAAAATAAATAGGCTACCCTCTGATTATGTTCATGGCGAGTCCGCATCCTCAACTTCATCTTTGCCGCGACACAGAAAACACTAGTTTATTACTAAACAAGTAAATGTTTCCTTGCTAATTTAGACACATTCATAATCATTACTTTAACCAGTTCTTTGTGGCAAGCTTTATGCCTGCGGTCTTAACGCTTATTATCCTGTAGGCTATAGCAGGCCCGGATTGGCTAATCGGGAGCACCGGGAAAACTCCCGGTGGGTCGGTATGTTTTTTTGGCTGCAAGGGCCGTTGTTGTCATGGCACTGGGTTGAAATATATATATTATTATTATTATTTTACCGCAGCCCCACTCTTTTTATTTATTATTTTACCACCGTCCCATTATTTTTATTTAATATTTTCTTGCAGAGTGCAGCCTGCAAGATAATGATGACGTGATTATCTGTTGACTCCCTGGCCCCGCCCCCAACACGTCACCTTGCAAGTTGCTCAAAATAAAAAAAAGTGAGATAAAAAAAAGGATAACAGAAAGCGCAAATGTGGCGCTGAAAAGCCCAGAATAAATAAGAAGAAAGCTTTGGAAACTGACGGGGCCAAATGTTCTAAGCTGAGCACATTCTTCCTCAAGAAAAAAAAAACGGAGACGACGAGGCCGGTATGTAAGCTAACGTTAAGGTAGTTAGGAGCAGTTCAAGATGCTAGCGACATTGTAAAACAACGTTGTTTGCAAACCACCGCTCATATATCAAACGTTTTCTTGTAGCTCTTCAGCAGCAGCTGCCTCTAGTCCAGTTTGCTGCTAACAGTGAAGAGCAAGGCCCAGTAACGTTACCAAGCTTCAGTCATGAGCCCAACACACCAGAATGGGCAGGTAGGATTGTCATTCAGAAGAACTAATAGTAATGAAGAGCCCTGCTCAATGAAAAATGCCCTGAGATAATTAATGATACCTGATGATTCAGCAATACATTAATGAAACTGAGATGATACTGTCATTAGAAAGTGCAATACATTTATTTCAATCTTTATTTTGTTTTATATATTTGTTTTTATTAGATTTTCTTTCTTTATTCCAATGTTTGGATATTTATGAATACTAAATCTTAAAGAAAAGAGATTCTTACACTGTTATTTACTGTTCTAATAAATCTTCACTGTGAAGCAAAACTTAGGCTATTGTTTTTGCACTGAATTGGAAATGATGTTTTTAAAAATACAATGAATTACAAGGCTGTAGGGAATTATATTCTGAGGTTTTAATTACATTATTTTAATATAGTCAGTTGTGAACTAATGTGGGCCGGTCTAAGGCATGAAACTTCAGGGCTGAAAAGGAGTCCCAATCCGGCCCTGGGCTATAGCCTATTTAAGTAAAAGGGGCGATTTGTCCACGAATGGCTTAAATGAACAACCACTAGTCGACTAGAAAAAGTAAAAAAAGTAGTCGGAGACAGCCTTTATTCCACATATTTTTGAACCAGGCCATTCTGGGTTGAGCTAGCACCCCACGGAATGAGTGAGCGGAGCGGGATATTCAGAAATGCGCTCTCTGCTCACGAGCTCTGATCGGAACAAACCCGAACCTCACTGTCTGCTGAACTTGCAGAAACATCAAAATAGACATAGCCAGACTAGACTCTTTTAGTACTAATTATATGAGCTTATTTGTTATAATTCTTAACAAAAAATAGAATATATTAAGTGTTTTTTTTTTGTTTTGTTTTTTGGGTGGGCCGGTTGAAAAGCCTTGATGCCGTGCCTGCTCCACAGGCTGTATTAATGGATATTATAGGCCAGGGAGGTTCCTGTCCCAATGACGCTACGATGAGCATTTACTACTTATAAAAAGCGTGTCAGGAAGCAGACGGGTACAATGTTTTCTTTTTCTTTTTTTGCGGTCCGAGTTGCAGGCGGATTAGTTGAAAACGTCGGTCGGGTGCGGGTTGTCATCACTGGTACTCGTCTATTCTGACTGGCAGTGCTTATGGAGCCTGAGGGGAGGCTGCCACCACCTTGCACGTTTTGTTGTTAATGCTGGTCCATCTACAGGAGCTGAGCACTATGACTGACCTCATGCTACGAGTGACGAAGGTCACGGTGCAGTCTCCGGGTTGAGCGATGTCCACGCTGGTGGATCAGGAATGTAATCTCTGGCTGTGACTGTCCAACACGAGGGATGCCGACAAGATCTGGTTCCTGTGTCCCAGACCAGCCTCTTCAGTGACGCAGTCGGGAGCTTTGCCCAGTAGTTCTCAGCTGCACAGAAGCAGACTGAGGCCATCAAACACATCCTGCCCTGGCAGAGTGCTGCTGTTTCCACCCATCCACTAGCCGCGGCACCTCAGCCTGCTCGTAACCGAGGGTCAGGGGCGGACTGGGCTCAAAAAGTGGCCATGGACTTTCTGGCCCACAGCAGCCCACCACATCAAAACGCAAACGCCCCTGTTTTGATGTAATTTATTTATTTGATATTTAAGTATACAGTTTGGGGATTTTAACCAATAAGGCAACTGATCCTCCATTGAAAAAAAAAAAAGATAACCTGCGTGCTGCAGCTGTTCATTTAGCGACTCCTAGTGAGCGATACATGTTCATCACGAGACAAACATTCTCCTAGAACTCACACTTTGCATTCAGTTAACAGATGCATGAATATGCGGTAATATAAGTTCATGATCCGATTCGTGAACAGATTATTCTCTTGAGTAAATCTTTTAAAATAATCATTTAATTTGTTTAACAAAAACATTGTGGAAACCAGTGGTTCACAAACTGGATAGATCAGAGGTGCAGGGCTCGCAAAATCGCTAGCCCGACGTCCAGGGGCTATTGTGTTTTGCAGTCGGGCTCCAAAATGTATCACTGCTCTTCCCGACAGGCTATCGTGAATAGTGATTTAAAATTCGCGTTGTTCACTCGCTTGGAGGGGTGAAACGTATCGTAGTTGATCGTTTTCACTTGTTTCTAAATCTTGCTGATTCAAGCGTTTTAAACAATTTGCGCGCGTTCGGAGCTTGCGCGCACTCGTTCAAAGCACGCGTTGTGAGCAGCATTTCAGACAATGTGCGTACAAAGAATTAATTCATCTTTTGGGTATCATAACTTCTGAATGAACTAATACACACACACAATTATTTCAAAATAATTGTCTCTGCAAGTATTCTCGTAAACACAGTCGGTTATGTTTTAAGTGAACGTATACAGTGGCCTGCTGCTCAGAGAAATTCGCTGTACCAGATGAATCTGTCTCTCTCTCTAAATTAGACAAAAACGCGCTTGTTGGCTGCGTGATCGACTCACTCATCCATTTGCGTAGAAAAGAGAAGTAATATTATGATTTCTGTCAATTATATATATATATATATATATATATATATATATATATATATTTGTGTACCGGGTGGGCCGGCCCACATTGGCTAGTGGCCCACCGGGAAAAGTCCCGGTGCTCCAGATGGCCAGTCCGCCCCTGCCGAGGGTGCCCCTCTGGGTCTGATATGGGTGACCCAGAGATGGAGAGAACAGCTCTTTGGGAGATGATGGCCACGCCACTCCCTCCCCCGGAGGAGGGCCGGAAGGAAAATCATTTGTTTAGTTTTATTTCTGTTCGGCCACTGACCTTACTGTCATCGGTACCCAAACTTTCAAAGAAGGAGCAGTTTCCTCTATCTCTGGGTCTCAAGAGAGCACGGAGTGTTGTGGATTGTGCAGAGCTGCACCACGCTCATACTCCTCTTTCGCCATTGGAAAGCAGTGGGTAGTTCAAGAACACAACCAGGCATCCTAACACACCCTCTGTTCAACTGTGGAACCATGTAAGTGTTGCATTACACACTCACACTCTGCTTCAGGCTGTCACGGAGCCTCCTGAGCTGGGTTCCTGGGTTCACCTCACTGCCCTACTGTGGATATGTCTGTGGTTCCTTTGGTCCAACTTGCATGGCCTCTGAGAGCCTGGCAAGTGCTCCCCAGCCCATCTCACTGGCTCCTTCGGACCATCAGACTCGGCTATGCGATTCAGTCCACCCCGTGTCCCCTCAAGTTCAAGGACATCCAGTTGCACACTACTGGCGATGCTTATGTCTTGTGCATGGAGGTCGCAGTCCTGCAAAACTTGGATCTGCAAGTTTTGAACTGAGCACTTCACAGGCTACCATTCAAAATGTTGATGCAGAAACACATTTTCAAATGCATCCATCCCTGAAATTGGTTTTCAGCGATATACCTGAAGGACACATACATTTGTGTCTTGATTCTCCCTTGACACGGGCCTTTTCTGTGCTTTCCGTTCGAGGGTGCAACACTCACCAGGAGAAAGTCGAACCGACCTGTCGTTTATCCTTCACTCCGTGGATGGACCCTTTGGACAGGAATGTCCCTGGAGCAAGTGTCCAGGAAGGGCCGTCCTTAAGGGGGTCCCCTCCCTGGACGGGATGTGGAGGTTCTAGATGACCTACCCCAGGAGGTAGTGGATAACATCACAAGCTTATGCCTTGAAGTGGAGCCTGTTCGTTGAGTGGTGTTCTTCTCACAAATAAGGCCACTGGAAATATTTAATCAGTGCCATGCTTTCATTTCTGCAGTATGGGTTTGAGTGAAGGCTTTCTCCCTCCACCCTCAAAGTTTATACTGCTGCAATTTCTGTTTGAAATTTATACTGTTGCATATCACAACCCCATAGGAGGTATGTCAATAGGGAAGCATGACCTGGATCAGGTTCCTAAGGAGGACAAGAAGGTTGAATCCTACTCATCTTCCCTTCGCACCCTCTTGGGACTTGGTCCTGGTGCTAAGAGCACTCCAGGGTGCCCGGTTCAAGCCTTGCAATCGGTAGAGCTAAAGATTCTATCTTTGAAGACTTTTCTCCTGGTTGCATTGGCCTTGATCAAGAGGGTAGGGGACCTGCAGGCATTTCCAGTCAATATATTATGCCTGGAGCCAGGCCCAGGCCCAAGTTTACTACCACTCCCTTCAGGGATCATGGAGGAGGCAGACCCAGCCCTGATCAGCCTTCTCTGTTAAAGCCCTGTCCCATCTTAAAATATACCAAGGGATCGGGAGGCTTATGAAGGGTACTGGAAGGGGCAGCATCAGTGGTGCTTTGGTAGGTATTCCCAATTTGTCGGTCTTCGACATGACATTGAAGTGACCGACTGAAAGAGAATATCCCTGAAGAAGGAAAAGGAGGCATCACTTCCCCTCGTCACAGTTGCTGTAACACTGCTAAGCGGCCGGTTCACTGGCTTGGCTCCTCAGCGAAAACCTGAATATGGGCTGCATCTGCTGCCTATTTATACCTGAGCTGCGGTTTGTGGCAGTCAGATGCAAATATTGCATGCTAGTGTGCATTGGCTTATTTAGTTTACACACAAAGTAGATTGATCTCTATGGTGAAAATCCCAATTTGACGGTCCTCAATGTGACATCTCCGTTCCCTTCTTCAGGGAATGAGGGTTACACAAGTAACCGAGACGTTTTAGTGACAACTAATATACTAAAAAAGTTTTTTTCTTTGCATTTTTTAAATGTGACATATGACAATGTTGTCTAAATGATTCCCATTCAGGCCAGTAGTTAGCGATGTCATTTTGTAAAGAAACTCATGCATGCCTGTAGACTGAACATGTACACATGCGCATGATGACACAGTTTTCACAAATTTGCATTTTTGCTATGGTATTTATTTTAAAAACTTGCACCTTGAAATCCATTTTCAAAAGTTTGTATTTTCAGGCCCCCAGAATGCTTTTGTCATGTACAGTATATGAATAGTCAAAATACAACCCGAATTCCGGAAAGGTTGGGACGTTTTTTAAATTTTAATAAAATGAAAACTAAAAGACTTTCAAATCACATGAGCCAATATTTTATTCACAATAGAACATAGATAACATAGCAAATGTGAGAAAGTTTACAATTTTATGCACAAAATGAGCTCATTTCAATTTTGATTTCTGCTACAGGTCTCAAAATAGTTGGGATGGGGCATGTTTACCATGGTGTAGCATCTACTTTTCTTTTCAAAACAGTTTGAAGACGTCTGGGCATTGAGGCTATGAGTTGCTGGAGTTTTGCTGTTGGAATTTGGTCCCATTCTTGCCTTATATAGATTTCCAGCTGCTGAAGAGTTCGTGGTCGTCTTTGACGTATTTTTCGTTTAATGATTTTTTGTTTTGTTTTTTTGAAGAAGTCATTGACCTTGAACTCTGGAACTGTGCCTTTCACTTCGCTGGCCATTATTTATGTTTATTTATACAAGTTCTTGGTAAAAGCTTGTTTGCAAAGCAAATTATCAGAAAACACAATACTGTGTTGTGTTGTATCCAAGTCAAGTATTTGGATGAAAAATGTTGTAGTGAGGCGGGAGTTGGGAAAGATGTGAAATGTGAAAGACGTTAACTACCAAGAATTCCACAAGATGTTGAAAAATTTAGATGGGGAAATAATGAAAATGAAGCGATTTTAGTCCCTTGGTAGAGAAAATGTAGTTGGGACGGGGCATGTTTACCATGGTGTAGCATCTCCTTTTCTTTTCAAAACAGTTTGAAGACGTCTGGGCATTGAGGCTATGAGTTGCTGGAGTTTTGCTGTTGGAATTTGGTCCCATTCTTGCCTTATATAGATTTCCAGCTGCTGAAGAGTTCGTGGTCGTCTTTGACGTATTTTTCGTTTAATGATGCGCCAAATGTTCTCTATAGGTGAAAGATCAGGACTGAAGGCAGGCCAGGTTAGCACCCGGACTCTTCTACGACGAAGCAATGCTGTTGTTATAGCTGCAGTATGTGGTTTTGCATTGTCCTGCTGAAATAAACAAGGCCTTCCCTGAAATAGACCATGTTTGGAGGGAAGCATATGTTGCTCTAAAACCTTTATATACCTTTCAGCATTCACAGAGCCTTCCAAAACATGCAAGCTGCCCATACTGTATGCACTTATGCACCCCCATACCATCAGAGATGCTGGCTTTTGAACTGAACGCTGATAACATGCTGGAAGGTCTCCCTCCTCTTTAGCCCGGAGGACACGGCGTCCGTGATTTCCAACAAGAATGTCAAATTTGGACTCGTCTGACCATAAAACACTATTCCACTTTGAAATAGTCCATTTTAAATGAGCCTTGGCCCACAGGACACGACGGCGCTTCTGGACCATGTTCACATATGGCTTCCTTTTTGCATGATAGAGCTTTAGTTGGCATCTGCTGATGGCACGGCGGATTGTGTTCACCGACAGTGGTTTCTGAAAGTATTCCTGGGCCCATTTAGTAATGTCATTGACACAATCATGCCGATGAGTGATGCAGTTTCGTCTGAGAGCCCGAAGACCAAGGGGCATCCAATAAAGGTCTCCGGCATTGTCCCTTATGCACAGAGATTTCTCCAGTTTCTCTGAATCTTTTGATGATGTTATGCACTGTAGATGATGAGATGTGCAAAGCCTTTGCAATTTGACGTTGAGGAACATTGTTTTTAAAGTTTTCCACAATTTTTTTACGCAGTCTTTCACAGATTGGAGAGCCTCTGCCCATCTTTACTTCTGAGAGACTCTGCTTTTCTAAGACAAAGCTTTTGTAGCTAATCATGTTACAGACCTGATATCAATTAACTTAATTAATCACTAGATGTTCTCCCAGCTGAATCTTTTCAAAACTGCTTGCTTTTTTAGCCATTTGTTGCCCCCGTGCCAACTTTTTTGAGACCTGTAGCAGGCATTAAATTTTAAATGAGCTAATTAAGTGGATAAAAGTGTAAAATTTCTCAGTTTAAACATTTGCTACGTTATCTATGTTCTATTGTGAATAAAATATTGGCTCATGTGATTTGAAATTCCTTTAGTTTTCATTTTATTAAAATTTAAAAAACGTCCCAACTTTTCCGGAATTCGGGTTGTATATAAAAAGCTTTTTTGGTTTTGGTTGAAAATGGTGTTGTGTAAATGCCCCTTGAGAAGGAGTTGTATGCAGGGTATATTGTATATGTGTGAATATTAGTATTTATGGTTTTGCTTATGTGTTTATAGACCAAAATGAAGAAACAGCACACCCATTAAATAATGGTATTTTTCAATAATATGTAAGGTCTCTGTTTGTAACAAATATTCTCTCCCGATATAACATACCAAAGACTTTTCTTATGATACACATCGGGCTGCAGGTAGTGAGTTCTCTTTGCAGTGGCACTCAAAAGCATGCCACAACATGGCAGTGGTTTTGACACAAATCTCTTTAGTTCTCTGGGAGGCTTATGAATATGGTGAACTTTCCAAACAGTAAATCCTTAAATTTGTCTTAACTTGAAAGCATTTCAAAGCAGAGAACAGTTTATTTGGGTAGAAGATCTGAAAATCTGAAATGTAGAGAGCAGAGACTAATGATCTTAAGTGGGTCGGCCATATTTCACCCCACCAGAGAGCTTAGCATGTAAAGGCTGACTTGTCCCACAGCACAGCAGGGAAGCCATACCAAGATGGAATGCCCAAAAATTGCCTGCCACAAATTCAGAACAAATTCTGGATGTCTGGTGCATCACATGGCCAAAGCCTCTTAGAGTTTGTCAGGGGAAAGAAATCGGCTACATGCTGCTTGAAACTAATGTGGTTAATTTCAAAGATATTAAAGTTATTGATAGACAATATTATAACAAAGTAGAACTAGTGGAAATGCTGCACTTTATTTAAAATATATACCATGGAAATGATTGATAACTGCAGTTTTTGACCATTATTGAATAATGATATGAAAGGCTCTAATGTAAGTTTTTTTTTTTTTTTTGCATATAAAGTAAGCACAACGAAACAGCACTTTGATGCACAGCCATTTAATTCTGAAAGCCTAAAATGGCCACATTTCAACATTTTCCCAGCCTGAGCTTGTGTGGTTAAGAGCTTTCTTCCTGCAAGAGGAGGTGGGCTGGTGTTGTTGGAATAAGCATGATCAACTAAAGGGTTTCTTTCAATCATAGTGACATGATATGCAGGACTTACAACAGTGAGGGAATATGAGAAACCCACATTTTTATGGCACACTTGTTTTAAAACCAGCCTGGATCATGACTTTTTATGTTTGACAAGCACGCAATCAATATCTTGACTCCAATTCTACATCTTATCTATTCCATATCTTGCACATAGAATTCCCTTGTGTGATAGAATATTCTATCTATCTATCTATCTATCTATCTATCTATCTATCTATCTATCTATCTATCTATCTATCTATCTATCTATCTATCTATCTATCTATCTATCTATCTATCTATCTTTTGTATGTACTGTAAAATAAAAACAACCAATAAAGGGGTCTTGAAGGAAAGATAAAAACTCAGAGTAAATGTGGGAGTAATTATGTTTTTTGAATTACATGCAATCATACATTGTAGCAATTGATTTAGCAAAGTCATATGCATATTCATGTACTCTGTTTCTCTGTGTTTTTTTTTTTTTTGTTTTGTTTTTTTGAAGAAGTCATTGACCTTGAACTGTGCCTTTCACTTCGCTGGCCATTATTTATGTTTATTTATACAAGTTCTTGGTAAAAGCTTGTTTGCAAAGCAAATTATCAGAAAACACAATACTGTGTTGTGTTGTATCCAAGTCAAGTATTTGGATGAAAAATGTTGTAGTGAGGCGGGAGTTGGGAAAGATGTGAAATGTGAAAGACGTTAACTACCAAGAATTCCACAAGATGTTGAAAAATTTAGATGGGGAAATAATGAAAATGAAGCGATTTTAGTCCCTTGGTAGAGAAGCAGATGAAAGAGTCTTGGTAATATTTGGGTTCAAGATGTTTATGCAATAGAAAACCAAACTAAATCGAATTGTCAGAACCAACATTATACTTGGAAATAAATCTGCTGTCATCATGTAAACATTCATATTCCCAGTGTGATGGATCACCCAGATGCACATTCTGCTTGCCATCAATACTGTAAACACTGTAAATGATTCACTCTAAACAACCTGACTAACAAACCTAAATATTCTCTAAGAGATATGTTGATCAGTCTCAACAAATTGTGAATTTCAAAACATGAGAATGAGTGTGATAATCTGTTCTACCGGAAAGAAGCTGTTCTGCAGTCAGTTTCTTTTGCAGTAAGTCAGAAGAAAGGACTGGTATGTGACCCTGTAATTCTGCCACGGAGATACACTTAAAATGGAGAAGACTTAGAGCATGCACATAAACCTATACAAACATTTTTGTTTTAGTAATTTTTTATTATTCTTTAAAGAATCTAATAGGCCCAGTAGCTTCTGCAGCACGAACACAAGCATGTTGTCTGCCATTGCTGTTGCTGTTGCTGTTGCTGTGACGTAATCTAGGGTCGAGATGTGGTGACATCATTGTTTCACAAAACCACAACATAACACATAACTAACAATAATGAGAAAAACACCAAAAGTTGAAATAAAATCAGCAAACTGCAAAAATATATACAACTCATGCTGCAATGCATGCTGGGAATTCACAAACCCTTAACATTTCAGCAATATTGCTCAATATGAAATTCTTTGCTCAGATAACTGTGGTTCACAAGTTGGGACAACATCTGGGGAACTCTGTTGGTCTAACATGGGATTTTATGTAGTTACAAATAATTCACATTAGTAAGACTCTTAGTAGTTGTAATTCAAAAGGTATCGTAAACTGGAAAATTCCAAAATATGGAAGATTTGTTAGAATAGGCACTAGTAACTTCTTCTAATTCTAACTTTTTGCATGTTATTTATTTTGAACCATATTGGAACAGGGTGTTTCGATGGCTGTTGAGAATGTAAGACAGGGTATGGTTGGGAGGTACAGTGGGGATTGGTGTTGGCATGACATATGGGCTTCCACTGCTAGAGCTCTTCCAGTTCTACTTTACAGGTGTAACAGCAATTTACTGACGAGGACAGCTCAACAATAATTTGATGAGCACCAACTGGCAGTGGTCCTTCATCACTGGGTCTCAGAGCCAGAATATACAGCACTCTGCCAGCCGAGGCACGATGCCACAGAACCAAGAGCAATGCCAACGTCCTCATAAATGTTGTATTATGAGTTCATGTATTCCCGTGCTGTAATGAGGGTCTAAAAGAAAAACTAATTTTCTTGGATGCCGATATATGTACATAATGATGTAATTGTTTGATTCTAGCAGTGTATGCCTTTTGAACTGAGTAAGCAACCATAATGCAGAATTTACATTCTAATTTAAATGAATAAGTAGAAAAATTTCGATTATATTGAGCGCAGAAATCAAAATGGATTTATTTGGATTTTGAAACACAGTACATCTAAGATTACCAAAGACCTTTAAAAATTTGTCTAGACAAGTAGCCAAAGACCCCACTAAGAGTTCATCACAGGATATTAGTCTCTTTAGCTTCACCAAATTTTGAAGAATGTTGGTAACCAAACAGCTGACGAAAACCATTGACTTCCATAGTGTGAGAAAAAAAAAAAACTCAAAGTCATAGGCTGCTATCAACTGTCTGGTTACCAAAATTCTTCAATAAATATATGTGTGTGTGTGTGTGGGGGGGGGGGGGGGTTGGTTTGTGTGTTTCAAAATATAATATTTTGAATATATTCAAAATATTCTTAAAAATATATATGCTGTGTCCCAATTTACATACTTTCCATCCTAAATAGTATTCAAAATCAAAATTAATGTCCCAAATCGTAACATGTTGAAATGAGAATCACAAAGGTACCCAGATGGTTTACTATTTCCGGTGGAAATTTGAAGTTCAGATCTATGTACAGTACATTCTAACGGCTGTTGCCCATTGGGCACTGGATGGGGATTTGATTGGAACTAAAAATGTGAAAAAAAGTGTTAAAAACTACTAACATGATAGATGTGCGAGACCGACGGTTAAGTAAAACTGCACATCTGAATAATATTGAATACTTTCATTTGCATTTAGTCATTAACCTGCATCATGTAAACACATGAGGGGAGTTTTCAGCATAAAAGACCCATGACCAGCAGAACTTATTTCATTTCTCACCAATATGGTAGGAAATGAAATGAAATGTGGATGATGTTAACTGTGAATAGATGATTGACAGCGCAGTTTGAACCGTGTCAGAATGCATTTAATTAAGCAACAGAACAGTCTATTAAAGACATAATTATGACAAAGTAGTATCCTATGTCATAAAAAAGCTCTTCTACTACACTTTAACTGTACTTTCTCCAGTAAAAGAGTACATACTATACAACAACCATTTGCCTATATAAATGGTAAGCCAAATTATTCTCCCACATGCAAAAAATTAGCATTCTTATTGGTGGAATCAGTTAATCAATATTTTAAAAAAGAGACCCACTCCAAATTGCTCCTCTTTCATTTCCTCCGGCTGATTTATTCTGTCTGTCATTTGTACTGTGTAAGTCTGAGAGAGAGAGCCTGTAATAAAGCAGGATGTTCGTATTCCACAGGCAGAGCGATTGCAGGTAGCAGACAAAACCAATCACCATAATGTGTTATTCATCACCTCAGATCTGTTCATTGTGAGGCCACAGCATGACACAGACACACACCTGATACACAGGCACGCATGCACAGACACGTACAGACACACACGTGGCCTTCTAGCCTAACCACCGCACATATTCCTTATGGGTTTTTTTTCTAAATCCAGGACATGTTTAGTTTTCACAGCAGTTGTCTAAATTGGCACAGTGTTCACATTTTTCCTCAACAGACTGGTGAGTGATTTTATAACAATCTTGGTAGAAAGAAAAAAAATAGGTACCCAAGGTATCACAATGCTAATTATGGATACACAGCAACAAAAAGTTAATTTTGGCTTCAGTCTAGTAAACACATTAATAAAGTAATTTTTCACGTTGTTCCTTTTTATCCTTTACTTTCTGTCTGTAGTAATTTCAAGGATATTTTACAGAACAATTTGGAAAACCTTTCAACTTTAAATGACAAGTATTTTTTTAATGTTATTTATTTTATTTTTAGCTCTGTTCTGCAACACATAGGTCAAGTCTGTCATCCCCAGTGTGAATAAAACCAATTTCACTGTTGTCATGAATCTGTTTGGAATGTTCTATCTGCAAGTTCCATCTAATTAAGCTCACAACCCTGGATTTTCAGCGTAGGGAGCTCTTCCTCCCAAGGGTTTAATGAAACACATAAAGCTTGTTTACATCTGAGACTAATCAAGTGGATAGTGGGGATAATGTATTAACATAATGAGAAAGATGTAATCTTCGAAAAGTCATCTTAAGGACAGATAATGTCGCTGGTGTAAAAGTAACTCTTTTCCTTGTGTGAATGTTATAGTTCTGAGGCCTAAACTTAGACCATAATTTTTTTTATCTTATTTGGTGGGCGGAGTTATTGTAAACAGCCTTTGCCAGCAAGACTTAGTTTAAACAGACACAATTTTTCTATACCCTGTAACATCAATTGTCTCATTTGTTTCTATTTTTAGGAGGAAAAATGTTAAATGAGCAATACAATTTTCCTCTTTTTCAGTTTCCCGGTTGAGTTTTGTCAACACTTAACATTTGAAAACAAGAAGAACAGGCAGTTTGTTGAAGCATGCTCAACATACAATACCTCTGCTTGACCTTGTGGAGAAATTAAACAATGCATTCATTACATTCAACTGAGGCAGTATTGAAAAGACGGCATGGAAACTGTAAACATCTATCATTAGAGCTCTGCAAACAAACTCTGAAAGTAGATTCCACATGCTTTTCAGGGAACATCTATTGAAACTAAATCCAGGGCTCTGTGTCTATCCCACAACACCCCCCACCCTAGCCGGGGTCATTATGACTGATGAGGTGCTACTCTATGACCCTGATCCACTCAGCTCTCTGCTTTCTACAATGGAACGCACACACTCGTGTAGTCTAACATGGAGGCTATTATCTGCTGAACAATCTCTGCACACAACCAGCTCCATTATACAGCCTCATTTCTCTAAAGACACGGTCAGACGGGAGCAAGCTCATCTCACACTGAAACACTACACCTGAGAGGCAGTCTTTTAATGGAGGTAACACAATAGATTTGAATCGAGACCAGCAGGATGACGGGAAAGCAAGGTGTGGGATTGTCAAATGAATCTGATTATTGAACGTTCAAAGCAGAGCAGTGCTATCTGATGTGACTTTCTTCCCACAACCTCTAATAACTAATCTGTTCTTTTCTCTTTTGTTTAATATGACATTTGATGGGAAACCCTGAGTTAATAACTGAGTTATCTGGATAAACCAAAACCCTCCCTCCCACTAACAAGAGTTTTGAAGCTCAAGCTTGTTAATGGACCATCAGCTTCATTACTTGCATGATAAGACATAATGAAACCATGTGTTACAACAGGGTGTATTTTGGTTTTTGTCTGAATTCATTTCTCGGGGTGGGAGGGGGGACTTCCCATTGACTTCTGTTGTTTAATACTCAGCAAATCATATTTTCTACTCCTAAATCTCCCTCTAAGTCTCATAGAAATCTCTTCCTTTTTCATTATTTAGTGTATTAAACTGTTTTCTACTGTCCTTGACTGGGCCACAAAATGTATGTGATTTTAAGTTACTAATAGGGTAAGTTACTAAGTCTAAGTTACTGCCAAAAGGTTTTTTTTTCCAGGTTTGGCTCATTTCTGTATACAGATTTGTCCCCAAAATATGGTCATGCATGTGCGCACACACACATACACATACACAGTTTTGATGTTTTACTGGTGCAAAGATGAGTAGTAGTGATATTTATTTTGTACAACATTTGCAGCGGCTTTTATCACTTAATTAGAAGCACCACAAATTGAAATTATGTCATGTTATAGGGACTACTGGACATATTTAGTTGATTTAAAAATGCAAAGTATTTAAAATTTTAATTAAAATAAAGCTATGTAAACATTTGTATTTTTACAACACTGTAAGTGTGTCCCATCAGGTAATGAAAAGTTCTAAAAAGAAAAAAGGCACAAATACAATAGCTTTGTGTGAGGAACACAATTTGAAATAATCATTGCTTCTTCTGATGCTCTGAAATCTTATCAACATCACAGTTCAGATTCAGAAATGGTGTTGCTGTGATACAGCCGGTGTTGACATCAATGATGCTAAATGTCATTTGTTCTTTAGTGTCATGAATTAACTCAGTGTGCCAATAATGAAGAATCAGATTTAAGAGCTGAGGGAGGGCACAATTTTTATGGAATAATTTAGTTCAATTTGAGACTGTTCTTTGCACAAAATTTGAGATATCACATAAGTCAAATGTGCTTTTATTATGCCATATATGTCACACATGCACAGTGGGTATAGAAAAGAGTCACTCCCCTTTAAAATAATCACATTTTGTTGCTTTGCAGCCTGAAATGAAGACAGACATAGTTTTTGTTATATCCAGCTGTATTTACTCAGTGCAACTTATGAAATCCAAGTAAAAGATATAACACTAACATATCAGAAAAAATAAACAAAAAACTCACTGAGTCGGAAAAGGGATCAGTATTGTCAGTACGTTGTTGAACCACCTCTTCCTTTAATTACAGAATTTAGTCTGTTGGGATTTGTCTCTACTAACTTTGCACATCTAGACTTTCCAATATTTGCCCACTCTTCTTTGCAGAAGTCAAGTCATTCCACAGATTTTTAGTGGGGTATAAGTCTGGGCTCTGACTAGGCCATGCAAAGATATTCTGTGTGGTCAATTTTGATGTGTTCTTTGTGTCATTGCCATGTTGGAAGGAAAACATTCTTCCCATAGACAATTTTCTGGCAGAGGGCAGCAGATTTTCCTCAAGAATTTGATATTTTGCCTCATCCATTTTTCCAAGTGTTCCAATCCCTGCTGCAGAGAAACACCCCATAACAGGACAATACCACCTCCATGCTTTACTGTAGGAATGGTGTTATTTGGATCATGAGCTGTATTGGATTTCCGCCAGACATATCAATTGGTGTTTAGGCCATATAATTCAATTTTAGACTCATCTGCCTCAGAATCTTTAAGGTGCGTTTTGACAAAGCTCAGTCATGTATGCATGTGGCGTTTCTCGAGGAGTGGCTTTTTTTCTGGCAACCCTCCCATACAAGCCACATTTGTGGAGAATTTGTGATATTGTGGTCACATGCACACAATGACCACTCTTTGTCATAGATTCCTGCAACTGCTTCAGAGTTGCTGCATGCCTCCTGGTTCTGGCCAGTTTCCTTCTGGCTCTTTCATCCAGTTTGGAACAACGTCCTGATCCAAGTAGGGTCTGTGTTGTACCAAATACCTTCCACCTCTTAATAATAGACTTCACTGTGCTTCATTATTTTTTTAATGTCCACATGTCCACAACTTTATCAACAACTTAAAGCATTAACTTTTGTTGATTGTTTGTTTAAATTGCACTACCATGGACTGAAATGTTCTAGGAAAGCTATTTTCATGAATAGCTAATCAAAATGACCACAGCTGATATCAATTGAAAGTCAAATAGCTTTGTGCGCCATTGAGAAAGTGATTAGCTACACTTGTTTGAGTTTACAAGTCATATTTATACATATATATAATTATTAGGCTATTATTATTTTTTGGAGCTTCACAGAGTTTTGCATTTCTGGACAAACTATTGGTTTAACGACTGTCAGGCAGTCCCTCTGTATTAGATGTTGGTTCAGCATGACTGACTAGCATTGGAGGTAATGTGAGAGAGCTGGCTCGACTCACGCAGCCACAGAGATTTGGCAGCCATTCTGAATGATGGACAGAAGATGATTTATGAGTACACAACATGCAGTCGAAGTGGAGCTCCACAACCCCCCTCCATTTTTATGTGGATTGTTGGGGCATCAGCAATCCCAGAATCCTTCCCTCTCTCCCTCTAGCTTTCTGATTGGTAACAGGTGGCTGAGATGGATGTTCAGGCAGGAGGGAGAGAGGAATGGTTGCCTCACAAGCAAATGAATAACACAGTTATGATGAATCCCCAAGTGAATGACTCCAAGTTCTGAATGAAGCATCCTCATCCCATCATTATCACTCACAGGTAATGACTGTTAATGACTGAAATTACATAGCCTTGGACAAACCTTTATGTTTGGGGACCATTTTAATTTATCTGTCAACGTAAGGTCCACCTCTTTTCTGTTGAGTGGCACACTGTTTCGGCTTGCCATCCATACAAACAAAGGGAAGTGGAAGTCCTCCAAGGATCTCAAAGTCTGTAAAATAAATGGAAAAATCCTATTCATATGCCATGACAACCCTTATGAAAAAGAGATACATTGTACACTGCATACTTTTGTAGCAACTTATTTACAATAAAATTAATTATAGTTGAAATGTATATTGTGTTTTTACCTTCCTATTCAGGACTAAGTACATTTTTGTATGTGTGTAAATATATATATTTTTTATATTGATTAAAGTGTACTGCCAAAAGTACTGACTCTGTAACGAAAAGTCAGAGGGATTCAGATCCATGTGCAGAACTTTATTAAGAGAATGGTCAGACAGGCAGAAATCAGGAACGGCATCAGGTATAACCAGAATCGGTAACAAGCAGAAGTCCAGGCAGGCAGCAGGGAACCAGAGTTGGTTTAAACAATCAAAATCAGACACGGGGAGAACAAACACAGGGAAAACACCCGGAAATTCTACACGGGGCTAAACAAGACGTCGCAAAGTGTCTGTGTGTGAGTGCTGATTATGTGTGTGTAAATGAGGTGCAGGTGTGGCAAGGAGATTAGCTGATGAATGAGGTGCAGGTGTAGTAAGGTGATAATGATGCAGTGACTCATGGGAGAAGAGGTGTGGTGCAACAGAAAAGAAGAAAAGAAAAAAAAACACACTTATGCAGCCCAGTACATGACATGTATCCTTTTTTTTTTTTATTAGAATGAGGCCACTGTAATTCGCTGCCACTGTAAATATATTTTCATTCACATGTCATGTATTGGTCTCCATAGACCCCACTAGTATAGACTAATGGTCAACTTTATTCTTGTACAAAGAGGTTCTGTCTTGAGCAGTTGGCCTACCTAAAGCACTGAATGAAAATTGTTTCTGTTGCTACTGTGTATTTGACAAATATTGCATCTAATTCACTTCAGGGATAAAGTATGCAAACACCACACAAATGACAAGTAAAAGAAAGTTTCAGACTTGGCTTTGACTGCAACAATGTCCTCCCCGATTGGTTAAAACCATCTTAATTCAGACACACCTAGTAGCTTGTCCAAACTGGTCGAGAAAGTTGTTCAGATTACCAGTGGGATCTGGTTTAAACATGATCAGCCATTTTGCTCAAACAGACTAGACGATCACCTTTACTGTATGTTCCAAAAGGAACTTGATCTGAATTAATTAAATGTATTTTTTTTTTCTATGAGTGTTTCATTAATTTGATGCAATCTTTTAAAGTAGTGGGTGTTTTTCTGTGTCATGTTTTGTGCCTGGTTGCTCTCATAATTGCTCTCTATGTGTTGATACAGCTGTAGACCTTCTGAAAAATTATGCTTCTTTCTTGGCCATTTCCAGCAGGCTGCCGCCTATAGTTATCACTACTGAAGTACACAATGGAAGCCTGTATTACCTATTGTCCAGCTTGATGAATGCTAATTAGAAATTATGAGTAGATGAAAGGTACACGACCCAGTCAGCAGAGGAGAAAGGAGACGAGGTTAGATGAAATGGCCACAGAAATGGTCTGACCACTTTCGGCAAACAGTTACAATATACATGTTCGAAAGGTTGGGTGAGTATTTTCAATAGTTTTCCTATTTTCCTTTCCTATTTTTATTTAGAAAGGATGCATTAAATTGATCAAAAGTGACAGTAAGACATTTATAAGGATACAAAATATTTCTATTACAAATTTAAGGATCGCTCAAAAAATTCAGAAAAATTCAGTTTTTCCAATGTGGATGCTTATAGTGTTATTGTTGTCTTTATCTTTATAGTTATCAATCTTGGTATGAACAGGTTTTAAATCCACCCTTATGTGGATATATGATTAAAAACTGAACAGATTCTTCCCAAAAATATGCCAATCTCGATTATGCATGGCCTCTTTCTCTCTGGAGTAGTGTTTACATTGCACAGTCACTTAATTATCAGCCCATTTTTTAGTATTTTCACATTCAGTCATCACATAAAAAGCTAAAGGGAATAGAGTCCATTTCAGTTTCCTGATAACCTGTTGCATAATATAGACAGATGATTACTATAAGAAGGGTGTAGCAGAGCGCTGGGAAATCTGAGGTTAATTTAACGCTCCCTCAACCACTTTCTGAACCTTGAAAGCTTGTTTGCTCTGGCATTCGTTAGTGCTGTTTGTGTTCATAATCATCTTTTTTTTCTGTGAAGCCCATCTCCAGCGATAAAAAAAAATGCTGTCTCCAAACAATGTATATACACATAGTCGAAAACAAAAGATGCTAACTGATTTCTTTTGCTGTATTATTAATTATAATAAATGTCATCCATTTATGACTATATACTTCAAATGATATTCCAGATAATGCGTTTGATCGTTACCAAATAATTAAGTTATTTTTTTATATTTAAAAGGTCTATTGTTATCTATATATGTATATACAGTACATGTTAAATGGCATATTCATATTCACATTCACCGTATTGTTCACACATATGATAATTTTAGGCAATATGAGTTGTGTCAAGAGTTTTTACAATAGCTGTTTATTACCATTTTTCAATCTCTGTTTAATCCCAGCAATATTCTATGCCCTGCTTAGTCACGGTGTGCTTCAGTAATGCTCGGGACTGTGTTCAGGTTGGCCTTAGGGCAAGTGCGATGCATTGAACATAATAAATAACAGGTGTATGGGCTGAGTGGGGGGTGGGGGGTGAGGCGGTGAGGCTTCCAGCTGTCCCAGCAGTCTCAGGTCATGTCCTCCCCATCTGCCGCTTCAGCTCCCTGTGTTTCCCAACACCTGAAGTGCGTCTGTTAGGTGGTGCCCTCGTCTTCCAGCCAGGGGTCAGAACCCTTCTCCACTAATGCTGCCAATCCTCAAGAGGGAGGCCAGAACCCTGCTGCTTATCCAGTGTGTCTCTCTGAAATATATTTATGAAGGAAAATACAATCTTTTCCTGATGGGTCTTTGACAGAATTTTGATATGAATGATTTCAAAGATATAAAACATGAAATTCTATCATGACAGCTCTCAGAATAGTTCAGCATGGTAATATATTTGTCAGTGTTAGGGTGTATTTGGTCTTGGTGGAATAGATCTGCTATGCTACTGCTCCTGTTTTTGCCGCTGCTGCAGAGCAAGTATAGAGACTTGCAACTGGCAGTAAATGCACAGACATGCTGCTGCTGCACAAACAGCACACAGGAAATTACCTGTAGCAGATTTATTTATTTACTTATACTTATTTACTTATACTTTACTTATACTTATTTATTTATTTATAAATTAATATCACCATAAACAAAAGCTAAACGGTCTATGATATGTACAGTTAGTAAAAGTTTTGCTTAAGGAAAAAAATGTTGTTAGTCAATATTCAGTTTAGTTTACTTGCTATAAATAAAGACAACTTTGAAAGGTCTTAATGTTTATTGTGATGTCATTTTAAAAACTATCATTCATATTTCCTGGTATGTACAACACACACACACACACACCTTGGGTTTCCATGTTTTATGGGGATATTCCATAGACGTAATTGTTTTTATATTGTACAAACTGTATTTTCTATATCTCTAAGCTAACCAAACCCTCACAGAAAAATTCAGCTGCTGCTGCAAAAAAGAGCATTCTGTATGATTTATAAGCTTATTTCCTTATTGGGACCAAAACTGTCCAATAAGGACAAGAATTTTAGATATTGCCATAATGTAGGGTATAACTGAACCACACAATAATAAAATAATAAAAATCCTCAATAATTTCTTCAGTCAGTAAAGCTAGCCAATATGCAGTTTGCACATCAACAGTTTGGTGTCAATGGAAATTATTATTTAAATAAAATAGTTTCTTTTTTTTCCCCCTATGGGGTGTTTTATTTGCTTTTAGACAAACTGAAAAAAAAACACAAACAAAAAACCTCTTGATTAGACCAAGCATTTTTTTAAAAAATGACATGATTGTTTCACTTTTTTTCAGTGTAGCAGCAGTCTAGTAAAGATATTGCACATGATAGTCTAAAGGTTATCAATAGAAACAATAGATGCTGAAGGAGTTTTGTTTATGACCAGCTATTCAAATTCATTGCTGTTAGCTAGAACAACAGTCAGACCCGAGTAAATGAATGAATCTTTAAACTGTTTCAACTGCAACCGTCTCCTAGTCTCACAACCTTAATTCATATTATGACTGTTTGACTGAAATCGATCCAAAGAAGCATAATTTCAGACCTGACCAGAAAGCAACCCCTAGCAATGCAATTATGTTCTAAGGGCATTTGTTACTCGTCCATAGGCTCTCTCAAACACAGTAATTGCATTGCCTGGTCGCTCTGGCCAAGTATTTATAACAATGCAATGACTGCTTAGGGAGCTTTTATAGTGTGGGGCCAGGCTATGATTGATGGGATATCAAAGTGACCCCACCAATAGCATTTTGCAATAAATGTGGTTTTCATATCACCAGAACACAACACTCTCACCTGCAGTGCTGGGTCACATAAACACAGGATTCTCCAAGCAGACGCATCTTAGTAGATAGGAAGAAACAACTGTTTTAGCACTTCTGAGTGTGATGCATACTTAGGCCTTCTTGCATAGAAAAGTGCCCTATAACAATTGCATTGCTTGCTCACTCATTTTGAAAATTTTAATGAATATATGCAATATAATGTGATACAGCTGAATGACTACAGTATGTGGTTTGCATACCACATTTATCTCCAAAGTTTATAAACCTGTTGCAGAATTTATACAAATGCCAGAGATAATATATTTTATTTGGTACTACCTTTTCTGAACCTACATAAAATATTTACAATAAGTAAATAAATGAATACAAATAAAAATGTATACCGGTCATCCTGTTTACAAATGTTTACGTCCTCTTTGCCTTGTTGAGCATCTATGAATGTTTGCACTCTTTGTATACAAAGTCTGTTAAAATACAGGTCAATGTACCATGTTAACATGACGGAATTTTGCATGTGCTGTGCATTTCACAGGTATTTTACCCATATTTTGAAGTACACATTGCCTTGTGTTATAAGGTTGAAGAATATACTTAATGCATTGTTATGCATCTCTCAGTGGTGTCATATCACATTAAAATGTCTGAGTTTTGATAACATGATCATATTGATCCACAGGACCAGCTTGGTCAGAATTTTCAATTATTCACCAGCTCTTGCGGTGGTCTTGACCGTACCATTTCAATTTTCCATCTTTTCCATATTCAGGTACACAAGTCAAGTCTCCTCTTCTCCCCTATCTCTCCTTCATTCCCTTTCTATTTTTCCATGTTTTAAAAAGAACCCTTTGCACATTTTGTAGTTGGATGCCCTCAATTAGATTATGAAGAAGAAGAAGAAATACTGAATGTTTAATGCATATCAAAGGAATCCTGAGCATAGCTGCATATAAGATATTAAAGTGTGTCTGTGCATGATAAATAACCGATTCATTGGATTTGAGTCTTGTCTGGGATCTGCAGGTAACAGTGGCAGATGTGCAGTGATACAGGACATGCAGATGGGATACTGAGTTTGGGAATGCCTGCTATCAGAGAGACCCATGCTTTCAGACTCATTGCTCATTTCCAGCATATAAAACACAGTTTGCTTTATGCTAATTTATTATGACTAAAAAGCCAGACTGAAATGAATAGATCAGGAAGCTGTTTTAATTACACATTTTTATTGTGTTCATCCATAGAACACAAGCTGCTACACATCACAGGGATCAGTCTATTGTAGGGAAGGACAGAGTTTTTTTCTTCTTTGTTTATTTGTTTTGTTTTTGACCATTTTTCTAGAAAGTGAAAATGTGATTTTGAAATTTTTAGAATCTTTCATAAGCTTTACTGCCGAGATTGTCTAGGTTACAGCTTATTATGCACCGAGAAATACTACAATGAGACACAACACAATACAATAAAGTAGATTTGAACTGAACAAAAGAACAAAAGAACAAAAGAACAAAAGAACAAAAGGACATGACATACATATAGCATAATGTGTACATTTATGACAAGGGGAATGTAGTATGGACAGGTAATTGAATAAATATTTAGAGTTTTATTTACATAATGAATAAACTATGTTCACAATGAAAATATTACACCATGGAGAGACAAGTGAGGGACATTGTTTATGATGAGGCACATGGCCTGAGGGCAAACACACTGCACTTGTTCCTGAATGTTCTCTGACAATTTGGTGTAGAACATCTTCATACACTTTTCATCTAAACATTTTAAAAAAGAGGGGAAAGCAGAAATATCATGTCTTCTCAATTTAATTCTACTAACTAGACCAACAGAAGGGCCCTTCTACTAGCTTACTGTTCTTACTGATTGCCATCTTATCGCTGTAATCATGTAGATTTATGGGTCTGACACTGCCCTCTGCTGCTTACTGTTGGTATTTTTTGTTTTATTTCTTATCCGATTTAAAGCTAATAGACATCAGTATCTCAGAGGAAGAAATTTGTTCACATTAACAATCTACCCACCTTATAGTTAAATGTAAGTTGAACATATATATATATATATATATATATATATATATATATATATATATATATATATATATATATATATATATATATATATATACAGTACAGACCAAAAGTTTGGACACACCTTCTCATTCAAAGAGTTTTCTTTATTTTCATGACTATGAAAATTGTAGATTCACACTGAAGGCATCAAAACTATGAATTAACACATGTGGAATTATATATGGAATTATATACATAACAAAAAAGTGTGAAACAACTGTGTATATATATAAATATGTATGTATATTTATGTATGTATATATATATATATACACACACACAATTTTGTTAGCTGTGTATCGTGAGAGCCAAAAAAGCAGACGGCTTTTGCTTTTTATTTTTGCTTTTATGCTTTTGAATTGTTCTCACGGTACTTTGATGTCTACGTTCTGCACAGCGCCGATGCACCTCATACAAGCCTAAAGGTGCTGTATTTAAGAAACATGTGAAGTTAACATGCTTGTTTATCTGAAAAACAATGCTACAGTCAGTTATTCTCGTTTGAAAATGTGCGTTCTGAGCCGGAATGTCGGTCTCTGTTATGGTCACGCCATATGACCCCTTTAAAACGCATTTCCGGCATGTAATTGCAGCTCCTATCTCTTTGAATGTGGAAATATCAAATTCTCCAAAACTGATCACCAAGCTTAAGATTAAATTTCATATTTAAAATCACATGAAATCACAAATTTTGTAACACTAATTCCAGGTATCTTGAAAGGATAGGCAATGGAATTAATTTTATTCCATTTCCTTAACCCAAAGAAAACAGAACAAAATGTCCCTAAGCCTTTAACCCTAATTCCAATGAGGTATGTCATGTACAGTATGTCATGTGCTCATTAAATTACAGTTTACTAACCGAAAAAGCTAACTTTTCTCAAATCATGTAGAGCATAGGTCAAACACACATAAATAAGGTTTACATTTCAGTGCCTCTTACTGATAGGTCTATTTCGAGATGTAAACTTGCAATTGCAAGGGGGAAAAAAGTCAGAATTCTTCCATACACACATGATCTCTTAAAGATAATTTACTGTTAATTTAAAAGTAAAGAATGTATGTGTGAACTGGGCTATATTCATTTTATTGTTGTATTGTATTGTATTGTATTTGGTTCAGTGTCATGATCCCAGTTCTTTCTCTTTTCTATCTCTGTCTCCATCTTCTGGTTCTTTCTTTCCCTTTGCGCTCACTTATCTCTACTCTCATCATTTTCAGCTGTTCCTCATTCTCTCCCGCTCACCTGCTCTCTATCTCCTATCATTAGGCTCTCTATTTCTAGCTCTGTCTCTTTCCATTCCCTGTTGGATTATTACTAACCACTTCAGATGTTTCTGACGTTTTTGTGCTTTTCTTACAGACCATTAGTCCATTAGTTGTGTGGACTGTTTGTTACCTGTCTTGTTCTCCGCCCAGTTTACTGCCGTGAGGAGTAACGAAGGGTCCGCCGCCTCACCGGTACCCCGTCTCGCTGATCAGTGGCTTCTCGGACCAGCCACTTAGGCTTCATTGTTTCAACCAGGAATTATCCCTGTACTCTGCCTTTGTTTTCCGGCCGTTGCGGCTTTGCCTTATTTCTATTAAAAGAGGATTAACCTGCCATTCACCTCCTGGGTTCTCTTTCTCTCTGTTCCGTGACAGAATAATCCAACCAACATGAATCCGGTGAATGAGCATCCAGTCAAGGCCGCGGTGGAGATCCAGGGAGTCATGCTGGGCAAGCACGAGGAGGAACTTTCCGCTGCTCGTCAAGCCATCGATATCCTAGCCGCCCAGATGGTCGACCTTACCAGACAGTTCCATCTTCTCCGCATGGACTCTGCCTGCAAGACTGCTGATGCCGCTGAGCCCCGTGTGAACAATCCCCCCTGCTATGCGGGTGAGCAGACAGAGTGTTTGTCTTTTCTAACACAGTGTGAGGTTGTTTTCTCGCTTCAGCCTATCACCTACGCCCAGGATCGCTCGTATAGCCTACATCATCTCTCTGCTCAAGGGAAGGGCTCGTGAGTGGGGAACGGCCGTGTGGAATGCCAATGGAGACTGTGTTAGCCAGTACACCCATTTTAGGGAGGAGATGTTACGGGTTTTTGACCGATCCGTTCATGGTCCCGAAGCCACACGTGTGCTGTCCACCCTCCGCCAGGGAAGGCATTTGATCGCGGATTTCTCCGTGGAGTTCCGTACTCTCTCCACCACCTGTGGATGGAACGAACCCGCGCTTGTGGCACGTTTCATCGAGGGTCTGGATGCTAAAATCAAAGTATGAGGTTCTGGCCCGCGAGACTCCTTCACGCCTCGATCCCCTCATCGATCTGGCGCTGCACATTGAGAAGCGTTTCGATCTGCGAGGATGCGCTCGCAACACGGAGCCCATACTCCTCCTACCTCCTGGGACCAGTTCTCCCTCCGCTTCGATGGCAGTCCCAGAACCCATGCAGCTTGGCGGGATCTGCATCTCGGCTGCCGAGCACCAGCGCCGCATCATTAATCGGCTCTGCCTTTACTGTGGCTCTGACAAGCACTTTGTCACCGGCTGTCAGTTAAAAGCCAAAGCTCACCAGTAGAGAGAGGGTTACTGGTGAGCGCATCCTCTCTGGACCCTCCGTCATGCCCACGCACCACCTTTTCAGTACACCTGCGCTGGTCCAACTCCTCCACCTCCTGTCAAGCCCTCTTAGACTCCGGTTCTGAGGGTAATTTCGTGGACGAAGCATGGGCTCTTGAGCACCGTATTCCTCTCGTCGATCTTCAAGATCCCTCCATTGTCTTTGCCTTGGATGGTCGGGTTCTCGCCAGGGTTCACCGTGCTACTGCCCCCTTGAGCCTCAATCACCGTGAGACTATTTCTTTTTTGGTTTTTCACTCCCCTAATACCCCCATTGTTTTGGGCCATCCTTGGCTCGTTGAGCATAATCCCCAGATTAACTGGCCTATGGGCTCCATTCTTTCATGGAATCTTTCTTGTCATGTTAAGTGTTTGATGTCTGCTGTCCCTCCCGTGTCTTCTGTTTCTGTTTTTCAGGAGGAGCCGGGTGATTTGTCAGGAGTTCCGGAGGAGTACTTCGATTTGCGAGCGGTTTTCAGTCGTTCCCCGGGGCCGCTTCTCTTCCTCCGCACCGACCCTATGATTGCAGCATCGAGCTTCTCCCTGGCACTACCCCTCCCCGGGGTAGACTTTACTCCCTCTCAGTCCCTGAGCGCGTGGCTCTAGAGAAGTATCTCTCCGAATCATTGGACGCAGGTACCATTGTCTCCTCTTCCTCTCCTGCTGGTGCGGGGTTCTTTTTT
This sequence comes from Carassius carassius, assembly GCF_963082965.1. Taxonomy (NCBI): domain Eukaryota; kingdom Metazoa; phylum Chordata; class Actinopteri; order Cypriniformes; family Cyprinidae; genus Carassius; species Carassius carassius. The sequence continues at coordinate 42,363,028 of NC_081756.1, read as the reverse complement.
GTGAAGAAGGACGGCTCTTTACGCCCCTGCATTGATTACAGAGGTTTAAATGACATAACTGTTAAGAACCGTTATCCCTTGCCACTTATGTCATCCGCCTTTGAGATCCTGCAGGGGGCGCAGTTCTTCACAAAACTAGACCTCCTCAATGCATATCATCTTGTTCGCATTAAAGAGGGAGACGAGTGGAAGACCGCCTTTAATACCCCGCTCGGTCACTTTGAATACCGGGTTTTACCCTTCGGCCTAGTTAACGCCCCCGCAGTTTTTCAGGCTCTAGTCAACGATGTTCTCCGTGACATGCTTAATGTTTTTGTTTTCGTATATCTCAACGATATCCTAATTTTATTGCCTTCTCTTCAAGTTCATGTGTTGCAGGTTCATCAGGTCCTTCAACGACTTTTGGAGAACAAATTGTTCGTCAAAGCCGAGAAATGCATCTTTCACGCCCAGTCCGTCACTTTCCTCGGTTCCGTTATCTCCGCTCAGGGGATTAGTATGGACCCGGCTAAGGTCCGCGCGGTGACGGACTGGCCTATTCCGGACTCTCGCGTCGCGCTTCAGCGATTCTTAGGTTTCGCCAATTTCTATCACCGATTTAATTTGAACTTTAGTCAGGTGGTAGCTCCCCTCACTGCGCTTACTTCTATAAAGACCCGTTTTGTTTGGAGTGAGGTTGCGCAGAAGGCTTTTGAGCGTCTTAAGTTTTTGTTTTCTTCCGTGCCTATTCTCATCTCTCCTGACGTGTCTAGACAATTTATTGTGGAGGTCGATGCTTCGGAGGTGGGAGTGGGGGCTATCCTCTCCCGGCGGTCACCCGCTGATGAGAGGATCCACCCTTGCGCGTTTCAATTTCACTATTTCCTACCGCCCCGGTTCCAAGAATCAAAAACCTGACGCGCTCTCTCGCCAGTTCACCTCTCCCGAATCCGTATCCATTGATGAGAGGATTCTGCCTCAAGGATTGGTGGTGGGTGCGGCTGTCTGGGGTATTGAACGAATTGTTAGACGCGCCCTTGCCCATTCTATCACTCCTCGTCTCTGCCCCAGGGGATTACTGTTCGTACCCTCTTCTGCGCGTCGCGCTGTTCTCCAGTGGGGTCACTCCTCTAAACTGTTTGCACATCCAGGTGTTAGAGGTACTATCGCCTCGGTTTCGCAGAGGTTCTGGTGGCCCACTCGAGAACGTGATATCCGTCGTGTTGTATCATCCTGTTCCTCCCGCGGGTCTCCTCACACCTACATGTTCCTTCGCGTCCTTGGGCTCAGATTGCTTTTGATTTTATTACAGGGGCTTCCTCCTTTGGGACCAATGGACAAGCTGAGCGCGCTAACCAGACCATTGGATGCATTTTACGCGGTCTCGCTTTCCGCAACCCCGCTTCCTGGTCTGAGCTACTCAAGTGGGCAGAATACGCTCATAATTCCGCCCCCTCTTCTGCCACTGGGCTGCCTTTTCAATGCTGTCTAGGGTACCAACCTCCCCTCTTCCCCTCCTCTAACCCCGAGTCTAACGTCCCATCGGTCCAGACATTTGTCCAACGTTGCAGACGTACTTGGAGAGCGGTTAGATCTGCCCTGTGTAAGGCTCGCGCCATCACTCGCCGGGCTGCTGACAAGCACCGCGTCAAGAGCCCTCGTTACGTTCTAGGTCAAAGGGTGTGGTTATCGACTCAGAATCTGCCACTCCAGTTCTCATCTCGTAAATTGGCCCCCAAATTTATTGGACCATACCGCGTCGTCAGGGTCCTCAGTCCTGTCTCGGTTAGACTTAGGTTGCCATCTAATCTCCGTCACGTCCACCCTGTGTTTCATGTTTCTTGTCTTAAACCTGTAGTTCGCCCTCCCCCCGTCTCGTCTCCTCCCCCGTCCGCATCAAGGATTCCCCTGTCTATCGAGTCCGTAGACTCCTTGATGTTCGTCCCCAAGGGCGTGGTCGGCAGTTTCTCGTTGACTGGGAGGGGTATGGCCCAGAGGAGAGGAGCTGGATCCCCGCCCAGGACGTCCTGGACAGCTCGCTCATTGACAACTTTTACCGCTCCTGCCAGTCCTCCTCCTTGGGTGCGCCAGGGGGCGCACGTTGAGGAGGGGTTACTGTCATGATCCCAATTCTTTCTCTTTTCTATCTCTGTCTCCATCTGCTGGTTCTTTCTTTTCCTTTGCGCTCACTTATCTCTACTCTCATCATCGTCAGCTGTTCCTCATTCTCTCCCGCTCACCTGCTCTCTATCTCCTATCATTAGGCTCTCTATTTCTAGCTCTGTCTCCTTCTATTCCCTGTTGCATTATTACTAACCACTTCAGATGTTTCTGACGTTTTTGTGCTTTTCCTACAGACCATTAGTCCTGTCCTGTCTAGTCTTGTCGTTTGGAGAGTCTTGTGTGGACTGTTTGTTACCTGTCTTGTTCTCCACCCAGTTTACTGCCGTGAGGAGTAACGAAGGGTCCGCCGCCTCACCGGTACCCCGTCTCGCTGATCAGTGGCTTCTCGGACCAGCCACTTAGGCTTCATTGTTTCAACCAGGAATTATCCCTGTACTCTGCCTTTGTTTTTCGGCCATTGCAGCTTTGCCTTATTTCTATTAAAAGAGGATTAACCTGCCAATCGCCTCCTGGGTTCTCTCTCTCTCTGTTCCGTGACATTCAGTTTTATTTTTTAAAGAGTAAAACAACCCCAACCTTCCATGCCCACCTTGGGACTCAGCCATAAAGCCAGTGCTGGAGCGGTGTCATATGTAACAGGCCGAGCAGTGTAAGTGCCGCTGTGACCGTCATATGCCCCAGGAGCCTCTGAAAAAGTTTCAGTGGGACCACTATTTTGCCCTTGAATGTATTCAAGCAGGGTAGAACAAACCATGCAAGTTCCTCTGTGAGGCACACTGTCTGTTTGACCGAATCCAACTCCATACCGAGAAACGAGATCCTCTGCGTTGGGGGTAGTTTGCTCTTTTTCTAGTTGACCTGAAGGCCGAGTGCTGCTGGGCCAGGCTCTTGGCCGCGTTGCTGAAGAGGCCGGTCTGGGACAGGGGCATTAAGAAACCGAACTTTGTCGGCATCCCTCATATTGACCAAACACAGCCACTTTTGGTGCTCCTGGATCACCACAGACCAGAGACCGCACAGTTACCTCTGTTGCTAATAGCACGAGGTCAGTAGCGGTTCGGAGTTCTGAGGTTGTGACCACCCTCGTGCAGGTCCATCAGTTTACACCGTAGCCTGTAAGGTGGAGGCAGCTTCTCAACAGGCCATATAAGCATTGCCTGACTGGCCAGCCGAGTACCTACAGACAAGGGAGGGGAGACACGGTTCGCCCTGCAGAGTGGAAGCAGTATTAGGACATAACTGCATTGCAACCGACCACTCCACCGGGGGGAACCCTGTATACCCCCTCGCTCCACCACTTTCAAGAAAGGCCAGTCTCCTGTTCTAAGAACCAGTGCGAGCCACCCCGAGAAACCAATCGTCCAACCTTGAAGGCTCAGGATGCGGTGGATTTTTCCACTCGAGCCCTACCTTCTCAGGGACCCGGAAATGCATAGCTGACATCTCTGGATCTGATTCAGGCATTGCCACTGTCCCGGAGAACTGCAGCACAGCCGAATCTTCCTCAGAGATGACTCATCCTTCGGTCACCGACATGATGTCGAGAGTGACTGACTGAAAGGGAACAAGCAGTATGCAAAAAAAGCAGTAAGTCAAATAGGTGCTCTATTCATCCTAGCTGTTTTCTGTTCTGTTACTTCCAAAGAGGTATTCGCTGGAAAGGCACATCAAAAGAGCAATTACACTAAGACATGTTTACCCCATGGTGACGTAATCTAGTTTTATCAACAACAACGAGGAGGGATTTTGTTTATTCAGTGAAAACTGAGTAATTCCTCACCCAGTTCCTGAAACAGGCGTTAAAAACTGGTGTTTTCATGAACTCATCTGTATGCAAATTCAAGATCAAACATAGGCCCAATTTAAACTACATTTTGTTATTTTGCTGATTTTAGTCATCTGAGCGCCATAAAAACTACAGTAAACTACAGTAAAATAAATAAAAGTACAGTGATGTTACAAATGTTACAGGAAGACAATTTGATGCTAGTGATATACATCCTCCAAGGATGAACAAAAAGACAGATAGGAACATGAAGGTAACACTTTTGTTAAAATGACTGTATTTTCCCAGTGTGGGATATTAAAGGGAAAATGCATTATTTGTAGACACTTTAAATATCTTTAGAGTATTCTCAAAATCAGTTTGAGAAGAATGTTCAGTAATCTAACACTTTTGACTCGTGTACGTCTCTGAGTCTGTCTGTGTCTGCTGTGGACAGGAGACATATTACACTGGCCATCTCACTGCTGCTCTCCTGCCAACTAGTCTCCATGCCTGAAAATCATTTATTTTCCAATTACATCCAAAGCAGTGTTAAATGATACACTGTCCTGTTTGGTGCTATTGGGCTTTCTGAAAACTCTCTTGTGGTGACCTTAGTTGCAGCTGATCACAGTAAAAATCAGCAGAACAACTGACAAGGTACCATAGGATTTAATGCAAACCTGCCACTAAAATTTGTTAAATGTGAGCCAAAATCACCACAATTAAAAGAACCAAAGACTTAAACTACTTCAATCTGTGTGCATTGAATTTATTTAAGTTTAATTACTGAAATAAATGAACTTTTCCATGATATTATAATTTATTGAGATGCACCTATATTATGAAAATGTTATTTCTGGATGTTTTCTTAACATTCCAAACATCCAGTTGTTGTTTTTGTATCTTTTAAGAAATTTTTCTTGTTCATGCAAAAATCCTCCAGAAATTCCCCTGCAAACACTGCTTCTACTCATCCACCTGTCCTTCACACCACTTATGGTCATAACATTAGCACAGAATCAGTTCAGAATCAATCACCAAAAGAACCAGTTCGGTTCAGACGCTCTGTGTGTCAGTCTGCTTCACACTGAATCACACATGCGCAGTATCATCAGCTCCTCGGTTCTCGAATCGGACGCGTCTGACAGAAACGGTTCTTGACTTGAGAACGAGTCAATCTTTCGTTTGTTATCTGGCTCGGCTCGGTGTTCATCTTAAGTTCTCTCTTCACAGCAGTTGAGTCAGTGTACTGTTTGAGTAAATGAATTACTCTGGGATATTGGTTTGTTTGAACTCGGAGGGAGTGTTAGCCACATTAAAAAAGTTAATTTGTCATTTGTGGATTAATGCGTATTGGAGACGCAAACTGTTTCAAACGATTCATTTCGATTTGGTGAACTGGTTCAAAAAGATCCGGTTACATCGAATGATTAGTTCGCGAACAGGATATGACAAACTGCTTTGTTCTGAAGTCTCTCACAACAGACACGGAAGAGAAGACAATGCTGAATAAAGTCGTAATTTTTGCTATTTTTGAACCAAAATGTATTTTCGGTGCTTCAAAATATTCTAACTGACCCTCTGATGTCACATGGACTACTTTGATGATGTTTTTCTTACCTTTCTGGACATGGACAGTAGATCATACACACAGTTTCAATGGAGGGACTGAGAGCTCTCGGACTAAATCTAAAATATCTTAAACTGCGTTCTGAAGATGAACGGATGTCTCACGGGTTTGGAACGACATGAGGGTAAGTCATTAATGACATAATTTTCATTTTTCTGTGAACTAACCCTTTAATGATCAAACAAGTAGAACGTTTAAAACATTTCAGATGAACATCCATCTAAACAATTCAAAAAAATATGTTCTATGAATGATGTATAAATAAAGTTTACGTGGTAATATTTTGAGAACTTTTCAAAGACCAGATAACTTTGAACAAACATTCTGTTAACATTACCGGTAGAAAAGTTGTTCATAACTTTGAGAGAACTTTGCCAAAATGTTAGCTAATGTTCTGAGAATGTTCCCTGTTAGCTGGGTAACTGATAAATGTGTTTATAAGGCATGAAGATTCTAAGATATTATAAAATTATAAAAATCATGACTTTCTGTTAAGGAGCATTGAAACAATGTGTACTGTAAAAAGCACTATACTATGAACAAAAATACTTATTTATTTCAAATTGTTCTCACAACATTGCATGCAAACATTCCAAAACATTCATCAAACATTAATAACATCATAAATGAATGACATCATGAGTTTTATTATTAATTATGAGAACATTCATTAAGTAAATAACGTCATAAGGATGTTCCAAGAACATTGTGCTAAGAACGTTTTCTCTCAATCTTATGAGAATGTTCATAAAGTAAAAACAACATTGTCAGGATGTTCCATAAATGTTGTACTCATATTGTTTTATGACAGCATTATGAAAAGATTCAGCACATAATAATGACATTATAAGGATGCTCCAAGAATGTTATTCTAACAACATTTTCTCTTAAAATTACAAGAATAAACATCAAGTACAAACTTTATAAATGAATAAATGAATGTAAAGGTAAGATGTGAACCTTACTTGTTAAAACTTTTAGTCAATGTAAGCCTGTCAGAACAGTTGTGCTCTTTCTGATGCTGTTCGAAGGAAGTGTCACTTTTTCTATAGGTGACATTATCGTGCCTCAGACATGTTCATACGAAACAGGTATAGAATTTTCTGTAACTGCTCAAGCTGTAGCTTTTGGATGGGACCGACACTAAAGTGCAGGAGATGCAATTGTGTGATAATGAAGGGGATTTGAGAGGGCTCAGGTGTGAAAATAGTACACAGAAAATAGCATTGAATCTGGACTGTAGATTTCATGCAGAGATTTGGTATGTAATGAGCACTAGCCATGTGTCCATCTACTGAAAATAAATCCAGCATAACGAAATGTAAAAATAGTCCACCTCTGGCTTTGTGAGTTTGAAAGTTATTGTATTGGTGTGCCAGTAAAGGGGTATATCATCATTCCCAGCTCAAAGAATTGGTGAAAATCCACAGTTCATGGTTTTAGACTAATTTTATTTCTTTTTGCTTGGTGAGTGCCTTACAAATACTGTCTTAGCTCTTTCTTCGATGTAGGCAGCCAGTTAAAGGAATTTTTAAGCTTATTTTTTAAACAATTTTTGACCCAGGCTACAGCTATAGTGAGCAAAACCTGAGCTTCAAGCCTCATCCCCTGTGAATCTCACTTTCCAATCCATTCTCCATTCCAGCCTTACCTTGCGGCTCCACCAACAGTCATCAACTCAAGAATCTCCCCAACCACCTAAGCTCCGCCTAAACAACCAGCTTTCTGTTATCATCTGTTTTCTCTGCCAGTAATGGGAGCTGAACCTAACACAAAGCTGGCCACACAAGTGTGGCAAATGCCCCAAACATAAATTTACCCTTTTCGTTCAGCTCTCCACTTTCTATTCTCCAAATATCTCAGCCTCCACAAGTGGCAACGTCCCAACTCCTTTTTTACTGTACTTTGCAGCAGAATCGCTTTGTTTAAATAAAATTGCTCTGTTCACAGCCAGTCATGATTTACAAACCCGATTCCAAAAAAGTTGGGACACTGTACAAATTGTGAATAAAAACAGAATGCAATGATGTGGAAGTGTTATATTCTGTGTATATTCAGAATATAACATAGATGACATTAAATGTTTAAACTGAGGAAATGTATCATTTTAAGGGAAAAATAAATTGATTTTAAATTTCATGGCATCAACACATCTCAAAAATGTTGGGACAAGGCCATGTTTACCACTGTTTGGCATCCCCTCTTCTTTTTATAACAGTCTGCAAACCTCTGTGGACTGAGGAGACAAGTTGCTCAAGTTTAGGAATAGGAAATTTTGATTCGTCTGACCACAGAACAGTTTTCCACTTTGCCACAGTCCATTTTAAATGAGCCTTGGCCCAGAGAAAACGCCTGCGCTTCCGGGTCATGTTTAGATATGGTTTCTTTTTTGACCTATAGAGTTTTAGCCGGCAACGGCAAATGGCACGGTGGATTGTGTTCACCGACAATGTTTTCTGATAGTATTCCTGAGCCCATGTTGTGATTTCTATTACAGTAGCGTTCCTGTATGTGATGCAGTGCCCATCTATATAATTAATGGATTAGTCCCTGCCATTACGCGGCGAAGCCACCAGAAGTGTTTGAGCTTCTATTCCCTACTGAAAGAGGGCATCAGTAGGTGCGTTTACATGGACAATTTTTACTACCATTGAAATTAATTCATTTTGATTGATGAATTCGAAATTAGTGTTCACATGAGCGGTAAATAAAGTGATCGGGTTGTTTTGCATGTTTACATGTCACAAGCTTCTTATCGGATATACTGATTTTTAAAACTCTTACTCTGTTTCAAAAAGCACACGTTATATTTATCTACTTCGGGTCCTAATTAGGCGACGACCAGCACATGAACTGTTGTGCTGCTTAACTTTACTTTAAAATTTTAAAGTGCCTCTTCCCGCACTAAAAACTAGTATTGAAATTACCATACATTCACATACCCTCATGTTGCTCCAAACCCATAAAAGCTTTGTTCATCTTCAGAACACAATGTAAGATATTTTGGATGAAAACCAGGAGGCTTGTGACTTGTCAAGTAAAATACACTGTCAAGGTCCAGAAAAGAATGAAAAGCATTGTCAGAATGGTCCATCTTCCATCAGTGGTTCAACTGTAAGGTTATGAAGCGACAAGAATCCTTTTTGTATGAGATGAAATAAAAATACTGTAATGACTTTATTCAACAATTCATCTCCTCTGTGTCTCTCCTCATCACTGTAGCACCATTTTGGAGAATGTCCGCTAAATGCAGGCAGCTTACGCTCTTCTGTGTCAGCCGCGCTGCACAGATGCGCTGTTTTCATTGAAAATCAAAGCGTAAATACATGCAGAAAATGTATCCTTGTGGCGTGGCTGACACAGAAGAGTGTACGCTGCCTGCGTTCAACCAATCATTTAATAAGTAAAGAATCACAGAGTACACCTTTAAGACATCTGTTCTTAATGTGCAGAGCAGCAAGTTGCAGAGCTGAATCTGTCTGGCTGGTTGTTCAGTGCAGTGGGGCATTTGCCAAGTCTCTGCTCTTAGTTCTCCCACCCAAATCATGCAGCATCGGGAACTGTAGGACGTAAAAGCAAAATGCTTAAAGTAACCTCATGAATGGCATTTCAGTAGCCTTGTAAATGTATGTATTAGACAACCATGATCAAAGCCCTTGTGCAAAATTATATCTGGTACAGGAAGTGTCTGATGGTGTATAAACAGATTCACTAAGACTTTGTGTGGAATGCTGTCTATGTATTTAATGAATTTGTTTATCCGATGTTCTCTGATTCTTGCAATAATCTTACTGAAGCCCTTTACGACTGGTTCCAAATCATGTTAGAAAACCTATTAGCATTCCTTTTAGACTTTATTTAAAAGCAATATGTCTATGGAAGACCACATGATAAAACATGAAACTGAGAGAGAGAGAGAGAGAGAGAGAGAGAGAGAGAGAGAGAGAGAGAGAGAGTACATGCAGTGCTGGAGGAGGCGGGGCATCGTGCCTTTTGTTGATGTTGCTGCATGAGACTACATTCACTTCTGCCTGCAGGATGCTGTGAGAGACTCTTTACAACACTGAAACCTACACCACCTAGAGCTTTTCTATTAATTACTACAATTTAACTTTCACAGGAACATGGGAATTTGGGAATATACTCTATATTTTACCACCACAACCTGCCTATGGAGTGGTAAGAAACCTAATGGACATTTGATTATGAAACACCCGTGAGCATTGTTGAATTATTGGCTGTATTTTAGTTATTCTAAGTCAAACTGTTTACTAGTTTACTGTTTAATAGTTTCTGCTTACTTGTAAGCTTGGTGTTGCATGTCTGACCAAGAGGCTTGTTTATATGAGGATATCGGCCAGAATGGCAACTGGGGTTAATAGCTAAAGATAATATTTTCCTGAGTCTGATCATTTATAAGGTTATGGCTTTATGGTGTCAGTTTACATTTGCAAACATATATACTAGATATAATGTTGCTTAAATCTGCTTTGCTCTGAGTCATTTTATCTTAATTTTTCTATTTGCTCTGGTTTTTATAATTAGAATCTTTGACTGCACTTTGAAGATGTGGAAACACTGGATGCATTGTCTTTGTGTACCGTAAAAAGTCTCTGCTAATGGCAAGGGAGTCCAGCTCTCATGTTTCAATGTTAGACACTCATGAATCACAGGTGCATTTTTGAATAAAGAAGAGGCCTGACGTAATCTAGAGGATGTCCAAAGTGAATGGATGTGATCTTGAGGGAATTACACTGGGAAAAAGATCCCTTTTATTATCCTGCTAGATGAGAGCGGGCACTGATTGAACTGTGGGAAATAAGAGCTTTTTACTTACTTTAACATCTTTAACATCTTCACGAAGTATATCAAAGATCTCTATGCTGTTTGCTGTTCAAATCTGGCAAATGTTAAAAATAGTTCAAACAGGGAGTTAGATGCATACTCAAGGAAAGTGGTTGAGTCCAATCAGTCAGTCTTCCTGGTGGAGATTTAATCACTGAAACCCAGCAGAAAAGCTTTGGTGAGAGTTTTAGATCAATACACGTACATCCAAAGGAGCTGGAACAGCTGCCTCTGTTGATTTCCAAGCATTCTCCTGATTATCTCATTCACTGCACGCTGGAAGCAGTTCGTAGTGCAGAATGACTGGAGGTGAAACTCTGCAACCGTGTCACATTGTTCATTCTCTGACAGTGTCACTTCAGGGAGAGCAGCAGAGGAGACTCTACAGAGACTTGATGAAAGACTATAACCCGCTGGAGAGACCTGTGTTCAATGACACACACTCACTCACTGTGTATTTCAGCTTCAGTCTCATGCAGATTATGGATGTGGTAAGTTAATTAATTCAATAATAAAAGAATAATAAAACACTGAATAAACTCTGATGATGTAAATTTGTTTAACTAGAAGTCTCTGGTCTTTTTCACAAAAATACATAAATAAATGAACATAATAATTCAACAGAAAAAAAATCCACAGATGTACATGTTTACAAATGTTTTGGTAATATGCATAGTCACATTTTACATTAAACTGGGATAAGGGAAAATATTTTAAAATAAAAGTGAGGTCAGGTAGAGATGTAGAGACATCAAAGCTTTACAAGGTTTTGAAGATGGCAGATTAACATTTTGGAAAGCGAGGACAGATCATTTGTCACAGTTCATTCAGCAATAAACCTTGAAGGGTAAACGCCATATTGAATTTTACGCAGATAAAATTGAAGCTGTGAGGGATAGACTTACAGTCTATACAACTGCATGCACTGGACAAAAGTCTAAAATTAGTTTTTGTCTATAGTGAAAGATTTTTGGGGGAAAAATCATCAGCTGAAAAACCGACATGTTCCCCCACTTTATGTTAAGGGTCCTTGATAAGCGATACAATGCACTTATTGTGTACATACATGCTTTACATTGTACTTATATTTAAACATACCATCATGTAATTGCATCAATAATTAATTCCTTTAGTTACATCTATAAATACACTCTTGACCCTACCTCTACCCCATAAACCTAACCATACCACCTAACCTGCCTCCAACCTTACCCGTATCCCACTTCAAAAGCAGCAAAAGTGTTTAGCAATTAAACATAAACACAATATATTATACCTAACAATTCATTATTTTATCATTAAGTACATAGTATTTAAAGACACCTAATATAAATTGGGAACAGTTTAGGAGTGTTTCTCGACACACTTAAGTACACTTTAAAAAGTGCACATTGTAATAATGTCAAATAAAATGTGTATTTTTGTTTTTAAAGAAGTACACTTATTTTTATATGTTGCGTGACATACTAAAGCACATGTAAATTATTTGATCTAATTGTAGTGGGTTATTCTGTATTCCATTTGAAGTCAATATTTTTTTAATCTACTAAATTGCAACTTTATCATGACAAATGTGTAAAATTACAAATATATTTAAGTGCATGAGACACCTTTTAACAGAAATTACATTACATTATTTGTCAGTACATTCCGCAGTACACTTTAACCAATTGTTTAAGCCATGTTTTGAAAGTAGTTCTTAATCAGATTTTCAGTTTTCATAAGAGCATCTTTGTCCATCTACAGGATGAGAAGAATCAAGTACTTACAACCAACATTTGGTTACAGCTGGTAAGAAAGACACCAACACTTATCACTGTCAGACAGACTGCTCATTAGTAATGCAGTGAAACAGTCATGTTCCTTTAATGGAAGACCTCTGTGGATCTGTTATTAATAGCTGAATGTTAATAGCTGTGAAGTTAATGCAATGGATTTGTCTCTGCTTCCGTGACAGTCCTTCAAATGTTGTCCTTGGTCAATGCTGTACTCCACCAATTGTATATATGAATCTGAAAACCTTACTAACTGCATTTAAAGATATCAGAAATCTATCAGTAAATATACATTGCATCTAATTTACATTTATATTACTTTGCCTCATAAAAAAAAACCTTGAATTGAAATATAATTGTGAATTATATCATGTCATACATTTGTGTATCTCCTGTATGTGCATGAATAGAAAAGCTCTTTAGATTCTGATGAACATTTGACATATCTAATGTTTAAAGAAGACCATGCAGAGATTCAGGTTTTAGATTCAAGTTCATGTCTATTTCAGTTTGCACCAAGCATACATTTTTAAATGTCCGTGTTGTTCATAATTGACAATGATGAAGTGAACTTCTCTTTATTTTAGTACTGGCATGACTACTATCTTAAGTGGAACATTTCTGAATATCCCGGAGTGACGAGCGTACGATTTCCTGACAGTCAGATCTGGAAGCCTGACATCTTACTGTATAACAGGTTTGTTACCTTCACGCAGAGTTATTGATAAACTCATATCTATAATTGGCTTCAATCAAAAGTTCGATACACACCAAATATAGCTTTAGAAGTTTAAACCCTGAACGATTTCTTGGGAGTTGGTAAATTGCCTGGACAAAAAGTGCTGGTAACAATGCATGGACACTGAGTTTGCACTACGCCATGGAAAACAAAAGTTTGGCCTCATTTGTCACTGTCAACTGGAAAAGCATGCATTAGTAGATAGTAAAGAACTAGCTTCATGTGAATCTGGCACAATGAAGAGTTTTCCACTATGTTGAGGTCAAGTCAGTGAATCACTAATTGAAAAACCAAAATGGAATCAGTTGTGAGGTTATACCTCCACAGGTATAAAATTGCAATTTCATTTTATTTTTTGAAAAATGTATTAATTTTGTTAGTAAACATCTTGGTTATGTTGGTTTAGCATCCTGGACCACTGTGGTCTTTTCCTTGGGAATTTCTGAGAGTGAATTCTTTATTCTCGAACATACCTCCATTATCTGAATGAGAAGTACATCATTTACATAACTGGAACATAAATCTGAACATGGCACAAGGCAGTTTGGGTTTCTCATTTCCCTGAAATCCAGTACTTACTGCACAGCCATTAGGGGTGCAAAATAAGTCAGTGTAGATGAAATGCATTCACTTTGTATTGGACTAATCGGAAGTGTTCCTCTGAGATGTTCATGAATCACCGTTGTATTCTTTTTAGTTAAAAGGATTCTTGTGTTCTCCACAGTGCTGATGAAAGGTTCGATGCTACATTTCATACTAATGTGTTGGTGAATTCCTCTGGTGCCTGCCAATACCTACCACCAGGTACTTTTCAGATGTTTATAATGCTATGATTTATTTGTCCTACTTGATCTAGAAAGGGGAGGATTACTATAGAAGCCATTTTTAGAAGCTAAATTAAATCACTGAACTAAGTCAGAGTACAAAAAAGAAAGTCATAATTATGAGAAATGTAGTCAAATTTACAAGATATAAATGCACAATTACCTGGTAAAAGCAGCCAAGTTGAGATGTACATCACTGCTCCCTTTATCTCGATAACTGCCTTATTATAAGACACTATTGGTTGTGGAAGTAAAATTTATATTGCGGAAAAACTGGATATTTATGCAATGGTGTGACAAGCTAAAAAGCTTTCCTTTGGCAAGATCGATGTCAATAAGTATTAGTACAATCCAAAATCACTTTCGAATGGGCCTGCAACATTATTGCATATTACACATTTAAATTAATTTATATTATGCAAAATAAGCAAATATGATTTTATGCTAATATGGAAAGCTAAGTATACCTTTTATAGGTCTAAAGAGTTGCCTTGTTGACAAACTATTTGATGTGAATGGAGATTTCTCTGTGCAGCATTCACCTCTACTACATCATTTACTTTTCACCTCTTCTGTCTTGCTGTGAAAGCTGAAGCAGGCTCTATCCTGAGATAAACATTTGATTCATGAGTGGATGTAGTCCTGGCAGTGAGTTTGCACTGAATTCTTTTTGTAGTGACATTGAAGAGATTGCCTTCTCTTGAACCTCCATATAAAGCTTTGTCAGAAGCCTAGTTCTGCTTTATGGCAAAAGATAGCAATGAAATATAAGGGAAGAGGGAAGATGATGTATTAAACAATCAACAGTATGAGCTCATTTACATGCATATATCTTTACTGGCACCTACTCAACGAATGGTTCCCCAGATGTTCATTTTCATCACTATTATGGTTATAGAAATTGGATTTTTTAAATTATCTTATTTGATGAAGTGATAGCACTGATAATCATGATGATTAATGTAAATGTTTTTTATAATTATTATTATACCTTTACGGGCTCTCAGATGTGCTGCTGAAAGATCTGTTTTATTACCCTCCTGTGTAAAATGTTCCATATCAGTCAGTTCATTTCTGTTCACAGGGATATTCAAAAGCACCTGCTACATCGATGTTCGCTGGTTCCCATTTGATCTTCAGAGGTGTGATTTGAAGTTTGGCTCCTGGACTTATGGGGGATGGTCTCTGGACCTGCAGATGATTGATGCTGATGTCACAGGATATATTGCAAATGGAGAATGGGACCTTGTGGGTAGGGTTATTTGCATTATGCATTATGATGTGCATTGTTAAGCCTTATGCTCTGCTGAAAACTTTTTACCTAATTGAGTGTTCCTGGCCAAAAGTAACCGTCCTTTTGAAAATTGCTTGTAAATCACTCATAATGCTATTTTATAACCAAATATTTTTTTGCCAACTTGTTTTCTTACAGTTCTTTCAAACAGCTTATGCACCTTGGTTTTTAAATGAGGATAATTTTAATATATTATTTTAAATGTAATTAATGTCAAAATGTTAGTTTTACTTTAAAATACTTTTTAAATTATTGAAATAATCTTTGTTGTACTAACATATAAAGTACTGTTGACTAACATATTGTCACGATCATCAGCTGGAGTGCCCATGAACTCCTATAGAGGGCACTCCACTCAAGACTCTGGTATTTTGTATTTCCATTCCTAACTCCATTTCCCATAATCCTGTGCTTAGGGCTAATAACCACCAGGTGTTCCCCATTACCTCTCCCCTATATAAACTGTGTTTTGGACTCTCCTATAGTGAGAAGTCTTGTTTAGTTCTGTCTGGCATTTCCAAGCGTTTATCTTGTGTTTGTTCCTTCCGTGTTTGACTTTGGATTGTTTATACCGACTGTGATTCTCTGCTGCCTGCCCCGACCTTTGCTTGTTACTGGTACTGATTCTGGATATCCCTGACATACTTGACGCTGTGCTCTGATTAATGCCTCTCTGACCATTCTCTTTATTAAACTACAGCATATGGATCCGAACGTCTCTGACTCCATGTTACACATATAAAGTATTGTTAACTATTGTGCATTATTTAATATTATGTTTAATATATTTAAATCACTAATGAATACATATAGAAATTACATTAATATATATTTTGTATACCATAAATGCTTGTCATTCAGCAGTATTCTATAACCATACTTCAAAGACAATATTAGTAATTATGAAATTACATATAAAGATGTAGTTAAGTCCTTCTTAAGTGGGTTAAAAATAAATCAAGAAAGTTCAGCTGCATTTAATTTCGATAAACTATATTAAATTTTTATTTAATTGTAATTAACATCCAATTATGTGCCAGAAAACATTATGTACATCTTGCATGTAAGTATAGGCCTATTTTTTCAATAAGTACTTTAGCATAAAGTATGCTTACATTGATGTATGCAACCCTTTTTCACAAGGGTTATCAGGCTCAATATTTCAACTTTTATGATAAAAAAAATCTAAATGATCTCTTTTTTAAGACTTTTATTTTACATAAGGTATGATAAATATGACAATATTGCATTTGCTAGTTAAGGCAATATTATGCATAATACATAATTTCCAGCATTCAGTGGAAACTGCACAAAACATTAATTTTCTAACATTGTCAGTTATATGTTACACAGAGGTTCCAGGTCGAAGGAATGAGAGATTCTATGACTGCTGCAAGGAGCCGTACCCAGATGTGACTTTCACGGTGGTGATGCGGAGACGGACGCTATACTACGGTTTAAATCTGCTTATTCCCTGTGTACTCATCTCTACTCTGGCCCTGCTGGTCTTCCTCCTGCCTGCTGACTCAGGCGAGAAGATATCTCTTGGTGAGCTAGACACTCAATGCCTTTGTCATCATTTTTACATTTTAATGCTAGATGTGACTTTAAAGTGATGTCATTATTTAGATGTATTTTTTATATGTTAATAGTGAATTGTACTCATTCAAGTGTGCATTTACATATCTGCATTTAGTTTGAAATGTCATGTTTTATTCAACTTCCTTGCCCAGAATTGTCTCGGTCAGATAAGACTCTGAAATAATTTATACACTACACCTTTAAAAGGATTTATTGTGGGACCTAAGCATAACCGGCCTCTGTCATTAACAGAAGTGCATAAATATCACTTTTGCCATTGTAAAAATCATAAATTTTTTATTTCTTAAATTGGTAAACTTCTCGACCCTTTTTTTTTTTTGCTGACTTAGTGAAATTTCCACATTTAAATGGGCATCATATAAATCTCACTTTGGCACAGCCGCATATACAATTTATGCCGACATCCCTGTAAGCTACTGTAAGTGGCATGTAGTAAGATTGATGGCTTGCCAAAGATCGCTTCATTGATTAATGCAGTTGGAGAGCTCTGAAGGCCAAATGCCTCTATTTATTTGGCATGCTGGATATAGAGGATGCTGTCACAGTGAATGAGGGAATGCTCTGGAAGAGACTGAACCTGAAATCACAGCAGAACACAATTTATTCTTTTCTTTTCTTTTTTTCATTTTGTCATTCCTAAATGGTATTAGTGTGATGAGATTGCCACCATAACTTTCCACAGAGTCAGTCATTGGCTGTTGCTCTGTGAGTTACTCAAGATCAATACTCTAAATACCAGCAATTAGCCAACTGTATACAGTATGATACAGTACATTTAAGTTTCATTGTATATAGCTCTGCTTAATTTCTTATCTAAATAAGGCTATTTATAGTTACCAAATAAAGATTTATTGTCACACTTTTTTCTCCAAGTGAATATTTCTCATAGTGGGTCTATTTTTGGAGAGTAATCACATATTAGATGGATAGATTTAGTTTGCACTGGTTGTTTGAAACTGACATACTATATTTACTACAGTCATGAAACTCTAGATGGTTCAGGCTGATACTGTAGGCCCTTTACATATAATAAGTAAGCATTTAAAGAATTTATAGTGGTGGTGCACAAGCAGATTGGCCTCTGCTGATTCTATAGCCAATAATCTCAAGTGCTCATCATTTAAATAGCCTGGTTCAGCGTTTGCTGTGAGCTGGTCTTTTAGAGTTCCTCTGAAACCCTCCACCTCCTCCAGCTCCACCTGTCTTGGTCTGTTCCGTGATTTATATGTGCCTTTATTCATGCAGCAGCAGCGGCATATCTTACAAGCTCACAGCAGTGTATCCGTGCATCTATTGGCAGTAGCAAGTCCATGCTAAAACTTGTCAAGATTGAAATAACTGTTGCAACAACAAGACTCGGTTTCCTCTTTATCTGTTTACAGTTGTATGGTTTCATATGAACATGTGTTTGTAATATATATGTTTTGATTGTCAGGGATCACAGTCCTGCTCTCATTGACAGTTTTCATGCTTCTGGTAGCAGAAATAATGCCAGCAACATCAGACTCTGTGCCTTTAATAGGTAAGTCCAACTTAAGATGTACAGTACATGATGTCAGATGTGTGATCGTCTGTATTGAATTAACTGATATTTTCTAATAATATGGTCAAACCACTTTGCATAGCCTTAGGGGAACTTTTTTATATTAAAACTTCAAAGAATATCGGGAACACTTATGAAAGCTGATTCTAGTAATTGACAATCAATCTGTCAGTAAAATGAACTTTGCAACATTAATGACCTGCCCTATAAAGTTTTTTTTTAATTCACATAATTGTATTAAATGTGTACTTGTGCTTAAAATTGTAAAGGTATATTTTCTATAAGGTGTACTTGCAGATGATATAATATTAATAAATTAAAAGGCCACATAAGCTTACTTTTCATGAATGTTTCTTAACACACTTTTGCACTTTGTATTTATGTCAAAATAAAAGTTTTAAAATAAATGTTAAATTGTTTTAATAATTGTTTGTTGACTAACATACTAAGCACATGTAAAGTACTTGATTATTATTTAAACTGTAACATTTTATTCAACATTAAAGGGTTAGTTCACCCAAAAATTATGTCATTAATAACCCTCATGTCGTTCCAAACTCGTAAAACCTCCGTTCATCTTCGGAACACAGTTTAAGATATTTTAGATTTAATTTGAGAGCTTTCTGTCCCTCCATTGAAAATGTATGTACGGTATACTGTCCATGTCCAGAAAGGTAAGAAAAACATCATCAAAGTAGTCCGTGACGTCATAGGGTCAGTTAGAATTTGTTGAAGCATCGAATAAATTTTGGTCCAAAAAAACAAAAAATTATGACTTTATTCAGCATTGTCTTTGTGACGAGTGGGGCGGGGCCGAGAGCCGTGGGAATGAGGCGAGGCCAGTGGAGTGATTGGAGATGAGCGACACCTGCTCAACCCACCGTCTCGCATCCCAACGAGGAGATGGGAGGATATAAAACTGGAGTGACGACAGTGGGTTTTTAGTTGTGTTTGCTTTTTATTTGTGCGCGTCAGTCGTCCGTGAGGGGCTGACAAGCTGTTCACCAGTTCACCAAATCAAACTGAATCGTTTGAAACGGTTCGCGTCTCCAATACGCATTAACCCACAAATGACTTAAGCTGTTAACTTTTTTTTACGTGGCTGACAGTACCTCTGAGTTAAAATAAACCAATATCCCGGAGTAATTCATGTACTCAAACAGTACACTGACTGAACAGCTGTGAAGAGAGAACTGAAGATGAACACCGAGCCGAGCCAGATAACGAATTAAAGATTGACTCCTTCACGAGTCAAGAACCGGTTGCATCGGTTTTCAGGCTCAGAGGGAGTGTAAGCCACGTTAAAAAAGTTAACAGCTTAAGTCATTTGTGGATTAATGCTTATTGGAGACGCGAACCATTTCAAACGATTCAGTTCGATTTGGTGAACTGGTTCAAAATGAACTTGTTAAATCAAATGAACACACTCACAACAGACCTGGAAGAGAAGACAATGCTGAATAAAGTTTTAATTTTTGTTATTTTTGGACAAAAATTTATTTTCGATTCTTCAACAAATTCTAACTGACCCTCTGATGTCACATGGAGTACTTTAAAGATGTTTTTATTACCTTTCTGGACATGGACAGTATACTGTTCACACAGCTTTAATGGAGGGGCATAAAGCTCTCTGACTAAATCTAAAATATCTTAAACTGTATTCTGAAGATGAACTGAGGTCTTACGGGTTTGGAACGACGAGTCATTAATGTCAACGAGTCATTAATGACATAATTTTAATATTTGGGTGAACTAACCCTTTAAGTCCTACTTAAATGGGGTCTGCATTCACAAGGGAAATGTTCAACAAAACTGTTGCCCCATTGTAAGTGCATTTCTGTCAATGTTTTTTTTTGTGGTTTTTAAAATAAATTTGTGGTAATTGACAGATACTGTCAATAAATTTGAGCTTTTATTTAATTTCAGTGTCTGAAACGAGTTTTAGTCATTTTTTTTAGTAGGATTTCCTCTGGGTTGTTAAATATAATTTTTTCTATCCTTTGATTAGCTCAGTATTTTGCCACCACCATGGTTATTGTTGGCCTGTCTGTGATAGCCACAGTCTGGGTATTACAATACCACTACCATGATCCGGATGGAGGAAAAATGCCAAAATGGGTGAGGCTCTCATGGTTGCTTTTATTTCTGCTTACCATATAAATCCACCTGGCTTAATTTAGATATATTATGTTAATTCCATGTTTTTGTTTGGAAAACAGTGTTATTTAATAGCTGATTTGTCTTTCAGACCCGTGTGGTGCTGTTGAACTGGTGTGCATGGTTCCTGAGGATGAAGAGGCCTGGCGAGGACAGAGTTCGCTCAGCGTGTCACAATAAGCAGCCACGCAGTAGCCTCTCCAGCGTGGATCTGAACATCAGCACTGGAGCCGCACAGTCCACCAATGGAAACCTGCTGTACATCGGCTTCCGTGGAATGGACACTATTCACTATGCCACTTCACCCGATTCAGGGGTGATCTGCAGCCGGCTTGTCGGCACAGGTGAGGAGGATGTCCTGCTCCCTGGGGCTCAAGCGTCTTCCGTTAGTAGCGGCCCTGGAGAAAGTGAATTGTCCAAAATCTTGGATGAAGTTCGGTACATTGCCAAACGCTTCCGGGACCAAGACGAGGAGGTGACTATGTGTAATGAGTGGAAGTTTGCAGCATCTGTCATTGACCGTCTTTGTCTCATGGCCTTTTCTGTGTTCACCATCCTCTGCACCATTGGCATCCTAATGTCTGCACCTAATTTTGTAGAGGCCATATCCAAAGATTTCTTTACCTGAAGCCTTTGCATTCCCTCTGTTGTAGTTATTTTTATTTCTCAGAGTCTCTTAATTGTAGCAATATATTTATTTTATAGATTAAAGGTCCCGTTTTTCGTGCTTTTTTGAAGCTTTGATTGTGTTTACAGTGCACAATATAACGTGTTCATGTTTCGTGTGTAAAAAAACAGTATTTTTCACACAATTCACCTATCTGTATACCGCTGTTTTCACTGTCATAAAAACGGGCTGATGGCTTCCTTGTTCTATAAAGTCCCTCCTTCCGAAATACGTAACGAGTTCTGATTGGGCCAACGGTTCCTGTGTTGTGATTTGACAGCAGCTGAGTGCACGCGGCCCTCCTGGAAACGTGATTGGGCTAGTTTTGAGAAGCAAGTGGGCAGGAGCATGTTCTGGAGATGTACTTATCATCGCAGGAGCGTTTTAACTGACGAGGTGCGCATGAAAATCGCATTTGATTTTTTTGCACAGCCCTAACATCTAGTTAAAAAAGCTAAACAGCGTTGCCCTTTGTGTAATAAGTTACAGAAACTGTTAAACGCACCAACTTAAATAATAAATTACACTTACTGGTTGTGGTCCATAAACAACGCCTTCTCCAGACAAAGAGGGAACTGCTCCATCTTTCAGGAATAATCTTTGTGCGAATCCGGCATTAAACTGATTGAGAATTAGCAAGCTGTCCTCAGCAAAATGTGCTGCACATAGTTTTACACGTGGATTATAATTTTCGGGAACTGAGTTAAACATAAATTGTAACCATTAATCTCCAAGTACAGCCCTTGGAAGCCCAAACAAAGATGATTGGACTCCGAGATGAAAATAACAGCGTTTCGACGACATGGCGACAAACACAAACGCAACTCTTCCTCTTCTCCGTCGGAGCGCAACAAGACCACGCCCCCTGTTTGTGCATTCATGTGGGCGGAGGTTAGTCAAAAAACTGTTTTAGTGACGTCATTACTGCAGGAACTAGAGGGATGTAGTCCAAAGAGGTCGTTCGTTGTAGGCGAATTCTGTTAAATAAAATATCTCGCTTGGCATTGAACTTTAAGCTTTAGAATTTTACAGATATTATTTATATTCTAACAACAACATTACATACTAACTAAAGTTTAAAACATGGGATCACGAAGAACGGGACCTTTAACTAGAATTTGACTTGAAGGAATAGTTCATCCAAAAAAGGAAAATTCACTTTTATTGTATGGAAAAGATGAACATTCTGCTGCTTGCATTTTCACACAAGAAATTAATTATACGGACATGAGGCGACGTAAATGATTTATGAAAGTATGAGCTGTTCCTCCATGATATGGTCTCAACATGTGTTTCTTAGTGTTTGTGTATTAGTGTCTTTATTAAATGATGTATCAATTAAAGTGTGCACCAGAGACAGGACTGTAGCCTCAAGTGCACTTTATATATATATTTATTGTTTGTTCTCATAAATGTAACCATTTGCTTTACACAAGGAACATGCATCTATGAATTTCTGTATTGTTATATCTTCCATTTTGCTTCATCTATACTTATCAATGCTGTTGTACGTCTTTAGTTGTACGTATTGTAACTGCTGGAAAACCAGTCAGTGAATGTGATGATATGAAGGTGGAGATTTCTAACTTTTTTTTCTAAATATTTTACAGTATAATGACAAATAAACGTATTTTTGTAGGTTTATTATTGCCAGACTCCGTTCCATATTTTGTGTTCTGCTCCCCAATTGTTCCTTGTCCTGGTTTTCCCATGTGCCTTCCTGTCCCCATTTAGTTCTAATTGTTCCAGGTGTCTCTTATAATTAGTTATCCTCCTCACCTGTCTGCCCCTCGTTATCTGCCATATTTGAGTTCTAGCCTGTTCTGTTCTTCCTCATCCTGTATTGTTAATGTATGTATGTATATGTCTACACTCTCTGCTACGTGTGTTTTCCTGGTTTCCTGTATATTATTAAAGTCTCGTTATTGATGTACTACTGGTCTCCTCATTCCTAGCTCTGTGCTCCTGCACCGTAGTGAAATGTGACCGAATATCGGACTAAAAAAGTAAGCAGTGTCCCCTTTCACCTTTTTATTTATTAAAAAAGGAAAGAAATAAAGTTACCTGCTAGTTTCTCCTCACCTACATGGAGGAACAAGCAATGTTCATCGCCTTGGCTCAGGCAAGCCTTGACCCGCTCACCTACATGAGTTCATTCGTGACGCTCACCCTCACCACGCCAGCTCCCTTGAAGGTGAAACCCTGGTGGCGCTGTTCCAGCTAAGGATCTCTTACCATCAGCCAACAGAACTCCTAGACACCATCAACCTCGAATGGAAGGAGGCAGTCATCCGGTGTCTGGAGAGCCTCCAATCGCGATCCGGAACCCCTCCGCCAGGTCAAGTCTGCTGTCCACTCTGAAGACCAGCCAGCCGGCTCCAGCTCACTCAAGCTCGCTAAATGCTCTGAAGTCAAGCCAGCCAGCCGCCCCAGAGCTCGCTCCAGTGTCGGTCCCTGCGTTTAGCCCAGTGAAGCCCCTGTCCTGGAGTTTAGCCCATGAAGGGGCCCTGTGCCCGAGTTCGACCCAGAGAGGGCTCTGGTTCCCAAGTTTAGCCCAGAGAAGACCCCAGTCCCCAAATCCAGTCCAGAGCACCCTCCAAAGCTGCTCCTCTAAAGCTCTCTCCAATGCCCGCTCCTCCAGAGCGCCCTCATAATCCCGTTCCAGCTGAAGATGCCTGTAATTCTCCCCAATTATTATTATTTTTTTGGGGGGGTTGGGGGGGGGGGTATAGGGCTCTACCATTACTTTCTAGCTCCCTGGATCCGCCATGGCCTCCTGAGTTCCCCGATCCACCATGGCTCCCCGAGCTGCCTGCCCTGCCATGGCCTCCTGAGTTCCCTACTACGTCATGGCCTCCTGAATTGTCTGATCAGCCATGGACCCTTAAACAGTCTGATCCGACATGACCTCCTGAGTTCCCTACTCTGCCATGGCTTCCTGAACTGTCTGATCTGCCATGGCACCCTGAATGGATACCCAGGTACCAGGGCCCATAGTCCCATGTCTGTCCTGTGGGACCTCCAGAGCGCCCACACCCTGCTGGATGTTGTGTGGTGTGAGGATGCGCCTTCCTGAAGGGGGAAGTAATGTTGGACTATGTTCCATGTTTTGTGTTTTGCTCCCCACTTCCATGTCCTGGTTTTCCCATGTGCCTTCCTTGCCCTTATTTGTTTTCTACTGTACCTGTCCCAATTTATTTCTAATTGCTCCAGGTGTTTCTTATTATTAGTTATTCTCCTCACCTGTCTGCCCCTCAATATCTGCTCTCTAATCCCTGGTTATCCGATGTTCTTCGTAAACACTGGACCAAACTCAGTGGGAGCAGAGAGAAAATGGCACAAATCAAAAGATCTGTCAGACCTGAGTATGTATCAGTCTTTGCTTTCATCTTTCTCTGCTGAAGTCCATACTGCCGAATCTTTATACTTCCACAACCAGTTCAACAGTGCTCCAGACACACACAATTTCTTCAAAACATTAAATTCTCTCCTCTGCCCTCCCTCTACCACATCCCACCACTTTTATAACAGGTGATGATTTTGCACATTCTTCACTAGGGGGAGTCATGGCCTAGTGGTTAGAGAGTTTGTGGGTTCGGTGCAAGACACCAAACCCGCAACTGCTCCCCGGGCGCCGCAGCATAAATGGCTGCCCACTGCTCCGGGTGTGTGTTCACAGTGTGTGTGTGTGTGTTCACTGCTCTGTGTGTGTGCACTTAGGGGGTTAAATGCAGAGCACGAATTCTGAGTATGGGTCACCATACTTGGCTGAATGTCACGTCACTTTCACTTTCGCCTACAGACAACCCCCCCCCCCCCCCACACACACACATACACAAGACTTTAAAACAACCACACCCACTGCTACTACTCCCATGCTCTCCTTCTGTCCCCTTATATTGAGGCAGAAGTATCAAAACTTCTCGCCAGCCATCCAACAACACACACTTCTAGACCCAATCACTGACCCAATCAACCTCAATTTTCTTTCTCAGATGAGAGATTTATTTTTGTACATTATCGTACGAGAGGAGAGAACTAATGTTGATGTTGGGTGAGTCCACAGGCAGGACAGAGAGAGACTGGAAAATCTACAGACACACAAACAAAAGGATTTTCACATGAAAAGTATAAAATGTCAGTACAACAAATTTAGAATTGATTTTATATATATATATATATTTTGGGGGTGAACTATCCCTGACTATTGCTGAACATGTTAAAGTTGATGGGCCATATCCCAGAAAATGCTTTATTTTACTTCTGCATATATTTAATTAAGGGTTAATGCACAAAGTGCTCAAACCCTGTTGTATTTGTATGGATTTTTATTATGATTATTATTTTTTTTGCCTTAAAACTGACCAGGCAGACAAAAACATAATGCCTAGTGACTTAAAACTTGGTCAGATGGTACAGTTTAACTTGGGGAGACACTGGCAAAAGACTCATCCAAATCGGCCAATACAGGGAGCTACAGCGATCAAAAACATGAACTTTTTGTAACTCCTAGATAGTTTGTCGTAGACTCAAATCATTGGAATCCTTGGATCAAGACAACAAAAAAAATGACAAAGTTCTCAGGAGTCTGAACAGAAAAAGTTATCAAAACAAAGTTGAAGTTCCATTGTTAGTCCCAACAGTACTGTAGACTAAAATATTTTAAGTGGGTGGGGCCACTTTTACCAAAATGGCTTTAACTCTTGAATGGAAAATTTTTGACCAAATTTGGAACACACGAATGAGCTTAATCTGAGGTCATAGCAAAAAGTAATACAAAAGTAAAATAGTTGGTGCTATAACATGGAAAATACACCCAATCATTGGTGGCACCCAATAGTCCGACTGACTTGAAATTTGGTATGCAGTGTCTTTGTCCAAGGTGCCACCAATATTAGGCATTTGCATATTTTAAAAAACATCAGCCATCATCAGCTGATCAACATCAGCTTGAGCACCCTTTAGACAAGGTTTAGGAAAGCCGATCGAAATTAAACTTGGTGTTCTTCTTTGACTCATTGACCTTAAGGTCTGTGAGAATTTTCAAAGAATTTCTGCAATGCTTTGGCATATTGGCACTAAACATGTGTGTCATTGTTACCCCTAGTTAACCACACCCCATCAATTTGGAAGCAGCGCCATCTAAAATAACAAAACACAGGGAAATAAAAGTGTCCAAAGGGGAAGAGTGTTTAAAATAAACGGGATCTGGTGTCCTCGTCATGCTGCGGGGTTCGTGTAGTTTGGGCAGTGTTCAGGAAGGAAGGGTCCAGGTAAGGGGCAGAGTCCGGCAGCCACACGTGCTCCGCTCTTCAGTCCGGTACTTGTACTTGTAACCTGGATGAAGCAGATATCCTCAGCATGTGAAAGCTGCTCTAGCTCAGTTTCTTTCCTTCTCAGATCAGCAATCTTCTGCTCTAGATGCTTTGAGATTTCTTCAGCTCGACTCACTGCAGCCTTTTCTTGATCTCTTATTAACGGTGTCATCTCAGAGCGACTTCTCTCAATGGACCAGATCAGCTCTGTAAAAATACTCTTACTGTCTTTCACTGCTGCCTGTGCAGAGCACTGTTAGGAGACATGTTACCTTTAGTCCATTCAGTAAGCTATTGCTGGAATAAAGGCATACTTCATCCAAAAAAAAAAAAAAATGAATCTCATCATTTACTCACCCTGTTGCTGTCCCAGATGACTTTCTTTCTTTATGGTTATTAAAACATCAACTTTAAGAGACCCATCCACTGGCATTATATAGATACACAGAGATTAATTATTCCTCTGAAAATCTCTGTTTAAGTTACACTGAATAAAGAAATAAATACACATCTGGGAAAGCATGAGAGGGTGTGTATGATGACAGATTTTTTCATTTTTTGTAGGAGTATCCCTTTAAGGTCAATAACTCCCAGCAGTTATTCTTCTCATAACTCATCTTATGACACTTCAAAGCCTCTCTCAGCTCCTGAATCGCTTTCTCCATCTCCTGAATTTGCTGCTTCAGTCTCTCCTTTAAGCATTTCTGTAGGATGAAGAAATAAGAACTCAGAACTATATACAGTCATGTTTTATGTGTTCTGATGTAATTTTGTGTTGTAATGCCATGGTGTTTAGTGCCAACAATGGATATATGTTGTATTTCTTAGTTTTTCTGCTTATTAATATTTTTAGTCTCATGCCATGTAGCTGTATCAGAGATTTACATGGTAAAATGTGAAGTTAAACACAGTAATTGGAAAGATCGGATTTCCTGATGTCATTTTGTTGGTCTGCTTCTCAGATCCATCATCAACAGTAGAGTCAGAGGATTTTCAGACACCGTCAGTGAATTAAGTCAGCTAAAACCTCTTGTCTTCTGTTCTGCAACTGTGACAGTGTCATGGGTTTTATGCTCATTCATCATAAACAGTATACAAATGCACTGCTTATCCGTACGACAATAAACCTCCAAAAGCTTATCATGCTCATGACAAAGCATCATCTGGACTCGTCCTATGGTATCAGTTATTTTGTGTCGCTTTCCTGAACAAAATTCCCCATGCCATTCAAGATGACTTTGGCAGTAAGATTCCAGACACACAAGACAGGACTAAACAGCTTTGCATTTTCTTCCAGTATAGACATCACACTCTAAATCTCCAGGTCCAGCATAATGCTGAGCAGGAACCACAGTCTGGAGTTTAAGGCTTTATCAGTTTCTCCAATATTTCAGCGAGCACCATATTCTTGCCTAACACAGGTCTTGGAGTGAATGTCTTTCTGCACTGGGGGCAGCTGTACACACCCTTTTGCTCATCCTGTTCCCAGCCGCCTGTAATGCAGCTCATACAGAAACTGTGTCCACAGGACAGGCTCACCAGATTCTTTAGTAAATCTAGAAGGATTGGACAGCTGAACTGGTCCTAAGAAATAGCAGCTTCCGCCATATCACTTGTTGTACACACAGATTAAGAAAACAGCTGCTCAGTAACACTTAGGTTTCTGTTTCTCTGAACTCATCCTGTGAGATATATGGTTGTGTAGAAGAGACATGTGGAAAATGGGGCTGTCTTTAAGGCTTTTCCGGTTGATGCGATTATGCAGTTTTTAAGTAGCTGAAGTGGTATTATAGTCAAGTCGACTCAAAATGAGCATTGAAGGATTTTCAGTTCTTGGGAAGATTTGACTAAAGCGGGAAGCAAGGTGTACTCAAACAAAAGCCTATTTTTAAAAATACAAGAAAACCTATTGTTAGAAACCTACATCTGCCACAAACACATTAATTATTTTCTTGCATCTTTTCTCTGAACTTGTATCCCTACATACATGTGAATGGCGCATATGAAATGATTTAAAGACTGTTCAATCTTTAGTAAAGTGAATTATAGCTCAGAGTTGAGAATTGAGTTGAGTAATGCTGCCTCCCTGTGGTCAAATATAAACAGCTCATGGCATGATAGAGAAAGCAGCTCAATTAGAATGCTATATTTTTCTAAAGATATGAAAATAAAATCCTTCAATATATACATTATCAAAATCATAAATATAGTATGAACGCTGTATACACTGTTAAACATTAGCTACATACAACGGGGCTAAAGAGCGCTCTGGATAAAATGCATTTTTTGTGTCTAAAGCCACAAAGCAATACTTATGATTCTTATTCAGCTTGTGTAATGTCTCAGTATTTCATGCCTACATGTTTAAGTAGCAAGTGTTAAGCAGGAAAATGTACAGTCATCTAGTCATTAACAATTTTGCAATTGCAATGTTATTTTATAATAATTACTGAATGCAATAGTATCCCTACATCAATCTTTATTCTAAAATTCTTAAACCACCCTGTGTTTTGAATGTTGCATCTCAGGTGAAGAAAGTGAACAAGAAAACTGAAACCGTGCCATCTGAGAGCTTTTGCCTTCAAAATAAAAACTACAGAGCTTTGAACATTAAAAAGAAGCATTTAAATATAATTATAATAAGAAATGATTAGGAGATATAAAGTGAAAATGTTATTAGTAGTATTTAGCTATAGAGTTATAAAGATCACATTGATTTACATTACAAGCTATTTCATCTTTTTGGCCATACAAAGATCAGCAACTGTGTACCATTTTTCTCCATACTTCATCAGTATGAGCTCCATATTCTCACTACTGTAAGAGCCATATAAGCCTGATGTATCAGATATGACACATAATGCAATTTTTTTTAGTGGTTCAATAAAACCATTCCATTGAAAATAATTTTTTTTTTTTTACTATTGTTTTCTATGTCAGGATTTACAATCTTAAACATCTGCACAGGATGCTTTAAGGAACAACAATAGCACAATGGGAACCTCTGGAAAGTACATGAAAATATAGTGTTCCTGTAGCTCAAGTGGTAGAGCATTGCGCTATCAAGAAACAAGGTTGGGGGTTCGATTCCCCGGGAACACATGATAGGTAAAAATTGATAGCCTGAATGCACTGTAAGTCGCTTTGGATAAAAGCATCTGCTAAATGCATAAAAACAACATTTTATTGTCCATGAATTCTACATCTTCAAAGTAAACATTCAATATGCCATAAACATTTTGCCCAGGTCACTGACTTGAGCCGATCAAGCTGTGAACACATAGTAAGACTGATGACGACCTGATCACACATATTAGATATTTTCATGATGCTGTCATCTAAATCCTATTGGAAGAGCTAGAACATGGCAAGTGGCTTGCATATAAATAAATAAAATAATCTTATCTTAATGTACTGCATTAGATCCTGAGCTATACATATTCAAGATATTTATAACCTATTGAAAGTCATTCAACTGGTTTGATGTAGAGCGATTGATACATTTGCCCTTATTA
This sequence comes from Carassius carassius, assembly GCF_963082965.1. Taxonomy (NCBI): domain Eukaryota; kingdom Metazoa; phylum Chordata; class Actinopteri; order Cypriniformes; family Cyprinidae; genus Carassius; species Carassius carassius. The sequence goes on along the minus strand of NC_081756.1, from coordinate 42,333,251 downwards.
GGTGACAAGTCTCCACAAGAAGAGTTTTTGTTGGTGGAAACAGAGCCTTCCATAATATTCCAAACAGGGCTTGCAGTCTATATTCTGTGTAGGCCAGTCGGGTCCTTTCTGCTTGGATCCAGTAACACAGAATGACTGTGTGAGAACACTTCCAGTCTTCTGTTCTAAAGTCAGGCTCATTGTTAACACAATCTGAGATGTACTTAATACATAAGAGACTTTGTTTGCATAGTTGCAAGGTGGCCACAGAGAGAGAGAGAGAGAGCGCCGGTGCTGGACCGACTTCTCTGTAAAGTGCAGTGGTGACCGTCAATAGTTACCTGTGTGGGCAGACAGACAGCTCTGGTAAATGATCTGTAAGAGCGGAGTGACTGACGTAAGACAGTGTGGAATTACATTTACCTCTCTCTGAGAGTCAGTGCAGGGTTGTTACTGAGGAAAGAGAGCTGCTGCTCCAGGCTGCAGATACGAAAGGCCAGGTAACACGACGACAGGATGAGCAAGATAATGCTATGGGACACAAGTCAGACTTACATAAACAGCTTGCTTTTCAAATGGAAATAGAAGACCAGAGCACTGTAAATATACGAGACTCAGATGGCACACTAGATGGCAGTGTTGTGAATTTCTTTATGATTTAGGAAATAAAAAAGAACACATATGTCCATGTAGTCTACATACATGCAGACTACAAAGTCTGTGTGGGACTTGTTCTTTAAATACATAGAGAAGCTCTAAATTTTATATTGCCCATGAGATTGAGATTTTCTCAACTGAAGAGCATTTGTTTTATGCTCTCCAATATGTAATATATCTTATTCTGTTGAGATTGTTGTTTTAAAACATTTCTTCTGGTAACATCTCTTTTGCACAGAGCAGAGTATTTTTCTGAGAACAAACCGCAGGCGCATGTGTACGTGGCACTGCACGATCTGGATAGCCAGTTTACATGCATGGCATTTTACTTGACCAATGAGTTTATCCCTGCTGCACAACATAAACTACATAAATCAGGCCACATGACGATGGGGACGGATTACTGGAACAGGTGGACTGGCAAGCAAATGCAAACTTGTGCATCCAAGCAATGAGAAAATCTCCCCTGCCTCTTGATTTGATCTATTTATAAACCTTAGAAAAAAGCTGACTTTTTACTGAAGTATGATTAAATGTGCACAAATGTTTTTGGTTTTGACTTTGAATCGAAGACTTTGGACATAATACTACCCTGCTTCAAATGAAAGGTGATATAAGTGTTTTTTTGGGCATGAAAATAACATAAGCCACTGAATTAGGTGTCTTGAAATGACACACCAGTCTCTATGACAGCATATATGTGAAAGTAAGAAAGCAAGCATGGACACATAGCAAGGATGTCCAGCCAAACTCACAGCAAGATGAAGAATTTCAGTAGCTGGAACTCCATCTGACCCAGTTCTGGTATCGTTTCTGTCAGGAGGATCTTCTTGGTTTCCAGACTTTGATCTGACTTGGACAGAACAGTATCACAGGATGAGGAAATGCATGACACAATGATTTAAGTCCCCTTAAAGATTTTATAAATACATACAGTTCTTATATTAACTGGGAGACTGCGTGGAATATTTGTTGAAATAAAATATCTATATTATATATGATAATATATATGATGGCATTTAACATTATACAAACAAGCATCTGTAAGTCTTAGCAGAGGCTGGTTTGTAATGTTTTATCTCTACTTTCTAAAATCTCTTCTGGGCTTAATCCCGTATTGCATAAAGGACCGAGCTAACAGGACTGGTCCTGCTTCATATCCACACACTGAGAGAACCAAGCACTCACAACATGAGCAGACGTGTGACGTGGTCAGCTTGCTCCCGGACAGAATGAAATCATTTAATAGACATTTGTTTCATTCCATCCGGGAAACATTTGATAAAATGAGGACATTAACTGCCAATCTGGTCTGAGAAATTAATCTGCTCTTGGCTAATGCGTTTGCAGAACTTCACCTGGATTTACCATCAGCAGCACAGCACAAAAAAGACCTGATAATCTGCAAGGCTGGGGGATTTTTTTCGTCATCGGTTGGCAGGATGTTATATTCTTGTCCCATGATCTCATTGCAGTACCTGTTTATTTTTTAAGTGCTATCCAGTTATTTATCATGAAAATAAATTCAGATTTTGCATTCATAAATGCAAAACTTTAAAATCTTATCTCATAAATATCATAATAAGTAAAAATTGACATAAAGGTTGATATTGCTTGTCTCATTTCTAACCACATTATTGCATGTATATATATATATATATATATATATATATATATATATATATATATATATATATAGTATTACCAAACATGTCAGACTATTTTTTTAATAATAATATATAATAATATATTTAATAATTCTTTATAATTACTAGAGATTTTATTTTAAACCACTTTATAAAGATTTCTGAGGCCAAATTCATCTTTCAAATGACGAGATTTAAAGCCATATACACGAGCAACAGACAGAATGTCATCATGCAGTTTGCGAACCAGTCTGATTTAACAAACATTCACAGCAAGTAATATCTGGCTGATGAAATATTTAGAACAGACCAAAACTAAAAAGATTTATTTCACTGCTTAGCTTTAAATAAATAAAGATAACACTAATGTTCTCCACAGTTTTATATTTTCCATGACTGTGGGAACCCTGTATGGTGTAAACGCAAAAAAAATAAAGGAATTCTGTTTACGTGTAACATGCAAACCTTTGCAATAGTGAAAATGTCATAACTTTTAACCCATCATTACCTCTTTCAAAAAAGGTGTGTGTGGCAGTACCATTCTAGGATATATTGTGATTATCATATTCATATATATATGCTATTTAAATGTTACTTCAAGGAAATTAACAAAAAATTAATTAAATAAAAGATGTTTCGAAAACAATAAAACTATTGCATCATTTACAAAACATATCTAGATATAGTCAGTCACTCACCCTCCAGAGGCTTGTCTGTTTGGAAGGGGGCATCTACAGCATTCATGCTGCCAGTGGAGTTTCCCAGTAAGTCAGGAAGAGAAGAAGCCACAGACACAACTGACGGCTTCCTCCTCCACTTCAGCACTGGAGGAAACTCATCTGGTACAGGGAAAACTTCAGGGACAGGGAACTCATCCTACACCATGTTAAAGCACATTCTTTAGTGCTCTTTGAACTGTAGTTTGCAGGTTGTTAACCACTTGAGCTGTTATTTTGATTTTTTGAGAATTAGGCATATGCAATATTGGACCCACCGGTGGGTCCCCAGAGTTGATGTGGTTAAGAAGCATTTTGCACTGAATACCATTTGCAAAAATTGCATAAGCCATCATATTACAACTGTTGTACTTAGTATGCCATTAATATCCCATAATGAAACTCTAACAGGTAAAAAGTTACATGAGTTTGGGTTCTCTAGAACCAGAGCTCTAGGCTCTCAAACTTACCAGAGATAAAGAGTTGGGTTCCTCCATGTACTGCTTGAGGCTTAGGATCTTCTTCCCATTGACCTGTAAGACAGACAGCAGCATGAGAACCGCGCACTTGCCATTAGGCTAACACTGTTTATATGTTCTCGACATAATAGCCCAGAGGTACTGTCTAAACTCTCACCTGTAGATGTGTGCAGATGCGTCTCAACACATCATAGACGCTATCTCTGGACAGCAGAGACACAAACACATACTGTAGATGGAAAGCACACAAACATATCAAAATTTGATTGGAGAAATGTAAACAGATACCAAATGCATGGTGGATGTGGCATGTCCATTTACATTCCTGCTGGAAAATCCAGCTATAGATGGTAGCTGCGTTTTTAAAAATGGTTGGTTTCAAACTAGTCTGAGCTGGTCTTTAGGTGCTCAAAGCCAGTTTAAGTGGTTAGGAGATCTTGGACCTTTAAAAACATGCACCAAAACAGCTTCTTTATGACCTTAATTTGGAAAAACCTGGTTATTTCAGCACAACTCTTGGTTGGTCAACCACCTAAAGCAGCTTGGACCACTCAAAAATAAAGCTTCCAAAAAGGGGATTTTCACCGTGAAGCTACAGAAGTACCATATTGGATTCCCCAAAGAAGCTTTCAGTGAACAGTTCTTAAAAAAACAAACATTTCTTAGTGTGAAGAACATTTTAATAATCTAAAGAACCTTTTTTTCTAATCTACAAACACAGTTACCACCATAAATGTAGCCCATATAATCTCACTACCAGGAAAAGGATCACATTAGGGAACACTATGAATGCATGAAAGCTGATCTCATGTGGGGCAGAGGCTTTATGGATTAGTACAAAACAAATGCAACCTGCAAATTCTCAAAAGGTACCCAACTTTTGCATGCATGTTCACATGAAAAAAATATTTGAAAAGCATGTTTGCAAAGGGCAGTGGTAGCAGTGGAAATGTTGCTTACATTGGAAAATTAGCAGTTGGCTTCATGCAAATGAATTCATTATTTGGAAGATGCCATGTATGAATAAACTATATAGTTTGTTTAAAAGAGATGCGAGTGTATTCACAAATTGCCACCATTCAAACTTTAGGATTTAGTTAATTTACAATTGTGTATCCAATTTGAATGTATAGTAGTGGTTGCAATAATAACTGCCTATCTAGGATTTTACCAGGTGCACTTCAAAGCAGCAATATTCGTTTCTCACAATGACCATTTTTGTACTGCTTTTACTGTATAGGAAGAAAATTAGTGCCTTTAAGAAATATAGAATTACTGACTATTCACAGGCATTAATCATCAAAGCAATGTCCAATAAGCTGCTCTTTCAACTGCTCATATTCAACAAGTTCTTCAGTAATATGAGCTAACTAAGGACTTAACAGAAACGATGCTGAGTTCACTGACATGCCCAATGGAAAGCAAGATTACTCATGAGAAGTCAAAGAATGTCCTCTAGAGATTAATGAGGTTAAATGGAAAACAAATCAAGTCTGAAATCATAAGACCTCAAAATGAATTGAAACATTTCTCATCAAATAATTTCAATAGCAAATTATCTGAGCTATGCAAGCCATATTTATAGTTGTATACTATTGTTATAGTACATGTTTTATTCGTGTCTATTTTCATTTATTGGAATTTTAGAAGAAACATTGAAGAAAGATAAACACTGTTCTCTGGAAATTATACTTTATTTATTTTACTTCTTCTAGAGTTTCAGAAAAGATATCAAATAAGACAGATTTGCCAAGATACCAGAGTCTGAAATCAACTTCTCAGTAGAGATTTCAGGAATTAAAATGTTTCTGAGTGATGCAATCCACGTTCATTTCAGTCTATTTCTATTCATCACCAAGAAATTTTAGAAGAAACATCTGAAACACAAAATCTGATTTCCATTAAGTTTCCTGAGCTGTGAAAGCACTATCTCCAAATAATAACTCATAAATACCATATCATCTGATCACAAATCAATTATTTGCACTGGCCAATTGCCAGACTATTGAAAGCGCTACCTTTCTAAGCCAGTTTTACATTGCTGACAAGAATCAACTAAACAAAAAGGTATAAATGCTGACAGGTGTGAGATATGCTGACTTAAGACAAAAATTCATATAGTGACCTAAAGTCTCAGTGTTGCATCCATTTGCATTTTCATTGTTTTGCAGCAGCGCCACAGCACATGCTGATTAAGCTTTGTATTTCAATCTGCCGGTCGATGACCTGGAATCCAGTGGAAACGCACCTTCTGACTGCTGTCTGTGGTGATAGCCAAGCCATTAGGAACCAGACCTGCTGTCTTATGTTTCTTCACCAACCGCACGGATGCAACAGGAATGGCCACCTGAGAGGAAGGAGAAAGTGACAGAAAAACAGGAAAAAGTTCCTTGTTTCAAAGAGTGTCTTCAATAACGAATTCTTGCACATAACATTTTTCCACTCAAGGATGGAAACCAGACCAGCTAAATCTAATGACTAAATAAAATGGTGCACAAAGGAACGAAATAACATTACGTTTAATTCAGTATATATATATATATATATATATATATATATATTGTGACACGTGTCCCGAGCTCTCATCAGCGTCGCCCTGGAAACCGAGCAGTCACACCTGCTACTGCTCGTCACAGGCTGAGCGGCCACACCTGCGGATCATCAAGAGCTGCCTATTTAAGCACAGCAAACGAACACAGAGGTGAGAGATGTCTCCACGAGAGTCGGCTAATCCTAACGATCTGTCTTGCTTTCAGAGAGAAGTGTGTGACCGCCAACCCCACCGCACACGGGAGAGCACCACGGACCCACACCGCAACAGCACACAGACTAAAGAGGAAGCCGAGCACCCTGCACCGGACCACCTCACCGCCTTCTGCCACCCTATTTATTAATAAAAATCCACCCTTTGGGGAACTCACCTGTACTTACTCATCGTGTCCTTCTTCACCCCGCCACACTGGTGGAGAATTCGGGCAGGACAGTGAAGAAGACACCGACGACCCCTTCCCACGCGGTGTCTCCCTAGCTGGACTGGTTTGATTGTTTTTTTTGGTTTTTCTTTGGCCACACGCCCTGTTGGCTCACGTGTCTTCACTGGTTTCCCCAGGTGGCGCTCCTCCCCCGGCGATGGAAGAACTCTTGAAGCACCTCACCGAGGTGAGCATCCGCCAGCAACAAATTATGGAGCACATGGCCTCCCGGCAAGGGGAAACCGAACGGGAGCTCGCCGCGCTCCGTATGGCTGCCGGCGCATGTACTCCGCTGCCTGACCCTCGTGTCCAGGCCACGCAGCTGCTGCCGAGGATGACATCCCACAATGACGTTACCACATACCTCCAGATGTTTGAGACCGTGGCCACCCGGGAGGCGTGGCCCAAGGTGGAGTGGGCCCGGATCATCGCCCCGCTGCTGACGGGAGAGGCCCAACGGGCTTATTTCACGCTTCCCCCAGAGCTCAACGAGTCTTACGAGGAGTTGAAGAAGGAAATCCTGGGCGGATGGGGCTCTCACCGATCAGCGCCGCTCAGCTCTTCAACGAGTGGGCCTTCGATCCACGACAGCCAGCCCGAGGGTTGAGGGTTCTCCAAAGAGCAGCACGCGGACGACCGATTGAAACACTGCTGGGGCCAAGTAAGAGTTGTGGACGGAAGAGAAGTCCAACCGGCGTCCCACCCCACTCCTCACTTTATAGTGCAAAATGGCCTGCTGTACTGTGTCGCACAGCGGAGGGGGGAGGAAAAGACACTGCTGGTTGTCCCATGCAGCAAGACTGGAACGGGGATGGAGATAGCCCACGCACACCCCATGGCAGGACACCTAGGAGTACAGAACACCGTCCAGCGCCTCCGTGACCGGTTCCACTGGCCGGGCCTAGAGGCCGAAGTCCGGCGGTTCTGTCAAGCCTGCCCAACCTGCCAGCGGACTTCACCACAGACCCCTCCCCCCAGCCCGCTGATACCGCTGCCCATCATTGAGGTGCCCTTCGAGCGGATCGGGATGGACTTAGTGGGGCCGCTGCCGAAGCCCGCCCGGGGGCATGAGCACATCCTGGTCATCGTGGATTATGCCACCCGCTACCCTGAGGCCATCCCCCTCCGAAGCCATCGCCCAGGAACTCTTCCTGCTGTTTAGTCGGGTCGGCATCCCAGCCCAGATACTGACTGACCAGGGCACTCCGTTCATGTCCCGGATGATGGGGGACCTCTGCAAGCTCCTGAAGGTCCAGCAGCTCCGTACCACGGTGTACCACCCCCAGACCGACGGGCTCGTCGAGCGGTTCAACCAGACCCTGAAACAGATGCTGCGCCAAGTGACGGCCGAGGATAAAAGGGACTGGGACAAGATGCTGCCATACGTCCTCTTCGGTGTTCGGGAGGTCCCTCAGGCCTCCACCGGCTTCACACTGTTTGAGTTGCTCTTCGGCCGCCAGCCCCGTGGTCTGCTCGACATTGCCCGAGAGGCCTGGGAACAACAACCGGCCGTACACCGTACCACCGTGGAGCACGTGCGTGAGATGCGGGAGCGGATCAACCAAGTGATGCCCATCGTCCAGGAGCACCTCGTCAAGGCGCAACAGGCCCAGCAGCGACACTATAATCGGGAGGCCCAACCACGGGAGTTCCAGCGAGGAGACCATGTCCTGGTTCTGGTCCCTACGGCCGCCTGCAAGTTCTTGGCCACCTGGCAGGGGCCGTATACCGTCACCGAAAAGGTCGGCCCCGTTACATACAGAGTGCGGCAGCCCGGGAGACGGAGGAGGGACCAGCTTTATCACATTAACCTCCTGAAGCGCTGGGTCGGAACTGGGCCTTAGCTCTCGGCCTACACCAAAGCAGCTCCCGTGGTTGTGGATATGGACCCTCAACTCTCCGCCGCCCAGAAGACCGAGCTGGAGCACCTGGTCAGTCAGTTTCCGGATGTGTTCTCCCCCCAGCCTGGGCGGACCCACCTCTTGGAGCACGACGTCCGCACATCACCCGGAACCATCATCCGGCAGCGGCCCTACCGTGTCCCGGAGGCTCGGAGACACGCCATCGAGGAGGAAGTACAGAAGATGCTGAGGTGAGGGGGAATTGAACCATCTCACAGTCCATGGTCCAGCCCCATCGTCATGGTTCCGAAGCCCGACGGCACCCTCCGCTTCTGTAATGACTTCCGCCGCCTCAATGAAGTCTCCGAGTTCGACTGCTACCCCATGCCCCGCGTCGATGAGTTGTTGGATCGTCTGGGAAGGGCCCAGTTCATCTCAACCCTCGACCTCACGAAGGGATATTGGCAAGTCCCCCTCTCGAAACAGGCCAAGCCGAAGACGGCCTTCTCGACCCCAAACGGACACTGGCAATACTGGGTCCTTCCCTTCAGCCTCCACGGAGCACCGGCCACCTTCCAGAGGCTGATGGACGTCCTCCTCCGGCCGCATCAGGCCTACGTGGCGGCCTACATCGACGACGTGGCAATACACTCTGAGACTTGGGAGGACCACCTGGAGCGGCTGCGGAGGGTGCTACTGGAACTGCGCCAGGCTGGCCTGACTGCCAACCCCCGGAAGTGTCACCTGGCCCTCTCGGAGACAAAGTATCTGGGGTACCAGGTGGGTCGCGGCCTGATCAGGCCTCAGGAGAAGAAGGTGGCAGCAATCCTCTCCGCGCCGCAGCCCACCTCCAAGACACAGGTATGGGCCTTTTTGGGGTTGGCAGGATATTACCGCTGCTTTATCCCTAACTTCTCCTCCTTAGCCTCTCCCCTGACAGATCTGACCATGAAGGGGCAACCGGAGAAGGTACCGTGGACCCCCGAGACGGAGGCGGCGTTCCACCGGATAAAGGCAGCCCTCACATCGGAGCCGGTACTCCGAGCGCCCGACTTTAACTGTCCCTTCCTGGTGCAGACGGACGCATCCGACACCGGGTTGGGAGCCGTCTTCTCCCAGGTCCACGACGGCGAGGAACACCCGGTGATTTACATAAGCCGAAAGCTGACCCCTACGGAACAACGGTACGCTACGGTGGAGAGGGAGGCGCCGGCCGTCAAGTGGGGGAGTGTGACACGTGTCCTGAGCTCTCATCAGCGTCGCCCTGGAAACCGAGCAGTCACACCTGCTACTGCTCGTCACGGGCTGAGCGGCCACACCTGCGGATCATCAAGAGCTGCCTATTTAAGCATAGCAAACGAACACAGAGGTGAGAGATGTCTCCACGAGAGTCGGCTAATCCTAAAGATCTGTCTTGCTTTCAGAGAGAAGTGTGTGACTGCCAGCCACACCTCACACGGTAGAGCACCACGGACCCACACCGCCACAGCACACAGACTAAAGAGGAAGCCGAGCACCCCACACCGGACCACCTCACCGCCTTCTGCCACCCTATTTATTAATGAAAATCCACCCTTTGGGGAACTCTCCTGTACTTACTCGTCGTGTCCTTCTTCACCCCGCCACTATATATATATATATATATATATATATATATATATATATATATATATATATATATATATATATATATAAAAACACAACATGGCGTGCAGCCAATAGTACACATTCTATGTGATAATTTCTTGTGATTTTGTTAATTCGTACTATACGGTTATTCCTTTCAAGTTTGTTACGATGCTAAAATTGCACAGCCTTATTAACCAGAAACAAGAACAACTCTGTTTTGTGTTGTTTTCTGGGTCGTTTAGACATTTTTGCACTGATCTCCAACCCTGTGACATTCAACTCCACAATATTTTGAGTGTAACCGGCACAAAACTTCAGATTGAAAAAGAAATGTAATAACTAGTTTTTTTTATTATATTTGTATTTTTTTAGCACAGTATCTATATAATATTTGTATTAACAATATGAAACTTTCCATGGGTTTTGAAATCATTATTGCAATTATATATTGTATAATTATAATTACTATATTGTAACTATACAGTAAACTGACTTATTAGAAAGTACACTTAAATTGATACTTTCACAATATACTCAGCTATTTATATACCGTACAGGCCTTAGTACTTTGGATAAAACAATTTGATTTGATGATCAGTTTTCTAATTAATTTTTTTTAAATTGCACTATTTTCTAACACAAATGACACCATTTTCCTGGGAATGAACTCTAAAGTCATGTCTATGCCAGCTATAATCATCAGCAAAGACATGATGCTCACCTTGATGTCTTTACCAAAGAGGTTGGCGTAGAAACACAGCCAGTTTCGAGAGATGTACAGTCGGCCTTGCAGCAGGATGTCTCGCAGCAGGGCACAGGAGTAAACTAAAGGACGAGTCATAAGTGCACTTATACAAGAGACTGAAGAGCATCAAATTCTGACTCGTTTCACTTGAACTAGCCAAAAGCATGTTGATATCAATGTCGGACAGATTGCAACAGCATAATATTACCAACATCAAGATGAACATGAAATTCATTTGGGTCTAAATGACTGAAAATAGGGATCCCAATAATTTAATCCTTGAAATAAAAGTTTTAGGATTTTGACATTTGAATCACAGAAGTTATGACATAAACCTGAAAAATATTTAAGATTTTGCATTATTTTAGGTCACCAATCAAAAACGCAAATTAGGGACATTGACCATGTGAACAATTGATATATATATCAGTATGATATATATATATATATATATATATATATATATATATATATATATATATATATATATATATAGATGTGTATATATATATATATATATATATATATATATATAGATGTGTATATATATATATATATATATAGATGTGTATATATATATATATATATATATATATATATATATATATATATATATAGATGTGTATATATATATATATATATATATATAGATGTGTATATATATATATATATATATATATATAGATGTGTATATATATATATATATACACATCTATATATATATATATATATATATATATATATATATATATAGATGTGTGTATATATATATATATATATATATTCTTTTGTGTACAATAAGAAGCATTTTCACAAGCAGGTGAAAATAAAATAGGTATTACATATATTTATACATACACACATACATGCATACTTACATACATATATATATATATATATATATGTATAAGCACATTAAAAAGCATTTTCATTAATAGTTCACCCAATGGTAAATATATTATGAGCTGGTGTTTTCAGACCTTTGCCCCTGTATATGATGGACATTTTTAATTAACAAAGCATGTGTGCCAGTTAGATTTTAAATAAATCAAAATACTTTAAATCAACTGCAAGATGTAGTAGCACTATTACAGTAAACAAATAATTTAATGATTTTACAAGGTGCAAGTTTCTTCAAGTTTCAAAAGGATTGCAGTGGAAGTAGAATGACTACAAACTTACCTTTCATCAGGAGCTCTTCTTTGGGAACGCTCTGGAAAAGCTTGTGGTACTGCGCATTGTACTTGCTGACGGTCTGTGAGGAAGCAGAGGAAAGAGAAATCAGCTGCTTCGCACAGCTCTTCTGCAGCCTGGCTCTTTCTCCTAAGGGATGTGAGCTCTGCACCAAGCTGAGCATGCTGACACGACACAAACACTCCACACCAACCGAGAGGCAACCTCGCAGACACCCCGTTCCTCTCCACTGTCCCGGGACACAATAGCCAACTTAGCTTCGTCCTCTTACTGTGAGCTAACAAAGCGTTTCTTCTTACTTCAGAAGCATCACTCTCTCTCTCTCTCTCTCTCTCTCTCTCTCTCTCGCTCTCTTTTCTCGCTCTCTCTTTTTCTTCACTGCCCCGTCACAGGCACAGAGCAGAAACACCCACTGCACATTGATGGAAAAACTTGTGGGCTTGTTTCTAGCAGATTTATCTTCACTGGCACTCTCTCACTCTTGCTTCCTGCAGCTCAGAGCGTTTCAGAGCACACTGATGCACAACAGATCATTAGGATGATGGATGTTCATTATGTAGATGAGCTGATCCAGTCAACTGTTTAACCCTGCTTGTCTGTTTGTAAGCCATGATAAAAAGCAATATATCTTAATTCTATAACCAAGGCTATAGGCCTGGAGGTGCAGAGCTAATCTTTGACTTAAACTTCCTGAGTAGCAAAGCTGTGGTCACAGAATCTATTCTGAAATCAACCAGATTACTCAAAGACAGGAACCAGAATCATTTGTACAGAGACCCAAAACATATTTACACTTAAAAGGGTCATCAGATGCTACATGTACTTTTACAAGTTGTTTGAATTGAAACGTGTGTCGGCAGTGTGTGTACACAATCAACATATAGTGATAAAAATCCACGAAGTGGTTTTTAAAAAATCTCGTTAAATCATTTCCCCTTTCTCAAATCAAACCGATCTGAGGTCTGTGTGATGTCATGTTCCAAATGTTACTGGAACATGTTCCTACACTGAAAAAACAAACAATTTTTACTCAGCAATTTCTATCAATTTTACACAAATAATTACACAGAACCAACAAGTCACACACTGAATTAAACCTGAAAATTTAAAACAAAAAGACTGGAATATTACTATCTTTTAAAACATACTCCAATATATATATGTATATATATATATATATATATATATATATATATATATATATATATATATATATATATATATATATTAAGTGCTTAATGTGTTGAATGTTACTCTGCTATGACACATGAGTACTAAAAACCACAAGAACACCAAATGTTGGGTCATTCTGTAGATGTGGTGCCCTTTCCACCTCATGACAGCTAAAGACAACAGCTGTCATTCATAATACAACATAGATGACATATCACATGTTTAAACTGAGAAAATGTATAATTTTAAGGGGAAAATAAGTTGATTTTAAGTTTCATGGCATCAACACATCTCAAAAAAATTGGCACAAGGCCATGTTTACCACTGTGTGGCATCCCCTCTTCTTTTTATAACAGTCTGCAAACGTCTGGGGATTGAGGAGACAAGTTGCTCAAGTTTAGGAATAGGAATGTTGTCCCATTCTTGTCTAATACAGGCTTCTAGTTGCTCAACTGTCTTAGGTCTTAATGTTTTCTATGGGTGAAAGATCTGGACTGCAGGCTGGCCATTTCAGAGCCCGGATCCTTCTTCTACGCAGCCATGATGTTGTAATTGATGCAGTATGTGGTCTGGCATTGTCATGTTGGAAAATGCAAGGTCTTCCCTGAAAGAGACGACGTCTGGATGGGAGCATATGTTGTTCTAGAACTTGGATATACCTTTCAGCATTGATGGTGCCTTTCCAGATGTGTAAGCTGCCCATGCCACACGCACTCATGCAACCCCATACCCTCAGAGAAGCAGGCTTCTGAACTGAGCGCTGATAACAACTTGGGTTGTCCTCTTTAGTCCGGATGACATGGCATACCAGTTTTCCAAAAATAACTTAAACTTTTGATTCGTCGGACCACAGAACAGTTTTCAACTTTGCCACAGTCCATTTTAAATGAGCCTTGGCCCAGAGAAAACGCCTGCGCTTCTGGACCATGTTTAGATATGGTTTCTTTTTTGACCTATAGAGTTTTAGCCGGCAACAGCGAATGGCACGGTGGATTGTGTTCACCAACAATGTTTTCTGGAAGTATTCCTGAGCCCATGTTGTGATTTCCATTACAGTAGCGTTCCTGTATGTGATGCAGTGCAGTCTAAGGGCCCAAAGATCACGGGCATCCAGTATGGTTTTCCAGCCTTGACCTTTATGCACAGAGATTGTTCCAGATTCTCTGAATCTTTGGATGATATTATGCACTGTAGATGATGATAACTTCAAACTCTTTGCAATTTTTCTCTGAGAAACTCCTTTCTGATATTGCTCCACTATTTTTTGTCACAGCATTGGGGGAATTGGTGATCCTCTGCCCATCTTGACTTCTGAGAGACACTGCCACTTTGAGAGGCTCTTTTTACACCTAATCATGTTGTCAATTGAGCTAATAAGTTGCAAATTGGTCCTCCAGCTGTTCCTTATATGTACATTTAACTTTTCCGGCCTCTTATTGCTACCTGTCCCAACTTTTTTGGAATGTTTAGCTCTCATGAAATCCAAAATGAGCCAATATTTGGCATGACATTTCAAAATGTCTCACTTTCAACATTTGATATGATATCTATATTCTATTGTGAATAAAATATACGTTTATGAGATTTGTCAATTATTCCATTTCTTTTTTACACACAATTTGTACAGTGTCCCAACTTTTTTGGAATCGTGTTTGTATAAAAAAAGATTTGTTTGTCAGATCTCAGGCTAGAAACTTTTGAGATAACATTTTGTCAAGGTCAAGGTTTAGCTAGTTAGCATGTTCCCATTAGTCACTGCTATAGATGCTGCAACTACACCATCTGGAAGCAAAACACATCTTTCCCCAATTTACATAAATATTAACAGAAAGTGATACAGATCTCCTTTCTTGTTTTTGACATGAATAAATTCATATATTATACAAACAGAACCTGGAAACATGGGAAAATGCTTCATCTGATTAAAATGCTTACAAATATTGCTTATATTTTCAAATATACATTTGTTTTTATAGTTTACATACAGCAATTTTTAAATACGGTTAAGTGTCAAACTGTTTTTCGTGTATATGTGTTTACAGGTTGGACATGAGCTACAAAATGATATTGAACTGTATGTCATCTGATACTTACAGAACCACGGTAGCATTTCTTGACATCCTCATATGACAGATCATCTATTAGATGCACCCTGTGACACAGAAAGAAATATGTAAGAAGATCTGAAAAAACTGAACCTGGATATCCAATATGATTAGTTTCAATGAGAATGTTTTGGTAAAAGCACATTTAAAGTGAACTGTGTCACCCCCCCCCCCCCCATCCCCCACCCCCAATATGGAATTTATTCTGTTAAGTTCAAAAACAACCTTGTTAACCTCAGGGTGAACTCATGACAGAAAAGACAAACAAGCTGATGATCCCCAGCCCTCCAAATATGCTCATGCTCAGGCCTGAGGCAGAGGGCTGTCCCATAACATGAAGCTTATGACTCTGACACAAATGAGGATTCCAAATAAGAGCTTAAGACATTCACATGACATACAAAATAGATTTTTGCACAGATTGATTTTTTTAGCTATATTTATGAATAAGCTGATATGTAAACTTCTGTTATGTAGAACAAGCAAGGCTTGAAATTAACACCTGCCAAATGTGGGTGAAAATCAGGACACAAGGCCATTTTTTTGGCTTTTTCGATTTTAACGGATGTTAGTTTTGTGAGGAAACAGCTGATCATTTTATCACATGCTTATCATTAATCGTTTATTTTAGAGTAAATTATATTTTGACATTATGACAAAATAAATACTGTTTTATTTAAAAAGAATTTTATATTATTTTATATTTTATATTATTTTTATGGTGCCTGCAAACAAAGATTCGCTGTATTAAAACTGAATGCCATTTAATCATTCAGAATTAGGTTTAGTAAAAAATATATTCAAATCTAAACTGTGGTTTTGATAATATTATTTATTTTTGATAATTTTGTTTTTGCTAGTTGAACTTCTCAATGCCTGGCAACTTAAAAATATAGTAGTCAGATGGTCTGTTGAGTTAAAATGTTCATTTCGAACACTGGGTACAATCGTTGAATTATTGTCATTGCCCAGTGGTAAAGAGCTGGAGTAACATAAGGATTACAGGTTTGTCAAGTTCTGGCTCAAACAATGGCATGATTTCAAGCGGGACCACCAGTATATCTGTCCAATGGCTTACAGTGTGGGACACCTGATGTACTTTCCTTTAAAACTACTCTGCTGCAGAGGAAACGTCCTGTAAGTGACACTGGATAAAAAGTAAACTTCAACGACAGCCCAGAAGGAAATAATGATAACTAATGACATCAGAAGCTATCAGAAATTAGATTATAAACTCATCAGTCATTCTGGACACTAACTCTCTATATTGTACAGCTCCTCAGAGAAAGAGCTGTGGAAACACAGGCACGTAGCTAAGAATGCAGCAGAGATTCCTCTGGTACAAATGCACATCTTAATCTCACTGTACTGCTGCTGACAGGACAAATGCATGTGTTATTCTTTTACCATCATTCATCCTAACAGGGAACACCACTACACCCACACCCGTGAACAAAAACATGTTTCTTTTCACACATCAGTGTTACTGAAAAGATCATATTATATCCCCTCAGGCCACTACTGTTTTCATTGCACTATGCTGCTGTATTCAATAAAAATGAACATCAGAGTCTATTATGACTCTGTATTCTTATTGTCGCCATTTCAATAGAGGAACAGTCCCTCAATGTAGTGCTAACTGAGTTGCGGACATTTGCATGATTTAATTAAAGTAATAAAAACAAATAGAAATCCTCAGCAGTATCTCAGTAGTGTGTGAAACTGGGAAATATAAATATGCTTCACATATATTTGAGAAGTATATGTGAGAAAATGCTTCCTGTGTGGTTTGTGAGTTGACTATGTTTAGAATGGCATTCTGGGGTTAGTGGCAATTGGCTCTTGCACCTGAATATTTAATTAGGTTAGCCTGCAAGGAAAGGAAGCTTATGAAATATTTATTGTAAACAAATTCCTGGGGTTTGTTGTTTTGTTATTACTTCTTTTTAGAATTAAATTGTTTTGTATAATATTATAGTGTATATGGTCACCATCATGGACATTAGTGTCCTCTCTAACTTGCCATATTCAGGGCCATCTTATTCATCCTGAAAAATATTCAGTATCCCAGCACATTTTGTAGCTCTAGTAGTACTGAAGCAAAGTTTAAAAAATAAATTATAATAATTATAATAATTTTAAAGGAACAGTTTGCCAAAAAAGGAAATACTTATTCCATCCAAGATATAGATGAGTTTGTTTCTTTATAAGAACAGATTTAAAGTGGAATGTGTCCGAAATGTGGAATGTGAATTTTTCAGAGCAATGGATCCTCTGCAGGGAATGGGTGCCGTCAGAATGAGAGTTCATGCAGCTGATAAAAGCATCACAATAATCCATAATTAATCCACACAACTCCAGTCTTTCAATTATCTTCTTGTAAAGTGAAAAGCTGCATGTTAGTAATAAACAAATCCATCATTAAGGTGTTTTAACTTTCACTTTTCGCCAAAATATGAGTCCATAATACATAATAATGTTTCCTCCAGTAAAAAAGCCCATCACCTGTTGTGCTATCACATCAAAATTTACCAACATATTTGTTTAGAACTGTTTTCATTTGTAAGTGACTAGATTACAAACCTGATAATTGATGTACTGGAGTAGTGTGGATTACTTGTGGATTATTGTGATGTTTTTATCAGCTGTTTGACCAATCATTCTGATGGCACCCATTCACTGCAGAGGATCCACTGGTGAAGAAGTGTACCAGTCAAATGTAATGCAAATTTTCTCAAAATCTGCTCTGATGAAAAACTTTTTTTAATAGGCTTGGCTTTGGTATCTGGTATCATGGCATATACAGACAGTGTCTCATTAATAAACATTCATTCAGCAGCATTAAAGTAAATAAAATAAATTCAAATGTTTCTCTTTGTTAAGCAAAAAAATAACAGCAAAATATAAATAGAAAGAAATAGTGTTTTGTGCTATCCAGACATTCTTATTATGCTGGGCTCTGGCGTATGGTGACTGCAGCATGTCACAGTTGCGGGATCATCTTGCCCTGCCTGCGGAGGTGGAGAGTTACTAGACTGGCAGGGTGTCTGTATGCCCTTGGCTGAGGTTCTGCATAGGCAGGCTAATTAACAGCCAAAATGCATCTAGAGCAAGAAAGAGAATATGTCCCAGTGGCAGTGTAAGGTCAATAATTCATCTAAGCAAGTAAAACGGCACAAAGATTGTCAAACTTGGATTTTTACAGAGGAAACATAATACAGCCTTTGTCACACTGGGCTGTTCAGTCATTCTGCCCTGTGGATGTCAGCTCTCTGAATGGATGACTTTGTGAGCATATGATATAGTGCTCAACTAAACCCCATCTGGAAACATTCCTACAATTACATTCAGCCACAGAACAGGCTTATATAAGATGTGCTCTACACATATAATGGAATCTGCCATGATGTTAATTAGTGTTTGAGTCAGTCCCAAAATAAATTTCTCAAAAATTCAATGAAAATTCTTAAATGAGATTATTAGTTCACCCAAAAATGACACCCTCAGGCCATCCAAAATCTTGATGAGATTGTTATCTTTTCTAAAAAGGCCTATGCTTAAATCAAAACTAGAAAAAATAAATTTTGCCTAGAGACAGATTTCATAATAAAACAATTATTAGAACACAGTTTTTTGTCACTGCATAAAACTTCAACATCTACCTTATTAATGTCAAATGTACAGTATATATATATATATACACATTTGAAAAGTTTGGTTCCAAAACGCAGTAAATCCATTTTGATTTTCAAAGATTTATTATGAAATTTGATTATACTTTTTTTTTTTTTTTTTTTTTTATCAAAATGCAATAAATCAATTGAATCAATATGAAGGTTATTTTTCATATTGAAACTGATGAAAATACATAAGTTGATCCACATATGACAGCCTCTGATATTGGTCAATACTAATCTTATATACAGGCACTAGACTAAAAATACATTCATCAGTCATCGCTTCCTAAATTAATTCAACGGGTCATCTTGTTAATGCTATAAATTAATTAAAGCAATAAAATAAAATTTCATCATGAACATGAACAAGAACATGAACAAATTCATATTAGACAACAGAAATTCCAAAATGACATTTCCCTTACATTCAACTTCCAAAAGTGCATTCATTTTTGCCATGTTACATTCATTTAGTTGACTAGTGCTATGTGCTGTATTAACAAAAACATAAATGGCATTAATAAAAACACTAAAACTGACAAGCTACGCAATATCACGTTCATAATCGAATGGGATTCATCTAATGAATGCGATATAGTGTAGCTTATCAGTGATCTACGGCTCTGTGTATTAAATACATCTGTATCATTTCCATCTGAAAGCACGTGATGGAGATTTACCGGTACTATTAATAACAAACCGGTTTTACTGATGAGATGCGCATGACAATCACATGCGATTTATTGTGCAGCCCTTGTTTGTTGATCACAAAGTACAAAGTAGATGAGGAAAACTAGGATGCCGGGTGTATTCAAAGCATCACTGTCTAGAATGAGTGTAATGGTACTCTACGATTGGCTGAGCAGATATATCGCATTCTGCAGAGAAAGGTTTGTCACGGTTTGGAAAAAGGAGGAGAAAACATGACCTAATAACTCTGCGAATATCGCATTTGTGTAAAATTAAAAATTTACTTTTCAGTACCAACCAGATACAATACTGATTTTGGCGGAAACTATTTATTTATTTTTTAAATGCCGTTTATCGCATTTTGGAACCAAATTCTTCAAAATATATATATATTGCTTACTTCAACCCAGCAGTTGGGTTACAGTAAGAGCGTGCGCTTTTTATCCTCTTCAGTAGATTATCTTCACCGTTTTGGTGGACTTAAAAATTAAGGTTTGTATACGTTTTATTTCTTCTATAAAGTCCTTAATGTGCTTTAATTTATTTTACACAACAGTGCAATATACAAGAATGAGCTGTCAGTCAGCTAAATGCGTCAGTTACCTAAATGTATCAGCAACAGTCGTTTTGCATGATGGAAACGCTTAGCTTTGCATAACATAAACTGATTTTATTCATTTTAATACTGAATAATAACGATTCTAATTAATTCGGGTGTTTGTTTATGGCAGGTTATGGAGTCAGTCATGGCATTTCAGCTATGAGAGAAACACGAAGCGGTGGTCTGAGACTTGCAGTTCCCCCGCCGAACAGCAGACTTATATTTCAGCGACACACCGGCATGAGAATCGGCATTAAATGATAAAAGACTTGAATTAAATTGTTACTTTGAAATGTTATATTTTTATTTCTAAAATGTTTGTTAAAATAACCCACAGTTGGGAGGGTGCTATACTAACCCATAGTCGGGTTACATTATTAAGTGTTCAGGAAGCAAAGCAAAAACTGATTTTGTAAGAAACAGTAAAGTGATGTTTTATTTGTAAATGTGTGTGACTTCAATTTTCACTTGTCACTTGTACTAAGTAGTCTCACAGTGACACTGTAGCCTATTTCAGC
Organism: Carassius carassius; assembly: GCF_963082965.1. Classification (NCBI taxonomy): domain Eukaryota; kingdom Metazoa; phylum Chordata; class Actinopteri; order Cypriniformes; family Cyprinidae; genus Carassius; species Carassius carassius. Next base: position 42,312,629 of record NC_081756.1, on the reverse strand, counting down.
ATCTATGACTATGGGGAAAACCCACACCAATGCAGGAAGAACATGGGAACTCCACAGAGAAAGGCCTTCTGACTCAAATCAAGAACCCCCTTGCTGTGAGGGAACAGTTTTACCCACTAAGACAAGATGACATCAGATAGCATAAACCACAAAATAGTTCAAAATAGTTTAAAACCAGAATATACTAAGTTGAGTCTACTTTTACCAGTTAAGTCATAACTTGCCTGAAATGCATGTCATCATCCTTTGAGGGTTCTGATTGATCATGAGGCGTTAGGAGGCCTACATCTTCAGCCTGATCCTGATGATCACTCATAGTCTTAAGCCTGCACAAACACACAAAACAACATATCATACACACTTCTAATACGCAAACACAAAAATTGAGTCTTTACCCACAGCAAAAGAGCATTTGCTATTTCTGGGGTACAATTAAAAAGGTGTTATAAATGGGCCACTGCTGCACTACTGTCACCATTAATTCTGCATGCTGCTTGGGCCTATTCTCTCCCTTTTTATCTTTAATTGGGAAGCTACAATAGGCTGGAGTTCGAGTCATCGGTGTGTGCACTGACAGACCGTTTCCTGTTTTTGAAGGTCACACCATTTGATCCGCCGCTTAATGCACCCCAGAGACTTAACACACATTGCTACATCGCAAATACGCAGCTGTTATGGTGCACCAGCAAATCGCTTAACTAGCAGTTATCCTGCTGGCATAGTGCTAAATGCATCTACAGGACAGAAATGAGAGAAGGGCAAAGTGCAAGGTCTGCAAACTTTCCATGTTTTTAAAAATACAAAGGAAAATACATAGATGAGAGGATTAAATTGCCAGTGCATGATTATGGTAAAGGGACGACATTTAACTAAATTATGTTTCCTGTACTTTAAGGGGTCGAATCACACATATTTAATTATTAATATTTTCTTCATTTTCATTTAGTTTTTCAGATCTCTCTGACCCTCAGAATGAAGCAGGGCAGTTTGTGCTGCTGTGACTTTAATCAGGGCCCCTCTTCTTTCTCCCAGTGTTAGTGCATATTTAGGCTGTAACATCACAGGATAACTGCTAATCCATTTAGCCAAATCAACTTTAGCCTACAGCACAGAAGCATCTCTTAAAGGCACACATGCCATTTGTTGCTACCTGGCAACAACACTTATTACAAAATTGGCACATGCTTCACACACACAGAAAAAATAAATAAAAAAACTGCTCTGATGCACCATTTAAAATGGAATTTTGTGTCTAAATGTGTCTAAACAATTAATCTGGTAATTAAAATCAGTCAATCATTCAAACTTGAAGCACATATACAATAATAATTTAATAAAATATAATACTAGAAATTAAATTTAAACTAAAATTAATGCATTTTGGTTTTATAATTATACTAATATAGTATGTATAGTACGTACCATAAGATACAGTCACAGAAACTAATATATATATGATATAATCTGTTAATGTTAATGGTTTACAGCGGGCAATGACAGGAGGTTGGCTGTATTTGTGTAAAGCACCCTCAGGGGGGTTCACAGCAATAACAGAGGCAGCTGTACTGCAGGAGGCTAATGGGCCCATTCTCATCTACATCTGCAGGCAGTAACTGCACCTCAGGCAGTTGACACACAAGAGAGCTTTCTGATGGATACTTTGCAAGCCATTCACACTACATTATGCAATTTTTTTGTATCCAAATTGTATTATGGGGACATGCAAGTGAGTTGGAAGACACCTGTGTGGTGTTTTTTGTTAGTTACAGTCAGGGTTAAACAATTAAACAGTGGGAAAATGAGGACAGCCGCTCTTTGTTTCATTTTGACAATGCTGGAACACCTTTGAAAAACATTTTTCTGTTCCTGCCCTTACGAACATGTCATCATATTTCTGCCAAAATACACAAGTCACTGCATTTATTGACATGATTTATTGGTGACATTATTGTAAAAAATTCAGTGGACTCAGTGGACTCTCCATGTGAGTGACCTACATTACAGTCTCCCCCTGACCTGCTCCACTGCCCTTACTATTAATAAACACATAACGCTTTATATAAAGTTTATATGGAGTGGATATTGCTTTGACTAGTTAAAATGACTTGCGGAATAAAAAATATTCTGCAGTGTTTGGTACATCCTAAAGGAAAATATGTATGGTTTTAATTGTGTAGTAAAAGCTAACCTACATTTACTTTTTGTGTGTGTACACAGATCTGCTTAAATTAAAGTTGGTGTGACGTGAAAGTTAAATAAAGTAATTTTATAGCCGACTACTTCTGTTCAGTCGTGAAATCACTAACGCAGTGCTCGAGCGAATTCCTTAATAAAATGATAGGGAATGTAATAATAAATATAAATATCATATTTTTTTATTATGAATAATAAAACTTGCCCTGAGCCAAACGACTGTCAGGCAACATAGCAACTTTGCATATTAACATAACTAACATTAATTAATTAATTAATGTACAGTCACAGATGCGCGTAGTGTTTTGATATTTCTTTTACAGCGGCTTGTACGTGACGCATACTTTAGAATTAGATCAAAATTGCTAATTTACTCATGAATGTAAACCAATGTAAATTTAACGTCACCGACAATTAAACCACACTGATCAAATAAAGTGTCAATCTTTACCAGAAATCAAATTAATACGTATGCGTATACGTGAACAAAGTGAACTTGCTGCGCGCATTAATATCTAAATTCATAACGTCACTACAGCGCCAGTTGACACGTACCTGGCGGACAGGAAATATCCAAACCCTCGTTCGACGTGTCCCATAGAGGTATATCAGTGTAAAGGAAAAGCCATCATTAGCGGTGAGTCCGAGTTTCTGAAGGGTCATAAGTGTGAAAGTGAGCGTCTTATGAGGGTTGTAGCGTCAGCAGCATTAGAGACTCGTGCTGTTATTAGGAAGCTTCGGGAACTCTCGCCGGATTATGAACTTTCGCACACACACACACACACATTATACAGACTGACTGACATGATGTAGCATCTGAATAAAACCCATTTGCTCGTTAATTCGTTAATTTTCCCAGTCCAGCCACTTCCGGCAATTGCTGACACAATATTCTTATAACGATAGTTCATGTCCTATGCAGACGTGTATGAAAATGGATCGGGTTTGTGTTTACAGTTGAACAAGAGAGGCTGTATATGAAATGTTTCGTGTAAGGCAGCCTACTGTCAAAGAAAACGCATACAATTTTTAAAAATAAGAAGGCTAGTTGTTGGAAATATTTCTACCTTGGTTTAAAACCAAGATAACAAATAAAGATTGTGTAAATTAAATGTTCAAATAGATGTAGGCTACACAAGAAAGCATATCAAATCCAAAATGAAAAGGCACAAAATTTGAGTATTGCTAGTAGCAAAGCGCACACAAGTACAGCCTGAAATGAAAGGAGAGATTCACAGTTTGACGATGAACACAAACTACACAGAGATCAGTTGTGTTTTTAAAAGCTTAAAGTTCAGCATTAATAGGCTAACAGATAGTACACATACTATTATGGCACCAAAGCAATTCGTTCTAAAACACAAGACTCTTGAGGCAGACTGGGAGAAATGCATTGTGGCCTTACCGGTCACGGGTGCGACAGGTCCTGGTGCTGTGACCACGGGGGCGTCTCTGTTCCTCAGGTCCCTCCGCTGAAGGAGCCTCAGAACTGGCTGCGTATATAGTGCATCCCATGAAATCCCAGATGTCCGATGCAGACTTGCTAAGCAGCAAAAGGAAAAGTGTACTTCCATGCCCTTGCAGGATATCAGAGGGAAAGTTTTTGCCTCAGCATCTCCCTGCCTCCCTCCCCTCCCAGCAGCATAATCAGATTTCATATTTACACTCAACAAAATCATCCTCGCTTAATGTCCACTTCTGCATCACATTGCACATAAAAAACACCTTTTATTACAGACAAAGAACTTTATACAAGTTGAAAGGACAAATTCAAAACAATGACCCTTTTAAACATTTCATTGTCATATGACTGTCTAACAGCATTAGAGCAATATTAAGGCAAGTGAATTAAAATGCTAGGGATTTGGAATTTCATGCATCCAAGATATTTAATGGTGAAGCCTTGCAATCTTTTCAGCATTCGAGCCGATCATATTTATAAATGTATATAAACACCAATTTTAAAAGGTTAACAGCATTCCCAAGGTAATGGAAAACTTTGAAATTAAAAAAAGGTCCGGATATACCATGGAAAATCAATCTTAAAAATGGAATATTCTAGAGTGCATATACAATTTTCTAGTATTTCATTGGCTATAAATTGCATAACCTCTATGAAATGCTTTATTAACATTATCCAGAATTCATGAATGATTGGGGAAAGTCATTAAGATACATTGGTAAAACATTATAGAAGGAATGAATAGGATAAATAAATAAAAACCTGATAGAGTGGAAGTGGGTGTCCTCTAGTGGTAACTGGATCTAACAGTGTTCAATATGATAATTTACCTGAAAAGGTCTTAAAAAAAACAAAATAAGATGACAAAAACCTTTTTATTGAAAAGCAAAATCAAATTTTTTTATGATTATAGAACAGAAGAGAACAACGCAAGGACAGATGTGATTGTCTCATAAAAAGATTTATTTTATTTTTTTGCCTAAATGTACAAAGGCAAGTTACAGTATTGTATAAAAAAAGAAACGTGGTAATGTACACTTTACATAAGAGAAACGGTCCAAGAAAGAAGAGGAGGAATTGGGTGATACAGCAAAAGAAAAAGAAAAAAAATCCAAACAAAGCCATTCAAAAAAATAAATGTAAATATTCTTTAAGTACCGGAGGCCTGATACTTTGTGACAAATTGTCTTTTGAGAAACACTTGGGATGAAGCACAACAGGAAAAAATTTGGTAGATCATAGTGTAAATGATGCAAAGCATGCAATAGTGCACTGCATCCTCTACATCAAATCGAAGCATGTCAACTGAGCACCATTTGAAACTAGCACAAAATGCATGTGACAATTTTCCTGATCAGTACTGAGATTGTTTCTTAAATGACATATGGGCATTTCAGGTTTGAACTCATGACAATTCAGAAAGTCGTTCTGTGTGACTCAAACATCCCAATGTACCTAATATCAAATGACATATTGCTGAATATATTGGATGTGTAACTTAAAGCCTATTTCTCTCAGTATTCAGTGTACCATGGTGCTTTCCTGCTGTTGTTGCTTTTTTCATTGTGACTTTACACATGAGAGGAAGTGCACGAGTCAACGCATTCCTCCAAACACCTGTCTTTCGCCTCTCATTCCAGCAGTGCCTGTTCAAATCTACCTGCTTGAATCATTTTGTGTGAAAATATGACTCAATATCAGCAGCAGAACGACCAGGAAACCGCCTGAGATCCACCGAGAGCGTCAAGCTGAGATTTTGGATTGAGAGACTCCAGAGACTCATTTAGGAGTTTCATGGACCTAGTGAGTGTTAAAAAAAAAAACAGCAAGCATTGTGACGGCAAGCCAATACAAAGATATGGAAGAGAAAGCAGAGGACAACACCGAAGAGAAAAATAAAAACACACCCTAGTGACAGATTTCGAAACAAAACAACACAGTAATCGGATGGTTTCTTGATTGCATTTAAAACAGTTCCTCTGTACATCATATACAGACATCACATAGTGTGTGCAACCAAGAATATCAACAGCGTTTGGTGCAAAACCAGTTTGCTTTGCCTGAGGAGACACTGTTTAAAGTCACATTTCTAGTGCTATAATACACCATGCTGAACGACACATGAAATACACAGAGCATGATGGGCTATGAAAGCATGTTCGGGTCAAACGCTCACTTGGTTTCATAAAACACACTGGAGTTATCACAACACTTCCACAATAAGTGTTCAGGGATAGAGCGGCCCCATGCAAGAACTTCAGAACAATTAGAACAAAACTACTGGGCCTCTGGTGTCACGCACCCCAAACAACTGCAGCACAACGGCCAGCACGTAAGCGTCTCTCTAAAAGAACTTACTATACCTTGTCACATTAAAAAACATCCATTTGAAGAACCATAGCGATAAATCGGAAATTCTGTTCATGATGAAGTAAAGGTAGCCAAGACGGGAACGAGAATATTCAGATTCAAGTTGAAGGATAACAAAGTGGAATCAAAGAGCATTCCCTGGAGTAAACGGACCTCAGCCAGTGATCTTCTAATGAAAGATTGTGACGGAACAGTGCTCACTGAAATATATCGCAAATGAATCTGGAAGTTAATTGTCTTGCTGAAAGCAGATGTGTGAGGGTAGTTGCCTGGATTTGCAAGTCCATGAGAAGCTGGATGATACTGCTGAACATGTCTAATAAACCGCATGATGGTTACCGGAACGCAGTACAGTTTTAACTTTTTTGAAAAAAGTAAAAAAAAAACAAAAAAACTTTAAAATAAAACATTGATGTCATTCTCGTGACATGGAACCATGCTGATGAAAGAGAAAAGAGACTTGGAAAATAAAAATCATGAGAAAGAAACAGCAGTCTTGTGGCATGTGACGATGAGAACTGTTTAGGAACCACTGGCAGAAAGACAAGAGTTGCTAGATAATATCTGCAGCTTTCACTGGTGGTATCTAGAGAACAGCAATTCAAAAACCGTGGGTCAAACGGATATTTTCTTTTCTTTTTTTTTTCAGTGAGGATGCCAACTAAAATAAAAAAGGGAAACAACTTTAGTTATCTCAGTGTGATAAAACTATTTTCAGTCTTTGCGTTCTTATGTCCCCTCGAGTCCTTGCCTCTTGTCTGGCCACAGCCTGCATCGGGTGAGTGGAATGACAGTCCTTGCTTTTCAATCATCCCTCACCAGTTCACAGGCACAGTTCAGTGGCCAGCTGGGCTTTGAGCAGGGCAGGATGGCTTTGAACCTGGTCTCACAGTCTGTAGTGGGGTACGAGGTACAGATACTAGGAAAACATCAATCTGCCACACATTCCGGCAGAAAAACTAAAAATATAGAAACACCATTCAACTGATGTCTAAATGAACTTTATATACCTCCTCATGTGATCCAGTCACATGATTATTTGTAAAGAAGGGCGATATCATCAGGTTTCCCTAAAGAAAGAAAAGAAAACACAAGAAATCACTGGTTAGATAACAGCATAAGGTCAATCTGTTTTTGGTTATTAAATTGATTCTATAAACAGATAATTATTGTAAATATATTATAAGCAAATATAAACTAATGAAATTCATAATTTATGTAACATTACATAAATTAATAAAAAAACGCTATATTATATTTATTATAAAAAATGTCCAATTCTATGCAGTCTCCCCATGCTGTTATTACATGTTTCTCCACCAGAGGACACTATAGGCCTCTGATGTGTTGGCAATGCTGCTGTCCTAAAAGGGCTAGCCTCAATCTAGGGGACCTTAAACAATCATAATGCTCTAAAACAGATGGTGTTCTATGCTTTAAAGAGAAGGGCCTCAAAGCAAGTGGAGCAATTATAAAGACCTCTTTGTACGCTTGGGTATCAAAAAAAGCTTTTACATTGCACATGATATGAAAGCAGAAATGGGATACACATCCAACTACTGTGGTCAGTTTTCACTGTGATTAATGTGATTCACTCGCTGTTTGGCCACAGTCCAAACCTCCTGCTGGCTTTCCTTGATCTTTGTTTTCTCTTACCATTCTCACCTCCGTGCTGGTGGGTACAGGGAAGAGGCTGAGGCTTGCTGACTGGCAACAATCGCTGACGATGAAAGGCCTGCAATTAAGGAACATCCAGTAAAGATGTTGTTTACTCTCAGAGTTTTCTTTGTGGAATTGGCACATATTTACAGCAGCTATAGGAGCCATTTTCTCTCATTTTAGTCAAGTTTTGGGAATTAATGTGACATTCTGGACAGGCTTTGTGAGCTTCACCTACAATCATCTAAAAAGAATTTTCATACTTTATTTTAAAAGTTAATGTGAGAGTACTAGACTGCTGACCTGTGGCATAAGACAGATCATACTGCCCGGCTACAAGGGGATAGCCTAGGTGGTGGTGGGGTGGCATAATGCGTTGGGAAGGAGATGAACGCGGTCGATCTAATTCTCTCTCCCGTTCTCGGTCACCTCCTCCTCGCTCCCTTTCATGGGAGGGCTTTTCGGCAACAGTGGGCGATTTGCTCTTGTACTGGTTGGCATGTTGGTGTAGTATGTCCAAAGCTTTGGACTCTGAAGCCGACTTGCTGCTGACTGTGGGGCTGGAGCGAGATTTCTCTCCCTCTTCTCCACTGCCCATTTTACTGCCGTAAGGGGAGAAAGGGTATCCCGCTGGCAGATAGGACCCTAAAGATAGATTAGAATACCATACTGTTTTTCAGCTTTATAAAAGTACTATTATGCTCTTTTTATGTACATTAAGGCTCAAAACATACTTTATGCAAGTACACGAATGCCAACGCTTTCAGCTACACAAGTTCAATTTTACGAATGCGCACTCAAAATAAGCAATCCTTTGTACCTTTCTGTACTTGTTGTTCAAACAGTTGTACCTTTCTGTACTTGTTGTTCAAAATCGTTACACAACAAAGTTTACTAGTTGCTAATAATAGTATATGAATATCATCATTCAGATTTTATTATTTGTCTCACCTGGGTAGTTCATGACAGAGGACATGCCTCTGTATCCAGGATGGCCTGGATCGTAGCTTTGCCCAAAAGGATATCCATGCATGTAATGTAGGTAGGGTTGGTGCTGTGGTAAGGGGGAGCTGAAAGGTATATGGGCACTGGGCCGGGAATCTTTCCCTCCACTTCGCTGGTCCTCAGTGTTGAGAAGACATGAACCATCATTTCCATCTTTACTATCTTCTTTGGAGCTGCAGTCTCTCTGCCTAGGCCTCTCATCTTTGCCTTTTCTGTCCCGCTCCCGGTCTCTTTCCTCATCTGGCGGTCTCTGACCGTCAGGGTACTGGAAACAGAAAACAGAAAGAACTTGAAGTTATGGTTTTGAGAGGTAATAAAAAAGTGGAAAAAAATGACATGACGCATAGCCATGTATGGTGTCTCATACTCAGAATTTGTGCTCTACATTTAACCCAACCAAGTGCGTGCACATACACCATGAACACACAGTCATTTTTGCTGCAGCACCTGGGGAGAAGTGAAGGGTTTCAGAGCCTTGCTTGAGGGTCTCACTGAAGGTGGAAGAACAGAGCTGGCTATCCACTCCCCCAGCCTACAATCCCTGCCGGTACCGAGACTGGAACCTGCAACCTTTGCGTTACAAGCCTGTCTCTCTTAACACTAATCTACGACTGCTAAGCTCACTCTTTTTAAACTGTGTTTTTATATTTTAATATACATTCTCACAATAGAACTCAAAGACCAGATCTGTCTTGCATTTCATATAAGAAGACTTTAATTGTGCTTTTCTTTGTGAGTTATCCCTCTAGCCTGGAAACTGTGAGGTCATTTAGTTCAAGAATCACGTTTGCCTCACCTGTCTGTACCACATGGCTTGCTCCATACCCAGCCTGGCAGACTCCACATTTGCCTTTGAGTCATCCTTTCCATGATGGCCAGCTTCACTGAGCTTAATTTTAAGCCCTTCAGCCTGCTGTGGCTGCAGCTTAGCCTCCTCCCCTTTAGGGATGATGACTGACTTGGCAGGTTCAGAGGAAGTGTCTCTCTGCTTGCCAGGGGCCTGTGGCTTTCCCAGGTCTGAAAGGCTTGGGGCTTTTGTTAGGCCAGGAGGAACAGGGCCCTTCTGTTTCCAGTCCTCCTTCAGAGAGGCCTCCCTGTCCTTTACACCTGAATCAGGCCTTTTCTCAGCAGACCTCTGCTGCTCAGACATGAGTCTTTGCCTTTCCTCATACTGCTGCCTGTAGCCTGGATTAGTGTTCATGAGGTGGTTGTGATAAACCTGATCTGGGTATCCATATGGGGGAACATAGTATTGGTTGTAATAGAGAGGCTGCATGTACATATTTGAGCGCTGCTGTATGACAGAGGCTTGCTGCTGGTGTGGCTGACTTGAAGGGACCTCAACTTTTCGCTCATCCTGCACGTCCACCTTTATCTTCTCCTCTGGCAATTCTTGCTCATCTTCCTTCTTCAGTTTCACAGCTTGCCCGTCTGGCAATGGCCCACCAGAAGTAGTTCCACCGGGGCTAGAGTGGGTGTAGCTGGGAGAGTAGTAGTTGTCATAGCTAGCATAATACGTAGAATCCTTAGAGGATGCCTGAGAGGGAAATAGTGCCTTCTTCGCACCGTCCCTGGCTGACTGATCTTCCGCTTTACCTTTGACCCCTTCCATTTTGCCTTCACCATCCTCCCCGGCATCAGATATGTCAGAGTATGCAGGGCTGTTTGTCTTTACCGAGGAACTATCTGCCCCATTCTGGGTGACGGCATGAAGGGGAGTGAGAGGCTGTCCGCTGCTATCCACACGACTGGCCACCCCAATGGATGGACTGGGAGCATTATCCGTGAAGCTGTATATCTTATCCGCCTCTGCCTTCATGCTAGCAAGGCGGCTTTGATGAGGGTCTGAGGAGCCATTGAGATTACCCTCACTCCTGCTTCCTGGGTCGGAGGACTCAGAGTATGGGCTTTTCCCCTCTTCAGTTTTCCCACTCTTTCCTGGGAGCTTGGGACTGTCTGCATCCTTGCCCAAATCTTTCTTTTTCTTGTCTTTTTTCTTTTTGTCCTTGGAACTGCTCAAAGCAGGATTCATTGGCGATGAGTCCCCAGTTACACCCAACTTAGACTGAATGCCTTTCAGCTGGGGGCTCTTGGGGATGCCCTGCAACATGTTGGCCAACCCTGGAGGATGGCTGGGGCTTCCACCACTAAATGATGTCGGCTGCAAAGAGTACATTTGCTGAGAAGGAAGGCATGGAGCCATGGGTCTGGAAGGCTTCATGTTTTTCTGAGACAGCTTGTCAGACTTAACATTGCTGCTTGATTTTTTGGACTTCCTGTCCTCCATGCCATCATTGCTAGCCTCATCAGCAGTGACACAAGGCCCGTCATCACAACCCTCCATAGGTGTGCCACAAATGTCTGCTTCAGTATCACCATTCTTTTTCTTTGCCTTGGAACCAAACTTCCCAGGAGAAGGAGATGGACTCTGAGCATCAAAACCTCTTCCTTTAGGTGTGACAGAACGTGCTGGGGAGAGAGCGCCTTTCTGTGTAATCGAAGCTCCATTGCAACTTCCTGGCTCTGGGTGAAGAGAGGATTCTTCCCCATATTCGCTGTCCCCGTCCATGTCCAATTTAATATCGTCATCATTATGAGCACGAGCCTGATGGTACTTCAGGCCATTGATGTGCTTGTACTTTTTGTTACAATTGGGATGTGGGCAGTCAATCAGTACAGGTGAGGGACAGGTTCGGTCTAAAGGAGGAGGAAGGGACTCAGTTTTGATGATGGGAATTGGGAGTGCACAGGAGGTCACTCCACCATTTGAATTTGTGCGCATACGCTTGTTGCCTTTAGAATCCTCAGAGCTAGAGTTGGGCTCCATGTCTGATACAGGTTTGTTTTTGCGCTTACTGGCTGAAGAGGGGCTGGCTTTTATATCCTCTGTGTTGCTATTGGGCGGAGTCCTGTGCTCAGAGGAGTTTTGGTTTACACGCCGACCCTTGCTGTTGGAACTTGCTCTGGTCTTGCTGTTGTTGCTGCCCTTATTATCAGACGAGTTGCTGTTCTCATTGACTGGGGTGTTGCTATTTGGCCGCATTCTTTTACCACGGCCACGTCCATTTCTCATTTCTAGGTCACTTGTGGGAGACTCGCAGAACCTTAAAGAAAAATAAAGATTATTTACAAGTTCTTCACAACTATGGTAATAATAATAATTTGGTACAATGACACCTATTAAATTAAAGGCTACCAAGTGTCTAAAAAGATGAATCAAATCAAATTTGGTAAAAATATATATATTTTAAGCATTTTAACCTCTAAAAACATGCTAATGATACTTTTCCAATTTCAGCAATTAAAAGACCAAATAGGTGCAACATTTAGATTTGTACTTTGTCATTCCAAAATGACTAAGACATCTAAAATTACAAGAAAATGATATTCAAACTATTCAATTAAATAAACAAATACTATTTAGATTCATGCATCCAGTCAGAGGTGGGATTCTATTCTTATCACCTGATAGGCTTGGTGATGTGTATGTTTTTAATATTGTGCCTCATCCCTAAGGTTTATGATGGGATACACCTGGCTTACTGCTAGTCCAGAGGGAGTACTGATGTGGTAAGAAGGAAAGGGGGCTGACAAGCAGAGACTCGTATTCTAGGGAGGAATATTAGATTTTCTTGATTTGAAATTTTAAAACACTTCACGTACCTTGGAGGAGCCCAGTCGTGACGGGTACAATCCAAAAGTGTTCCAACATACGTTTTGTTCCGCCAAGTAACATTGACCACCAGCATACCTGTAAAACATAAAGAGGACCCTTAATATAATGCAAGAATATCTCTGTTATCTATACAGAGACTCAATGACACAGTAATACTGTAGAGTTATAATGTCGGTTTTCTGATTCATCTGGTTGCTTCTCCACCTCATTACCAATATTCCACACACAGTCCTTGCAGAAACCACAATTCACATTTAAATAGTGCAAATGGAGGTTTTCTAAGGCCAGCACTGTCAAAACAGACCTGCTATTTTTACTCTGCACTTCATGATTACACCACCTAAAAGCTGTAAGGAGCCAAGTGTGTTGTTTCTGGAAGAAAATTGTTTGATGGTGTCCTCCATCTGACTTTGCAGTACTCTGTAAATGGTTTAGCAATTGTGTGAAAACAGCTGAAGCAAATTAAAATGCTTGTGTCTGGCAGTGATTCGGAGTGATTTTTCTACAGAAGCTGGATATTTCTCTGATTTCTCTGACCATAATAGCAGGCAAAATCATTAACATTCCTTTGAAAAATGTCAGTCGAAGTCAGTCGAAGAGCCTATTAGCGGGGGCCCCTTCCTCTTTCACTTGCAGTCATTAGCGGTTCTCCGGCCACCTGTCTGAACCCAGGCTAAATTAGGCTAAATGGCCAGCGTTTCACCTCTGATGCCCTTCAGTAGCCAAAGTGGAAAAAACAGAAGCTTGGCATGTGTCCTGCTGCACTCTTACACTCCATTAAAAAAAAAGCTCTATTGGAGTTTAAAGGCTACACCAGGTCTATATAGATTTGTCATCATAGTTTATTTTAATTTTTTGCTGGACAGGCAAGGAGACCAGCTTAACCAAGTCCAGCAAACCATCTTAGGCTGGTTTAAGTTTTTTCCCATCAAGGATAATTTTATCCCATTAAGGATAAAACAATTGCAAATATCACATATGGTTCATACTAAAAATTTAATGGGGTCCATGGCTGATGTTACGTAAATAAAGCATAACTAAAGCCTAGTGATATTTTAAACACAAGGGAGGTGCCATCCACAATTATCCATTTCAATAGGAAATCCATCAGCAGAGGAAAAAAGCTGCACTTGTCCAGAGATTTCATTGGTTTTTTTTAAATAACAAGAGTCTGAAATCATCAGGAGGCAGGTTTTATTGAGTTTTATATAAGATACATGCTCTTTATTGACCCCACGGTGAAATCCAGGAATAGCCAATTACGCAAATTCAAAGAGAAAAGGTAATGATAAAATCAGCTAATTTTTACTTAAACCAAAATGTAATTCCGGCAATAAATTAGCATTTTGATCCATAAGCTTGTTGAGGTGGCCCTGGAAAGAGGGCTGAATCAGGATACTGGCATATGAGCCATGCTGTTTGGCACGATTGTGTTTGCTGGCACTGAGCCCTTCATAGTCTGTGGGTGAGGGCTTTCTGGGCTCTACTTCAAGAGCAATAAACTTTCAGAAGATTTAGGGCTGACATTTGGAGTCATCAGCATGCATGGCTTGTGAGTGGATCCCACACCAACACAACCCTAGTCTGCTTCCAGCGTCCTGCAGAGGGGATTTGTGTCAGAGTGATGCCTAGAAATATAGCTCCAATCTGCCTCTGATTGTTTCATCATGAACTGAGAGCTGTCTGCCCTTAACCTCCTGCCATTCTGGGATTCACACACTGGGCTGAAAAACATGAGCAAGTTGATATGTCCATCCACAAATAAAAGGTTGCAGTACACTGGATAAGATTTCCACACTGGGCTTTTGGCTGAAATAAAGCACTCCACTGTTGATTTGAGGAAGTCAGGAGAGGACACTGCAGCTCAGCAACAACTTGATCTGCAATAAGTCATGAAAGATGGATGCTCTGTTTTAAAGCTCAGCAAGCTTCCTAAGCAACATTTGTTGTTTTACTAGGTGCTCTTCTGACACAAATGCCAGTCTAAATTATGCTCCCCTACAAGATAGCTTGTTTTTAGGTAGCACTGCATGCATCCTTAGTGGATGAGACAAATCATTCAATTCAGTGATTTTAAATCAAACTAAGTGGCATGTAATGTACAACTATAATACAATATATTTACAGCATCTTCATAAATTGAATAAAAACTAAGCAAAAACACATTTTTTCATAATTATTATGTAGACTAGAGATTAAAGAGATAGAAAAATCTTGTTGAATTCTATTAGAGTACCGGGTTCTTAGCTTAGCTACACGATAAAGTCAAACCAGGAATATGAGAAGATCAATCACTTACAGATCAATGAATAAGAGAACACAATACTCAATATACCTGCTACATAAATAGAAGTCCAGCAAATCTCTTTTGATAGTTTATTTAATCTAGAACCTGAAATGTACAAACTAAAAATGTGATATGAGCTAAAGAGGATAAATCTATAATCCCATTGTTGTCTGATTTTATTACGGATTCATAATATTCTATAGAAATACGATCTTGCAATCTTCAATTCAATTGAATTAGAGCTGAACATGCCTGAACAAAGCTGGACATTCTGGAGAATTTCATTCCTCCCTACTTATATATATTTTACAAAGTAATGTTTTAGCATTTATTGTTTGAACTGTCCTACATGTAACACACTAGTATAAGTTAAATTAAACTTGCTAAAATTATTATTTTTTCATTTAAAATAAAACAAAGTAACGTAAAAAATACCACTGTATTACATAACAATAATAGAATACATTCGCACATCTATAATCAAATATATTTACTGCACCTGATATATTTACATATAACACACCTGTTACACATTTTTTTATTCATTATTTAAAAAAAAAAAAAAGTTGAATTTTATGCAGAAAAGGTACATCACCATCTGGCTCTGATCTAAGTCATTAGAACGCACCTGCCATCATGATTACGACTTCCCAACTCTGAGTACTTGAACGCAACAATAGAGATCTACCAACCTGCAAAGTTAAGTCTAACACACCTGTAACTTTTAACAAACACTGAAACCTTCATCATTAGGTGTGTTTGATCTAAACTCTGTGGTGAGGCAGATCACATTCGCATTAAAGATTCAAGACCAAAATAAACATAGGACTTAGGAAGTCATCCTTATGAGAAGTGTGGGTGGACTGTGTGCAGCATCTTTAAGAGAGTGCAGCACAGTGAAAAGACATTTCAAAGTGGTTGAGAGATGTGTTCCCCGCCACGGGATCTTGCTGCTCTACTTTCCACCCACACAAAATGTCACCACGATACAGATCTGCCCAACACCCCGATGAGAAAAAAAATAACACATCAAAAGGAGAGATGTACACCAGTGAAACCATCCCAAAGAGAGCGAGAGAGGGTGTGGATAACACCTGCACACCAATGGTTCCCTCTTTAAAAAAAAAATGAAAGACCAGATGAATTGGAGCCCTGTGTTTGGGATCCATCCTGCAAAAAGATTGAGCTGATGTTGTGGAAGTGTGGCACTGGTTGGGCAGGGCTGTGAATGGCCACACAAATGGCCCTGTTTTTTTCTCCATCTTGACCCATCCCTCTCCATGTCAGAAACACACACACACAAGAGTGGCCACAGAGGAGCAGGGTGAATCAGACACACTGTGCCCATGGCAAGAGGAATAGAAAACACTTAAACAGCCAATGCGCTCTGAATGCTGATGAGGCAGCCCTTTCTGTGGCGGCACTGGGAGGATGGCAGCAGGAAGAGTGTGGGCGGCACATACTCCAATGCCTAGATCTGCTCTCATTTAGAGATTTGAGGGAAATTTTTTTGTCTTTTCATGCACAACAATCATGACTGAGGATGTGGAGAGTAGAACACACTGATGTTTCTGCAGTGGGCTATGATTGAGATGCGATGATGAAAAAAAATCTAACCTACAGAATCTGGACAAATCCAGTTAGAAATATAGCTGCAAGCAGCAATAATGGGGCCAAGCACTACAGAAGCAAGCTTCAGACGAACGGCAGGAATGAGTAATTAAAACCGTTTTAAGATTATTTTAGGCAAAATGGCTTGAAAACATTAAACACAACAACTAGTAATAGGATTTATTGGCTTATCACGTGTAACCAATAGATGGTGCTGTTACCAAATTAGTTTGGAATGGTCAGTGTGAGGTGACAATGACACATACAATGTTTGGTGCAAAAATGTCAAAGCTTTGCTCAGATACAGCCTCAAATGCATGTTAGCATCCTTCCAGCAAATTCGTTGATGCGCTAAATGAGAACCGTTTCGTATATCGACACGAAATCCATATCTTTTAGGTGGCTCAGTCTGAAGATGATATGATTCAATTTTGGTGAAAATCGGTCCAACGGTTGATGAGGAGTTCGAAAAAGTAGGTTTTGACTGAAAGTCAAGATGGCAGACAGGAAGTTTGGCCAAATAAGGAAAACTCGATATATATGATCTCGGCTTGACCCAAGGAATCTACTAAATCCAGCGACATTTCAATAGCCAGATTTATTCAAAAGTTATTAGCCTTTTTGGAAATTTTGTTATAACTTTTGACCACTAGGTGGCGCTGTTTCGAAATATTTTGAGTACCTTCAGGGGATGGTGTTGTTGGCACATTCTGAGTTTCGTAATATTACACCAATGCATTTGTTTAGTATAGCAGTTTATTTCACAAAACTGTATTGAAGTCAATTGGAATTTCATGTTTTGTTCTATTATAGCGCCACCAAGAGGCTCAGTTTTTTCATGTGTCATCAGAATGAGCCCATACATATGTGTGTGAATTTTGGTGAAAATATCTCAATTCACTTCAGAGTTATAGACATTTATATGAAAAAACACGTAAAAAATGACTGACTCTTGACTTTGATTGAATTTTACTACCCCTTACTATCAATATTTTGGCATTTGGGCAATGGTGTATAGCTATCGACCTAAGTTTCCGAACTTCTGACGGTGGTTTCGTCTCGATCAGACAAGCGGTTTCGAAGATATAGCCAAATGTTTTTTAAGCGCTAAATCACAACGCTACACAAACCGTAAGGCGAAACCTAGCATGTTTGGTATCGTAGGACTCGGTAAGGATTCAGGAGTCTAATTCGATGAGTCTCGTGAAAATAAGTCGACCACACCCAAAGTTATAAGCATTTAAAAAAAGATGATCACCCCTAGGTGGCGCTGTTTCAAAACTTCTCACGCTCCTTCAGGACATTGTGCTGATGACCCATACCGTGTTTCGTAACAATCCGTTGATGCGTTCTGAAAATACAGCATTTTAGCACAAAATTCAAAATGGCCGAAATGGTAAAATTGGATATCCGTTGACTCGGCATGTTGCCCTGAATCTAACAAGACCAATTATATGATTTTTGGACAAACTGTTTAGAAGTTATAAGCAAAAAGAGCAGTTTTTCATATCTCCGGACCAGTAGGTGGCGCTGCGCTGAAACGCAGCATGTATCCTCAGGTCATGCTTGTTATGACTTGTACCAAGGTTGGTCTGAATACGATAAATCGTTGCAGAGATACAGCCTTACGACTGTTTTTGTAAGCACTACGTAAAATTTGTTTGAGCGTTTATTGAAAATGATTTGACGAATCAACTTGAATTCCATAACTTTTGGTCAGCACTGCCTGGAGATGATCTGGTTCAATTTTCGTGCAAATCGGACAAACCATCTAGGATGAGTTCGAAAAAGAAGGTTTTTCAAAAAATTTAAAATGGCGGCCATGTTTTTATGACGGAAAATGACGTCATAGGGTGTAATCGAATCGTCATGAGCTCAGGAATCAGAGGAAAAAATAATTTTGTTGATTGGCCTCACAGTTCAAAAGTTATTAGCAAAATAAAAGTGAAACTGTGGACAGTTGGTGGCGAATGACTTAAGACACACCAAAATTGGTGTATTTAATGTTGGGACTGTCCTCTATCAGAATGTCAAACCAAAACAACTTTCCCGCAATCGGTTCTATGGGCTGCCATAGACTCCCAGTCGGAAGAAGGAAGAATAATAATAAGAACGGGAACAAACACAATAGGGTCCTACGCACCTTCGGTGCTTGGCCCCTAATAAATTAATCTGCAAGTATAAAGCATCATGTAGTGCTCTGGTTAAGAAGCTGTTAACATAACAAAGGGCTGGAATCATTAAGAAGCAGGTGTTTTCAACTAAGATATATAGGATAGATATACTTTATTGATCCCTGGGGGGAAATTCAGGAAGAGACTAATATGTAAATGAGGACAGGAACAAATTATTGTGGTATTTGTGTACTGAAATGATTACTCTTATAAGTACTCTAACAGAGCAGGCAAGCTTTACAAGCTTATTTATTTAAATACAATAATTATTTTAATTTAAATATTAGTTATATTTTAACTTAATTATACAATTAATTATTAACTCAAATATGATTCGATCT